>NC_133572.1:1530151-1833181 GCF_048773025.1 Camelus bactrianus | reverse complement strand
GACTGGGACATTATGCTGTACACCAGAAATTGACACATTGTAACTGACTGTACTTCAATTCACAAATAAATGAAACAAAAAAGAGAAAAGCTACAGAGGCCATGGTGCGGGCAGTCGGGGAAAGTGAACATGAATTGTATGTCAATGTTAAATGTCTTCAGAGTGCACGTGATACTGGGTTCTTTGGGAAAATACTTTTTTTCAGAGCATCTATGCTGAAGTACTCAGGGATGGTATCTGCACCGGACTTTCATGTGAAGGGGGAAATGTATGTCTATAGATAGAGACTAAATATGGCAACATTGATGAATGTAGGTGAAGAGTTTAAGGACATTCATCGTACAAAGTGTTTTCCACTTTTCTGTATTGGAAAATTAGAAGTTAGAGGGGAAAATGGGATAGCCACTCAAATGCCCAGGGAAACACTGACTTTCTGTGAATCCGTGAGGGGAATGTGGCACTAGGTCATCCTGTCTTAATGAACTCACTCCCCGGTGGGGCTGACGTGCATTCTTTGGGGGTGAGAATGGATGCTCCTTACTGGGCCCTCCGCTCCCTTCCTGCTGCTTCTGGGCTCTCTCAGCACGTACCGTCCACGCCACCTGCCTCTACCACTGGAGGCCCTAACGTGTGGCCTTCCCGTGCGTATCAAGGTCTTAAGCCCCTCAGGCAGGGCCGTGTCTCACTTTTCTTAGACCCACCCTCCCCAGCATCGCCACCCCCATGCCTCGTGCAGAGCTGAGGCATAGTAAGAGCCTAGTCAACGTTCTTCTGTGCGTCGACTGTCGACCATGCCAATGCTGAGGCACGTGCGGGAGCGTAAGTGGTGGAGGCTAAGGCAGATTTACCCCAGCTGAGGTATTCATGTGCTGCTGGGAGGGGCCTTGCAGAAGGAATGTCAAGTGTGGGCTTTGACACCAGCTAATTCTCTGAGGCAGCCAGGTGTTGCTGATTTAGGTCGTGATTCGTGCGCAGGGGTGGGGTCAGAGAAGTACGGCCTTGGCAGAAGCTTGTGCCTGCCTCCCCACGGAGTGTCCCCAGCTGGGCCGACGGGGCAACCGCCCTCACAGCCCAGTGACTTCTTCCCAAGGAAGCAGGGCCAAAGGGCTGAGGACCTCAGAAAAGGGAGTTCTCAGTTCTCACTCTGGCTCCTGGAACAGAGTTGCTGGGTCTTGAGGGATCTGCATCGCCTGAGATTCAGGCCGAGCAGCTAGGCCCCTCCGGGAAGATGGAGGTGAGAAGGGGGCGCTGCCTCCAAGCCTCCTGGGCTGCAGGAGACAGCCAGGCTGGCTGCATTCCTCCTCCTGCTGGGGCACCAGTGCTGCTGTGTTGCAGCTTGTCAAGGGAGTGCAGACTTGTCCTTCTTGTCTTGAGTAATTTTTCAGTGAGGCGGGAAGAACTTACGGGTAAATTTCCTCTCTATCCCAGCCAGGCCTTCCAGGAGGCAGGCCCTGGGCTCCACTGCTATATACAATCTGTTATTCCTATTAAATCAGTAGCATTGGCACTTAGTTTAAAATTCCACTGAATATTTTATTACATATCTTCTTGTCTTGGTCTCTGATTGTTTCATCTAAGCCCTGAATCCCTCCACAAAATTACAAGCTCCTTGGGGAACATATTCTGTGCTGCTTTGCCCCACATCCTGTTGGACACAATAAACAGTGGGTGCACAGTAAATACATGGAGACATGTAAATAGTCTATTGTATGTCCTTATTATGTAATACTAGGCAGTGGTTAAAAAAGCATGAGATGCGTCCGCATATTCTGACATGGAGAGATTTCCAGTTCATATTACTGTGTCAAAAAAAAAAAAAAGCAATCAGGCAGAGTATGAACCCCTGTATGCAGAAAGGACTAACAGAAGAAACAAGGGCTTTGTCAGAATATCTGGGGTAGACCCCCAGTCACAGACATTGTTATAACTCGTGGAGAACTCAGTGATTTCCTGTATTTTCCTTTCCAAAAGGACTTGTTGTTAGTGTTAAGTAAATAATGTGTGTAAGGCAGTGAGCAGAGGACTTGCCACAATAATAATCAGGCTCATACGGCCCTTACGTGGGGCATCCATTGCTCTTAGTGCTTCACATGAATTAGTTCATTGCACTCTCAGAAGAGTCCTATAAGAAACTGAGGCACAGAGAGGTTCAGTAATTTGCCAGTTAGCACAGCATGGAAATGGAAGACCCAGGATGCAAGCCCAAGCAGCCGAGCTCCAGAGCCTGGATGCTTCACCACTATGAGGGAGGTGTCCCACAATGTGCCCCTCCCCACCCTTTCCTTCCTTCTCCGTCGTATGCCTCCGTGATGGCACTCAGAACCCTGTGAGACAATTAACTGAAAAGAAAAAAGAATCCTGTTTCCCTCCCTCACCTATGGCTTTATCTGTAGATTTGAAGGTTTGTGGTACCTGTAAGGAGCTACTGATGCCTTCCGGAAACTATGTGCGGTTGTTACCGAGAGATCATGACATTCGCCACGACTGTGTTTAGTCATGTGATATACATAGATTCTGCGGCAGACTTTCCGCCTGAGGACGGTTTTAGCCCCGGCTGTGGATCCTACCGAGTAGAACGTGAGCTTGACAGACAAGGCCGATGATGGTCCAGGCACAGAGACCCCCACCTGATGGCAGGTGGGGGGTGGGTAGACCTGATAACTTTTTGAGGATCGTCAGCAGGCGTCAGATTTCTAGGACTCTGATTCTTGGCTCCTCCAAGCCCGGAGGCATGAAGACCAACGCTATGTAAAAGTGAGGCAGGAGGCTTTGCCCTAGGCCCAAGCCTCCAACAGAGTGTGTTGAGGACTGCACTGTGTTTAGTGCTCTCTAGCACACCTCAAATTTGCCAGCCCTATCATCACAACATGTACCCCCAGTTCATACGTGGAATGCTTGCCCTCTGGCAGCCAAATGCACTTGGAACTGGTGGTGATGACCTCATAAAGCAGGGAAGCTGAGCAGTTGGTCAGACGATTAACACGTTGTTGAGACGGCGGACTTGAGCATCATTTAATGAAAATATCCAGGCTACGCAGAATCAGGAGGTTCCAAACTCCGGGGGGCAGCTTAGGAACCATCTTAACCAAAGTCTTTATTTTACAAATGTGGAGACTGAGGCTTTAAGAAGGGTTCTGGCCTGAGAAAAGTGAAAGTGCAGTTTTTTGTTGTTGTTTTTAACACAGTACACCTGGAGGAACAGCACTGTGGGCTGCTCAGACCTCCCCCTCCATGGCTTCAGGGCCTTTAACTACAGCCATCAATTCATCTCAGGTGCCTGGTAACCTCTACTCCTCTCCATTTCTCTGTATTTTTTTAATTTTTAAATGTTGTGTTCATATTGTTTACTTGTATGGAAAAGGAGAACCATTCCCACCCCACCCCCTCCGTGGCGCCAATGCTGCAGACAGCTCCTAACTTCAGTACTGGATGAATGGGCGCGGTAGGTGGGAGATGGGGTAGGAGACACCTTGTGAGTTGTTTGCATACCCTTTGTCTAGGGACCTGAAGATACGAGTTCTCCAGGTGATTTTCTGGCTTTTCTCTTATGTAACTGTTTACAGGTGGAGTTACTTGGCAGTTTGCTTGTACTATTTTTAAATAATAAAAACCAGCCACTGCCTTACTGATGTCTCATCAGAACAAAAACCCTGGCTTCCACTTAGGATGTCTCTGCTTTACAAACCTGCCACTTACACTTTCCCAAACAGTCCTACCCTCTCACCAAGCAGAGGTTTCTCCGGGGATGTGAGCTGTGTCTGTTCGGTGGGGACACGCAGGATAGGACCTGGGAGACTGTTGTCCTTCGCAAGCCCTCTGAGCACGGGAGGCTGATGGCACTGAAGCTCCCTATGTCTCACTTTCCCTTTCTCAGACTCATAATGTTTATGCCTGATTTGCAGGTGAGTTCCGATTGGAGACGCTGTGGAGAAATGCAATGCCTCCTTCATTCTCTGTAAGGTCAAGGAGTGGGGAAGGGGCTCAAGGATGAGTCGAGGAATGTGCCCCAAGTCAGGATGCTTCCTGGAGAAGCCAGGAAGGAATTCCAGATCACTAGCTTTGATTACATCCCTGTGCCAAACAAACAGGCTCTAGGGAAAAATCTTTTCTAATAATGCCCTAGAGCTGCGGTTATTTCCTGGCCTGGCCCCCCAAATATCTTTGGAGACAACGTGGCTCCAGGGTACAATCTGGCGTGGTCCCGGCGCTGACTCACCCAGAGGGCACTGCAGGGGGAGAGCACAACGTGGGAGTCAGACAGCAGGAGCCGCCTGCTGCCAATCCCCGCTGGACCGCTCCCTAGCTGGACATTCAGCAAACTGAGTTCCCCGAACTGCATGTTTTCTCATCTGTTAAGTGGGGGCTGGTGATGCTCACGGCGTGGCCCTGAAACAGCAGGAAAACAAACCACGCACAAAGCCTGCCTGATGCACAGGAAGGGCTCGAAGAGCGGTGTCTGTGGCCATAGCCACGCCAGGGAAGCCCGGGGAACGTCAGCAGGAAGCCAAGGACTCGGGCGGCTCCGCCCACGGTCTGCGCCCGCTCCGCCCCTCTGCCCTCGGCCGAGCCCCCGGGTGAGGAAGGGGTGTTCGGCGCTAGAAAGGGCAGAACGGGCCTCGGCCTTTGGCGGGGGAAGGAAGCGATAAAGCCACGTAACAAAAGCTCAAGGCCAAGCCCACCGCTTGCCCAGCCCCGGCCCGAGGCTTCCTCTCCGCCCGCTCGGCCGAGTCAGCTGACCTCGCTTTTGCTGTCCCGACCCGCCGGAGTGGTCCGGCGGGACTCCTCGCAGCCAATCGGCGGTGGCGGGGCCTCCTCGCAGCCAATCGGCGGCGGCGCGGCGCGCAGTGTGTTGTCCCGGCGCCGCCGGCCTCTCACGGCGCGTGGGGAGGGAAAGGCCGGCTTTCGCCGACACTTCGGCGTGAAGAACGCTCTCGTCTCCACGGGAGCCTCTTCCAGCGGCCGCCTTGGGCCGAGTCTGTTCTGGAGCCTTCAGAGCGTCCCGCAGGGGCTGCCCCGGCGCGGGAAGCCGCGCGCCTTCTCCTCCCTCCAGAACCAGCGACCCCGGCCAACCCCAGCGACCACCCTGTCTGCCCTGCGACGGGCAGTTGCGGCGCGTCGCAGCCCCGCAGCCCCGCAGCCCGCGCTGGGGGCGGGCTTCGCGAGTACGTGCTGGAAGAAATGTGTGCAGCTTCAGAGGTCCAGCCCGCGGGCGCAGGTGCGGCTGCACGGCCCAGAACTGGGGACCCCCTTGGTCTGCGCTGCTGTGTGCCTGGGACTTGACCTCCGGCCTCTGACTTGATCCTCACAAGAACGCTGTAGGGACGTATGTTCACGGCCTGCAAACGAGGAACCAAGGTGCCCAGACTAACAGTTTTAAGCTTTCTCTAAGTGACGGGGTTCACACCAGGATACCAAGTAGGGTCCAGACTCAAACCCCCATGGCCCCCTTGTTTGCCGTGGGGAGCAGACAGCAAGGACCATAGATTTAAGTCTACTTGGGAGATCATTGCTCCCTAGAGCAGAGTTGAGGGCCCATCCAGGTCCTCTCACACTGCAGGAGCAGTCAGTTCACTGTTTAAAATTGGAACCACGTTGCCACTTTTGAGGGGGAAATTTGAGTGACCAGCTCATCTTTCAACTCGTAGATTAGCTAGCACTTTCCTTGACCCCAGAAGCCTGGGTCAGCTGCCTCCTTAGCACCTCTACATCCTTTTCTTGGTAGACCTTATCACACCACCTACTGCAATCGCCCCTTTCCTTCTCTCCCTTTGCAGATAGAGGGAAGCTACCTGAGTGCAGAAAAGGCATCTTGACAGTAGCCTGGGCATTGAGCTGGAATGCCGTGGTCTAGCTCCCTGGATGCCAGCATTCCCTAGGAACTCCAATGGAAAACCACTGAACTAGAGTTTGGAAGTTAAAAGTAAGTCAAGAGGGGGTGGGGAGAGTATAGTCACGAGGTCCTGGATTCCCCAATTACCTCCTCTAAAAATATATATAAATAAGTAAATAAACCTGATTACCTCCCTCCCCCACAAAAAAAGAAACTAAAAAAAAATTTTTTTTAAAGTAAGTCAAGAGGAGAAACGAGACAACTATAAAACTTTGATCTTTAATAATAAGACTTAATAATGACCTTCAGTGATGATTATGACAGTAACCAAAATGTCTGTCATTTATTGCACGTGTTTTAGGTAACAGCATGGCTGTAAGAGCTTTAGCGTAGTGCCCCTGGAATGTAAATGTGCATTTGGATCACATGGGAACTTGTTAATTCTGACTCAGCACATCTGGGGTGGGGCCTGAGATTCTACATTTTCTAACAAGCTTGCAGGTGATGGTTCATGAATCATACACTATGTATTAGCTTATCTTCTTAAAAACCCTCTGAAGTAGGTATCACTATTATTCCTACTTTACATACAAAGAAACGAAGAGGTTAAGCATCTGTGAACTTAGGTCAAGATGAATAAACTGCAGGGCACTGATGCGAGGGAGGGGAGAGTGGTGTGAGCACTTAGAGCTGCAGAAGGAGAAACAAAATTCTAGGCGGAGGAGACAGTAGTTCCAAAAGCCCAGCAGGCAGGGGACGTGGACTGGGGCTGTCTGCATGGAGGGCCGTCTCATCCGTAAGCACCATGTGCCTGGTGCATAAGAGCTTTCCAAAGGCCCCAAATATTTGAGGCTTGAAAAAAATACATTGGCCCCTACGTATGAAAATTGAATATTTAAATGAATCATCTCCATGTTCAAATTGTTAAAAATCCTTTCACGTTTTTTACATGAAAAATTCATATGCAGTGAATGATCTGGGTGTATCTTAGTACATTTGGGGAAAAAAAAATGGGGTAGGACCTCCCAAGCCTGGGGCCTGCTAAGGGTTGGATAGGCCCTGGCCACACTGGGTTTTGATATAATCCCGAGGGTGGCTGCGAACAACTGATAAAAGCAGGAAAGTGTTCTCTGTGGCTCCGGTGAGGAGAATGGGTTGGAGGGAGGCCAGACTGGATGCCGAGCGGCCCGAGACCAGATAGGCATTTACAGCCTTCAGGCTGCAAGACAGTCTCTCCCCAGTGCCAGGAGGAGCCGAAAAGGACAGCCATAGACAACCCACTCGCACTTCGATTCCTCCGGCCCCGCTCTGGCTCGGCATTCTAAACTAACTGAAGATCTGGGGACAAGGGTTTTGCCAAGTCTTTCCTCACTAAGGCCAGTGACGTTACAATCCAGGAGGTGCTGAGGGGCACGCGCCTGGAGCAGACAGCCGTGGTTGTGAACCTTGGCCCTGCTACATGCCGTGTGACTCTGTGTTGACTTCTCTGCGCCTCAGATTCCTCGCTGGGCCTTTGGGACTCCTCACGGAATTAAGCGGGTTGAACCGCGCCCCCAGTCCCTCCTGCGAGATAGGTAGAGGTGGTCGCTCTTTCCCTAAGCGTGTCGTGTGCCGTTGCCCGGAGACCTCAGCGTTTCTTCAGGAGGGAGCAGAGAGTGGGGTCAGTTATTTAATTTTTCCATCAGTCTTCTGAGGTAGAAATGATTATCCCCTTTTTGCAGGCCAGGAAACGGGGGCTCCGAGATGAGCCACCTCAGCTCAGGGACCGTGGGGCAGAAAGTGGGGAGGGAACCTGCGGGAGCTGGGGTGTTTGCTTCTGCTCGGGCTGGCGCCCTGTCTCCAGCTGTCAGTGTCTGCTGCTCCCACCACTGCTCGGGGGCCAGAACCTCTTCCCCCTGAGTCCTGACACCGCTGAGCTCTGTCCCGTGGCGCCACCTCCTCCTCCATTCTTCCCCGGCCTCGCCCGACCTCCCTATGGCCTGGGTCCCCGACTTTACAGCTTCTGGATTTCTCTTGCTAAAGAGCTTGCCTCTGAGACTCAGAACTGCCCTGGGCTGGGATGCCTGCCAGGGTCCCTCCCTTTAAAGGGAGTAGATAAGTAGGTCACATCAGGATGGCAAGGGAGGAGGGAAAACACTGCAGATCCCATGGGGAATGGAAAGCAGTAAGTGGGCTTTCCTCTGTCTCTCTGCCTCTCTGTCCCCCGTCTCTTACACTGACAGGCCCCTTTGGCCATTGTTACTATGAAATGCATGTGGAGACAGCACAGGTGGTCCTGAACTGTTGGGGTCCGGGGACAACGCTGAGCAGAAAGCTCGTCTTCCCTTGGCTCCGTCCGTCCCACCCTGCCTCCTCTTCAGGCTACGCCCACGACCACCAGGAAGTGGGAGGGAAATCTCAGCCTTTATAGGGGCTCCTTGAGGGCCAGAGAGCACGGAGCCTGCAGCCTGGAGGCCCCGTGGGGCCCTGAAGGCCTTGGCCATCCAGCGATTGCCTGGAGCTGCCCTGAATCTGGTTCACAGAACCTCTGTTGTGGCAACCAGAGCAGTCACGGGTTTTGGAAGAGTTCTGTTCCCTACTCCCACCCCTCACCCTCTTGAAGGCTGTTGACAACAAGGGGTGTGGATGAGCGTGAGATCACGTAGATTGCTGGGAAAACCAGGGCGGCAGAGACAGACAGGGCGCGGCACAAGGTCCAGCTCTGCCAGCCCCGCCCGCCCTGCCCTCCGGGGGGCTGAGCGCGGCTGGAATCAACGCTGGGGACCGCTTTTCTAGGAAACGGCTGCTGAAGGGGAGAGGTCCCGGTGGCCTGAATGAGACCTGCCCAGCTGCAAACGGATTGGACATGTGTATCCGGGCAGTGGCCAGGTCCCTGGACTCCGGGCCTGGGCACAGGGCAGGCACACAAAACAAAGACCAGAGCCTGACCCTTACACAGGGGTGAACATCCTGGT
Organism: Camelus bactrianus; assembly: GCF_048773025.1. Taxonomy (NCBI): domain Eukaryota; kingdom Metazoa; phylum Chordata; class Mammalia; order Artiodactyla; family Camelidae; genus Camelus; species Camelus bactrianus. The sequence continues at coordinate 1,824,397 of NC_133572.1, read as the reverse complement.
TCCTGGATGGAGGCTGTGGAAACAGGTTCACCTCGGAGAGGCCCAGGAGTTTTCCATTCTCCTGCAGGGCCAGGCCAGCTCCCAGCCCGGGGGCTCCCCGCCCAGGACACCGCAGCTCTTTGCAGAGATGCTCCAGATTGCGGGACCCCCCACCCCCAGCCGCCGCTGGTGTTTCAGCACTGACCCCTGCCCTCCCTCCTCCTGTCCCCAAGACCCTGAGCTCTTCCCCCCTAAGAGAAGGAGCGGGCACCCCCACTGCGGGCAGCTGTGTGGGGTGCCCGTGGGCAGGTCCCACTCTCGCCCGTGGTTGCCCCCCATCCCAGGGGAGGCGGGGCTGATGACAGGAGAGAGACATCCATCCTCACCGGTGCTCTCATCACACTTAATCTCCCCCAGTGGGGTGGGCCTGTCTCACACTCCTCTTTCCCAGGAGGTAGTAACCCCAAAACACCTCTCGTCAGAGTGGGTGTAAATCCCCACAAGTATGTGGCAGGCAGCAGCAGTGACAACACAGAGGTGCCCGTATCCAAACAAGAACTTTGGATCCGTGCGGCTTAGATCCTTTGTGCTCTCGGAAGGTCACAGGCAGCTCCTCCCCGGCATCTGCCCCAGCCCAGGCCCCCCGGCCTGGCCACCATCCCTGCCTGGCCCCTTCCTCCAGCTCTGGGGCAAGGGCTACCACTTGGCTTTTCCAGGGTTACCTGGGAGAGGGGAGGCCAGTCTGGGAGCCTCACACCCTCCCCCCCCCGCCCCCAACACACATCAATCAACTGTGTCTCTAAGCAGTGGTTCTGAAACTTTCTCTGCATCAGAATTACCAAGACACATGTCGAGATACAGATTGCTGGGCCCCGTCCCCAGGGTCTCTGATCTGTAGCTCTGGGGTGGGGCCTGAGAATTTGCGTTTCTGACAAGCTCCCAGGTGACGGTAGGCTGTAGGCCGCCGCCGCCGCCCCCGCCCTGGGTGCCGTGCTTGGCCTCCCTGAGCCTCAGTTCCCCTCCGCGAGAGGCCAAGTCATGGCCACTGGTGGCTGGGAGGACCGTGGCTTCCCGTGGTCAGAAGGCCCTCTCACTCTGCACACGCTGAGTGTGTGGGTTAGTCAGCAGATACAGCATGTACTGAGGAGCTTGTCCGCTGTCCCTCGGCTGCTCTGCCCGGCGTGGTGGCTGATTTGGGCAGGTCGTGTGTGAGGATTCTAAGGCCCAGTTAAACGTCACCTGTCTCTGGATCTCAGTTTTCTCCATGAAACAAGGCCTTTGGTCCACTAGACCAGCGGCCCCGCCGGGTCCCATTTCAAAGCCCAGCTCTTGGAGGGGGGTTCGGTCTTGGGAGGCACAGCCACACTTTTTATTCCTTGCCCACCCCTTTTCAGGACCTCCACCTGGAAGCCCGGGTGCTTCTGTGGAGCAAAGACCGTCCTCCAGTTACTGGCCAGGTCATCCCAGAGGAGAGTCACGCGGCCTTCAAGGAGCGTCACGACCTGGTTCCAACCTTCCTTTATAGCTGTCTCTCTCCCCGCGCCCCCCGAGCGCTCCTGCTGGGCTGTACAAACTGGGCTGCTCATCTTTGCCCAGATACGCCCTACGGTTTCCTGCTTCCAGCCTCTGTTCACACTGTCACCACCACTAGAGTGTCCTCTACCGGTCAGAGTCCTGCTCGTGCTTCAGAGTTCCCCCAGCAACCGCCTCCTCCAGGAAGTCATGCCAGGTCTTCCTGTCATCTGTCTTGTCTGTCCAGTTAGCTGTCACCTCTATATTTCTCCACTTGATACACATGATTTTTATATCGTTTGTCGGGTGGTTGTAGGACATGTCGCTGAAGTTGTCAGCAGGAGGCTCTAAATCAGGGGTGCAACCCCCCAGCTTGTCTGACACTGTCCCTCTGTGTAGAAACTCGATGGTCTGCAGGTTTGTCCCTGGATTCCTTGCTTCTAAGTCTGTTCTTGGAGCATAGGCAGATACGAAAGCGAGAGTTGAGATACTCTGTAAAACGTTTTCTTGGAAGTGGGACAGCCGCTTAACAGGAGAAGCCTGCTTCCACAGAGGACTGGTCAGCTGTTGTTCCCACGGTTGTCAGAGGCAGGCAGTAAATGTGTGTGTGTGTGTGTGTATGTCCGCTGGGCCCATATTCACGATCTGTTTATTTGCATATAGGCTCATCTGCTTCTCTGATTTTCTCTTTTAAACTACAGGGGTTTTTTTTCCTATTCTAAATATAATATATGGGTTGGTGGAAAATGTGTAAAGGAAATAAAAAGTAAAAATAAAAGTAAGAGAAAAAATATTTATAACCCAGAAATCACCTGGGTGTATTTCTTGTGAGTAGTTTTCGTGCACATGTTTATATGATGTTTAAAGGAAATTGGGATACATGTTTACACGCTTCTGTATAAACATTCTGTATAAATCACTTTTTTGACTTAAGATATAGCTAGCATTTTGATATTCCTTTAAATATTCTTTCCAAATATTGAAAAAAATTCCCTGATGTCCATTCACAATGTACTGAAATGTATTTCACTGTTCCTTCATTGTCGGACACGCCATTTTTTGTTGTATTTCAGTAGACACCCTCACGTATCTGAGCACCTGTCTGATAATTGTCATAGACCGATTCTAGAAGTGAGGTTACTGGGTTGTTTTTAGTCTCTTGATGCGTGCTACCAAATCGCTTTCTGGAACTCCCGTTTGGAATCCGTCCGAGCACTTTCTCTATAGCCCTCCTGTTGATGAGTCACTTTTGCCTCCACTCCCTGTGCGTCCTCTGTCCGGGCCTCGCTGTCCTTAACCCCTTCTGCACTGCATTTGCATCTGGTATGTGCAAGTCCCAGCTCCCCTCCTGGAGACCACCTCTGGCCATCTCCCGTCTCCTTTCACATCCGGGGGCGGAGGGCTGACTGTTTAGGGGGACCCCCCCGCCGCAGGAGAAGAGCCCTGTCCAGGAAGCAGCTTGGAAAGAGGCCTGGACCCCAGACTTCAGGGTGGGGGTGCAAGACGGGCTGAAGAGGAGGAAAGGGATTTCCTCAACCCTTCCTACACCCCGCCTCTGGGAGCAGGGGGAGGATGGGGAGCGAGTGAAGTCCAGAGCCTGGGAGGGAGCAGCCTTGGCCGGCAGGGCTCCACCTGCCTGGGGAGGGAGGGAGGCCGCGCCCCAGCTGGTAGCAGGGAGGGCCGTTCCTGCCAGCTCCTTGGCATAAAGGAGGCTAAAGGCGGGCTGCTGTGTCTGTTGGGCAGGGTAGGGGGAGCCCAGCAAAGCGCCCTGTTTTCACACACAGCTGTCCCCTCACCAGCCATCCCAGTCTCACAGTGTTTGACCTCAGAAAACACCTGCAACACAGATTGTAGAGGCTTAAGTTAAAGTTTTTTAGATCTGAGTTTTCCAAACTTCAGCTGTACCTTGTTCAGGATTTCAGTGTTTTAGTGGGAAGAACGCAGCAGTGTGCCCAGACGCACACGCATGCGGTCCACTCCGTCCAGCGCGCTGCGCTGCTGCACAGCTGAGACAGGTGCAGTGACGGACACGTTCGGGTGCGCCCATGTCGTGCGCGAGGTCTGCCTTAGGTGTTAGCACTCACTCACTTTAGCTGCATCCTAAGCAGTAAAAATTTTGAAGTTGCAGGTTTGATGGATTTGTTACATTTTTTGTAAATACACACTAAAATTCTAAAGATTATCATGATGGTAAAAAGCCATCAGCCATCGGTAGTACCTTTGCTACTTGGTGGCGATTGTACCATGTGTTTTGAAACACTGTTTCAACTAAATGGGTGCTTTATAGTGTAGGTCATTGTGTATATCTCTTTCACTTAATTACGAGCTGTGTAAGGTCAGGTTTCATGGTTCCTTTGGCACTTTATTGAGTGCTGAAGCTCAGTAAATATTTGTTCTTCCTTTGGTTTGGTTTGTTTTGGTGACGGGGGACTGGTCAGTAGGTGTTAATCTAGTACTGAACATAAAAGCAGTCCCCAAACTCAGGATTACAAAGGGGAGAGCAGGATTTCTATGGCGAAGAGAGTTGCCCTGGGTTAAATACTGTGCCATCGCCACTTGGACCGGGATGTGAAGGTGTTCGGATGGAGCACAGTAGACCATTCATCTGCTTACTGGCTGTCCTTCTTGGACGTTTATGTTGGAAATGTAGATAGCACGTTTACAGGTTTAAGAGTTAGTCTTTGGGCTGCAGCCCAGAGCAGCGTTCCTCGGCTTGTGCAGGAGACCCACCCCTGCATTGACCTCCGGAGGTGCGGTGTCCTGTGCACGCCCGGTGCGCGTGGGGCGAGCTGTGTGGTTAGGGACCTGCGGACGTTCGCCGGATGCCCGGATGAAACGGCTGAGCCGCAGTGAGTAGACCCACCTCGGGGAAACCATCCCCCAGACAGAGGAGGAAGGAATACGTATTCAATACATAATATTCTAGGGTCTTTGTATGTCTTTCTGCTGGATTTCCTGTGGCAGCTGTCACGTGAGGAGAGTGGGGGATCATGCCACGAGGTCCTTGACCAAAGCTCACCTCTTTCTCAGAAGATGACAGTGTCTCCGTTTACAAAAAGGATCCAGGTCCAGAACTTAATTTGGTCCAGAGAGCTGGACAGGAAGTTGTGGAAGCTACTGGATAACCTTCTGACCAACCACATAGATAAATGACCAGAGGAAGGCGTGAATAAGATTCCAGAGCAAGAGTGTATTAGGAGAGAGAGTAACCCTTGTAGTGAAGGGGGACGGGAACCTTGACCTGCAGGCGCCTGTCAGAGACGTCTGTCGAGGCCTGGCGGTGGCTCCTCCTCAGGCCTGCCTCTTTCCTTCTGAACCCCCTTCAGATGCGAGCCCTGAGCCCGTAGCTCAGGATATTTGAACTCAGGATGGTCCTCACGTCGGAAACATCCCTCAGAGACTGGAAGTGAGCAGGGCTTTTCCCTTTGCTGCTGAGGGTCCAGGGGCGGCCTGAACCCGATCAAGTGAAAAGTGAGTGTCCCCCAGCTGGAGTCCTGACCCTTTTGTGACCTGATTGATGCCTGTAATCCACCCCCTCAGTTCATGGTTTCCTTAACTCCCTCACTTAACGAGTGTTTTCTGAGGAACCGCTGTGTACCAGGGCCTCGCCTGGCCCTGGGGGACTGGGCAGGGACTGAACAGGGCGGTCCTGCCCTCAGGAGCGTATATTCTGCTGCGAGGGATCAGCTCGAGGGAATGAGCTGGCAGCACTCCGCAGCCAGCAGTGGTGAGCAGTGGCGGGGGTGGAGACCCGTGGGGAGAGGTCTCCCCGCAGAGGCTGGAGGGAAGGTCTCCCCAAGGCAGTAACACTCCAGACAAGGCCCGCGTGTGTCGGAAGGAGCCAGCCGAGGGGAAGAGTGCTCCAGCCGAGGGGCCGGCAGACCCGGCTAGGGCCACGCTTGGGGCTGGATGACAGTGGAGGAAAAGGGCACTGAGATGCGGTCCTACTAGAGCCGTGGTTTGGACTGAGCCACCGGGGACCCTCCCTGGTTGTGTCCCAGGGGCTGAGGGCCTGGGGGGCTGCTCCGCCAGGCCCCCCCCCCCGCCCAGCACACAGCAGCCCCCCTTTGGTCTGGAGCATATACGGGGTGCTGCTTATGATTTTGCTTGAAGAATAGATTCCATGATGAAAACCTCTCCATCTCAGAAGCCCTTCTCCAGCCTTCAGTTGTTTACCTGTGAAAGCTCCTCACGCAACCGCTGTGATCCCCGCGCAAGGCTGACTGTTCGGGCCGCGGGGCCGCAGAGCACCGGCCCCGGCGCCCCGACTCGCCCGGCCAGCACCTCCCACCGCCTCCTCCCGCAGTGCCCAGGCCGGACTGGGGCCGCGGCTCTTAGATGGGTGCTGGGGTCTGGGGAGAAGCCCTGTTCGGAACGTGAAATCATTTTCTGGTAACACCGGTGTAACTTGCTCCTGACTGACAAGAGGAAGCAGAGGCTGGGAGGCATCTGAACAAGCCACTTCTCACAAAGTTCAAAACCAGCGGAGACCCAGACAGGGAAACGGAAAGGAGTAGGAGGGGAGGGGGCCTATCCAGTGACCCAGACACTCCTCCTTCTCCCCGACCCGGCCTCTGCTCCCGTTCCCCCCCCACCAGAGAGAACTCGCCTGAAGGTCGAGGATCCCTCTTCCGGCTTCAGCCCCGCTGCCACCGGGCGCCTTCCCAGCGTCGGTGGCCCAGGCCCGCGTCTGGTCTCTGCGCTCTCTGTGGGTGGAGACGGCACTCAGCGGGCAGGACGGACCTGCTCTTCACCCACCTGATGTGGGTGCCGTCCTGGCCTCAGCCTCTTGGGGGGAAGGGGTGCACACGTGCATGTATGTGCACGCGCTCCAGGCCGTGGCACGTGGCATGTTGATAGGTGGCCTTTCGAGTTGGTGGTGACAGCATCGTTTACCCTGGTGAATCCAACGCCCCTCCAGCCCAGAGGAGCCACCCGAAGCCACCCAGCCTGCTTTGAGTGAGAGCTTTACTATTGGCAGAGAAACCTGGTGGATTTATCTTAGGAAGTTTAGAAACCGCATGAGGATGAATGCCGTCTGACTTCCCGCCGCTGGAGCTGAGTGGGTCCCCAGTCACCGAGGGTGGGTAGCCTCCAGCGCATTTCCAGGACGGAGGCTTGGGGATTCCTCCTCTCCCCTTCGTTCCCTCTGCCCTAAAAGGTTAAAAAAAAAAAAAAAAAGTAGTTTACTTAATAGTCCCAAAGCATAAGCCTTATTCTACAAAGTGTGTGAACAATACATATTTATTGATGAGCTGTTTGACTCCCTCGTTGTCTCCCCTGATTAGCTACAAAGAGAGCAGGAAAAAGTCGTACCTTCCAAGTCTGTTTATGCAAGGAGTTGCATTTTCCCTGCGTTTAAAATAAAGCTACTGGGAGTGAGTCTTTTTTGGAAGGGTTTTCTTTCTCGTTTGCCTTTCAGCCGAAGCCTCCTCTGGCTTGTCCCTGAAGCTGGTTTTAGATACTAGCTTGTGCAGGTGGGGGTCGGAGTGTGGGAGTGCCTCTGGGCATGAGGGGTGCTGTTAAAGGGGCATAATCCAACTCCAGAGGGTAACAGAGTCCCAGATTGACTCTCACCACCCTCAGGTGTGCAACCATAAAAGGACAATTTACTTCTGTTAAATGACCTCGTGTCCTAAGTCCCCACCCTGCTGGGCAGGTGGTGAGAGGGAGGGTGGACAACGGGATGAGGACTAGATGTCAGTCTGTAAACGTGGTTGGATTTAGTGTAAGTAGTGAGCAGTCCAGTTTAGGCAGAGTGCAGTCTTCCCAGTGTCCACCCCTCTCCCCCGAGTGCGGCACCTGGGTGCACGGGAGAGGGGTGTGGCTTCCAGATGCTTGGCTGCAGGGCTGGTGGTGGCTCTTTGATGTAGCCTGTGGCCTCTCTGTTCTGCTGGTTTCTGTGATGGAGATGCTGGGGGCGGTGGGGCTGCCCCCACATTAGTGGCTCAGAGAGAGGCTGGCATTGGTGGCTGATGCCTGTAGCCGAGATAACTCATGGTCCTCCTCTCTCTGCTCTTAGGGACCCAGTGGGCTCTCTCTTTGACTCTGCCCATCTGGGCTCTGGTGGTGACTGGACCACCTGAGACCTGCTGTGACTGTGACTTGCATGTGTTCCTGTCTTGGTGGTCCCAGCTCAGTGGTCCCCCCACCCCAAGATGATCCCCTCCGGAATGTCTCCCGCCAGGCACTGGGCTCACAGTCCTGGTCTCTGGAGAAGGGCAAGCTTAGCCCCACTTCTGGTGCAGAATTTGCTTTGAGGCTGCTCCAGGTTGGTGCAGGGGCAGCCTTTCAGGTGATCTCCTTCCAGACCCCAAGATGGGAATGAGAGAGAGAGAGCCCACCCTCTTTTCAGCAGTCGTTCCAAAATCTGCGGTAACACCCTCCCCCCCAAAACAATGCTACTAAGTGACAAGCAGTGTTCTCAGCCCCTCAGCGCTCAGTTCTCATAATTCTGCAAGGGGGGTGATACCGTTGCCCCTGTTTACAGACGAGGAAGCAGAAGCACAAAGAGGCTGAATTGTCCAAGGTGGAACCAAGGTTTGAACCCAGGCCGTCTGGATTCAGAGTCGTGCTCTTATCTGTGGTTTTGGCTCAGAGACGGCAGCTGCGTCCAAATACCCACATTCTCCTCGCTCGCTTTCCCTCGTCCTGTAGTTCGAATGATCTGGGGTCAGAAACGGTAGGCTTTGTCTTCTTTCTCTTTGCTTGGTTGGGACTTGCCTTGTGTAGAACTCTGTGATAGTAATTCAAAAAGGAAATAAATTTAGAAAATCCTCGTTCTCGACAATACCTGGCTATCAAAAGTACTGTCTGGTTGGAAACCCTTATTTTGGATGTCAGAAGCAAAATATCAACTCGCGTCTCTGTTTGTAGCAGCCCCGATCATCCTTTAGACAATAGGAATGCATCTGGCCGAGCAGAGGGGAAATCAGAGCAAGAAATGCAGAAGAGCAAAGCACCTGAATGTATCCCCCCCAAATCCCTACTCACAGGCACGTTGGTTTTAAAAGGAAGCAGCTGTAACTGGCTGTGATGATGGTTTCGCTTTGCCAGCATCTTCCTGGATTTGGACCTTTCCTCGTAAGCATCATTTGGAAGTAAGTAGCAAGTGGGATATGGAAAGCGGTTTATCTGCTGTGACTCTGGACCAGGGCTCAGCAAACCTGCTCTGTAAAGGGACAGAGGGTAAATATTTTTTAGCCTTGTAGGCCACGCAGCTTCTGTGGCAACGACTCAGCTCTGCTGTTGCAGACTGAAAGCAGCTGTCAGTAATACGTAAACAAAGGACTGAGGCCGCATTCCAATAAAACTTTATTTACAAAAACATAACGGACCAGGTTTGGCCCCACAGGTCATAGTCTACCGACTTCTGTTTCTCAGCAGAAAGAGGATCTGGAGTCCTCATTATCACAACCATGACCAAGCTCCCAGGCCAGGTCTCTGAAGTCTTATTCCCACTTGAGAGGTGACAGCCGAGCCCCTACTGCAAGGATCGTATGATATAAGATAAAAATGCGTGTCCTTGTGAGACACGCATGGAAAGCTGGGCTGCAGTGAGGAGTGCTTCTGACCTTTGGCTGTGACACTGAAACTGTAGGTCGCGGGGGCTCTTCAGCCTAGATGGCAAAGAGTTCTGTTTCCCTTTCCTGTGAGGGTGACTTCTGCAGGGGGAAGCCCAGGGACACTTTTGGGGAAACCGCCTCTTGGGAAGTATATGTATATATTTTTAATATGCTTGAACTTAACAGATCAGTAAACACTCAGGACAAGTGTGAAGGTGGTCGTGGAATGGGGGCCTGCGGTGAGGCCCTGAGGGGTGTCTTGCTGTGCAGGAGGAGCAAAGAGGTGTAGGGCCGCGGAGGGTCCAGCAGGAAGAAGACCCCTTAATGCCGAATAGTGAGAGGAGCCCTCGAGTGAACCCCGGGACCTGCGATCCCCGTGCCGAGTCGCTGTGTGTCCTCAGGCAGTCTCTGCGCTCCTCCTGGTTGTGCCTTCTCCTCCGTGAAAAGCGGAGCAGAAGGCAGAGATGGTCCCTAAGATCCCTCGCGCCTTTAACTTGCGTTTCAGGTGGTGGAGTTTAAACACTTCCCGTGGAACAGTATCATATCTCCGATCCAGGTCTGAATTTTAGGATGTAAAAGTTAAGGATCCCTAAAGCAGTATTGATGTAATTAGAAGATTTTTAGGAAAAATCACCCCTGTTGGTTACCTCTGCAGGGCAGCTTGACAACAAACAAGGTGCAGAAGTGAGAACAAAGGCCGACGTCAGAGCTTGCTCAAACCTCACTTGTGCTCACTTGCACATCAGTTCAGCCACTTCTGGACTCACTACTCCGGGAATCTTAGGGCCAGGATGGGTGGGAAAGGGAAGCTTTTTTGGGGGAGGGGCTGTCTGTGGAGAGAGCTACCAGGCAGGGTCAGATGAGGGGCCCAGCCAGGCAAAGGGACAGTTAAGAATTCGGTTGTGTGACTCCGGTGCTGCCCGACAGAACAGTTCCATCTTCACTGTTCAGCGCCGCAGCCGTCGGCCACGTGTAGGAATTGAGCATGAAGTGTGGCTAGTGTGACTGAGAGTCTGAATTTTAAATTTTGCTTAATCTTAATATATTTACATTTAATTAGCCCGTAGCTACCATCCTGGACAGCGGAATCCTAAATCAAAATTCATGTTTTCAAAGCTTTGCTTGGCAGGGACCATCACACACTAGATGTTCCCATCCTGGACGCTCACCTCCTGATGGACGGTCAACAGGCAAAGCCTGATGTGACATAAATAGGTGCTCAGGGCACAGAGCTCTCAAGGGAACTCCCCACGAGGCCCGGGGATGCTCTTGGCTGTGGTGAGAAAAATTCCCCTGTGTTCTTTTGCATTCGGGGCAGGGGGATTTTACCTGTGACTCACTGTTCAGTGAGTGAGTAATACCAGGGCCTCCTCGTGTTGGTATGAAACACTTCTCACCTCTCACCTCTGTGATTAAAATGTGCCTGGCACTCCCTTGGTGACTTAGGGAAGAGTAATAGCAGATCTCTTCTTAGTAATAGGAGAGAGATCAGTGGTTTCCAGACTTTCCAAGGCAAGGGAGTCTTTCCTCAAATGAATCCTGTGCAGAAGTTACCACAAAGCAGATGGAAGTGAGGCTGGCAGGACCCCGGAGCCCCCTGGTCCTGTCTCACCCATCCTGCCCTCTGTGTCTCCAGTCCCTTGGGGACCTGTGACGGTGACACTCAGACTCACTGTCTGGGGAACTCTGTGGGCAGAGAGGCTCTGTGCACCAGCCTCCCTCCTTCTGCTGGCAAGTACCCATAATTTTGACTTTGCTTTTTACACCTTCTTCTTCCTATTTTTTTTTCCCTAGTATGTCATTTCAAGACTTGAAAAACTCCACACCATTTTGTATAACTTGTGATTGTCCAGAGGCCTTTACAGGCTTGTAAACTACACTACCTGCCCAGAATCTGAGTGGTTCCCAAGAGCACCCAGGACTTGGGGTGGGGTGTGGGGAGGGTGGAGGCCGGTGGGGGCCACGGGAAACAGATGTAAGGGGTACGAGGGCTGCGTGCTCAGCCCATGACTCGGGGGAAGGGCTGGACTGGAGCTCTGAGTGTGGAATCCGAGCTCAGAGACTGAGATGGAAGTACCAGTCCAACCACTTCATCTCACAGACAGCGGGCAGCTTAGGGGTGAAGGTGGAATTCGAGAGTTGGAGGGCAGGGTTCTTGGTTACCCCTTTAATCCCATGGACGTGTACATGTGAGTGTGTGTGAGTGTGTGTGTGGAGGGGGGACAACTAATGTGGGGAGAGTGGCTTATGATGTCAGAGTACTCCATACACACTTTATTTCACTTGACCTTCCCAGTGACCTCATTGCAATTTACAGGTGAGGAAACTAAAACCAAAGAGACCAAGCCAGGACCCTGCAGCTGCCAGGTGATGGAGGCAGGATGCAGTTTAAGACGTCTTCTTTCCAGTTCTTTCTCTCTTCTCCATCCCCAGTTGCTGCTACATGGAGACACACCAGTGTGATCTACAGTAGGATGGCTCGCTCTCACGCTCTCTCTCTCCCTCTCTCCCTCTCTCCCTCTCTCCCTCTCTCCCTCTCTCCCTCTCTCCCTCTCTCCCTCTCTCTCTCTCTCTCTCTCTCTCTCACACACACACACACACACACACTTGTTATTGCTACCCATGCAGTGGAGCTCAGTAGGTTTTTGAAGACAGTAACTCACCATCACCCAAGGAGACAGACCTAGGTTTGATTCCTGGGCCTGCTGTTTACTTGTGTGTGTGTGTGTGTGTGTTTAATAGACTTTATATTTTAGAGCAGCTTTAGGTTCACAGCCAAATTGGGCACACAGTGCAGAGTAGTTCCCATAGACACCCCTCCCCCTTGCAAAGCCTGCACTACCACGTCCCCGCCGCCACAGTGGGACGTCTGTTATCGTCAGTGACCCTACGGCACATGTCACGATCCCCCAAAGTCTGAGGTGGGCATTAGGGTTCGCTCTTGGCGGAGAGCGTCCTGTGGGTTTTGACGGGCTGGGCTGGAGCAGGTTACTTGTGCCCTTTCCCCCTGTGAAAATGAGGGCCGTAGTGCTGGATTTATAAAGATCATTGTGAGGATTAAAGTAAATCAGATCACGGTGTAAAGCAAGCGGCCAGCCTGGCTCAGAGTGAGGAGAACTGCGTAGAAGGGGCCAGCGTTCATCTCCCAGCGCCTGTCACCTGCGCCAGCCGGCTGCTTGCCGCGCTGAGTCCTCCCCTGCTCTCCGTCTCTCAGCCCAGAGTCTGAGCCTGGAGAATTCTGCCGGAGGCGAGTTCTCCAGGGCCTGAAGATACCATCTGAAGATTCACTGTGCTGCCCAGAGGAGGTTTGGTCCTTGGAGGAGGAAGGGTTGGATGGCGCGGGGAGAAAGCGGCGGGCGTGCCTGGCCTGTCGGGGACAGCAGAGGTCTGACTGGACACCTGCCGAGAGGAGCCCCAGGGGAAGAGAAAGCGCAGCAGGGAGAATCCGAGTGCGGGGTGGCCGCCGCGCAGACCCCTGGGAGTGGGAAATAAAGGAGCCGCCTCAGTGGGGTGTTGTCACAGAGACTCCGTTACTGCAAACGTGGAAGACACGAGCAGAGTCGTCCTGTGCGTTCACCTCCCGCCCCCCACCCTGCTCACCCCCGGACACCTTTGCAGGAGGGAGCGGGCCGGGCTGGGGCTAGGGGGGATAAAAGGAGCAGAAATGCAGCGGGGCCCCTGTTGTCTCTGTGAGCAGCAGCCCTACTGAAAAGATCTTGTGCTGGCTGCCCTCCGCGGCTCCTCCCGCAGCCAGCCCCTGCCCGGGGTCCGACAGCACCTCGTGCACAGCGCGTCCGTCGGCCCTTGAGACCTGGGTCCCGGCTTCTGCTTGCCAAACCCCAGCAGTCGGCCCCGGCAGAGGAGCCCCGGGCGGTGATCCCGGGCTCCTGAGGGGGCCCTTCTGCAGAGTGTGGGGCTGGGCCCCTCAAACCGTGTCAGATTCCCAAAGAGATTCTTGTCTGCAACACTGGGGAACTCAGACCCAAGTGAGGGTGCGGAACTAGAAGTCCAGTTTCCTGCACGTTTGTCATAGTGGGACCTGAGGCAAGTCATTTCCCATCTGTTACCTTGGTCTCACTCATCCGCAAGATGGGGAGGACAGTTTTATAAAGGAAGGTGTATTCACTTTTTTGCCCTGGTTAAAAAAGTAATATGTGTTCAATCTGGAAAATGTAAAATATACAGAAAAGCAATAAAATAAAAATCACCCTTAAAACCGCCCAACCATCAACACCGTTAACATTCTGGTTTAGTACTTCTCAGTATGTTCCGTGTGTGTGTGTGTGTGTGTGTGTGTGTGTGTGTGTGTGTGTGTGTGTGTGTGTGTGTGTTTTCCCAGAGCCAGCTACAGAATTTGCGGGTCTCTGGGTAGAATGAAAATGTGGAGCCCTTGCTGAGAGACGATCACGAGCGCTCAGACGGCGCAGCACAGCCCTAAGCCGAGCACACAGCCCTTCCCGGTGTGAGGCCGCCCGTGGCTGCAGGCATGTGCCCACGGAGTTGACTCTTTATATTCCCTCCCCCAAATAATAAGATCATTTACTGAGTGCTTTCTGTGTGTCAAGTGCTTAACTTAAATTAGCTGTAATTTAGTTCAACGTCCCTAAAGTAAATGTAGTTCTTTCCCCCCCCCTCCATCTTGCAGACAAGACAGCCGGGGGTCGGAGGGTTTAGACAGCTAGTGAGTAGCAGGGACCATGTTCCCCGCTGTCTTTCTGACTGCGGGTCCATGCCTCCTTCGACTACCACTCACAATGCCTCTCTACCAACTTGTAAATCAGTAAAAAAAATTTCATAAAATTGATATTTTACTATATACAAAATTTTACATTGCATTCTTTTCCATTTTATATCATGAGGGACTTATTCTCCATATATGTCTTAATCCAGTCTGGCAGCTTTAAGAAAATACCACAGTTTGGGTCATTTGTGAACGACAGAAATGTATTGCTCACCATTCTGGAGGCTGGAAGTCCAAGGTCAGGGTGCCAGCAGGGCTGGGTGAGGGCCCTCCTGGTTGCAGACCTCTCTGTGTGACCTCACTGGCTGGAAGGGGCTAGGGGCCTTTGTGCCTTTAGAAGGGCACTAATCCCATTCAGAAGGGCTCCATCCTCATGAACTAATCACCCCAAGGCCCCACCCGCTAACGTCACCTTGGAGGGTTAGAGTTTCAACATAGGAATTTGGTATGGGACACAGACATTCGGACCATAGACTATGTCATTAAATATAAGAGAAAAGTAGTGGCTGTTTGTGAGAAACAGGGAAGTTCCAGATGACACAGCATGGAGAGTAACTCCACTGCGAGATTATATTAAATACGAAGCATGAACGGAGCCAAAGCAGGAGCACGTGGCCAGTTCAGGAGAGGGGGCCTGTGTCTCCCATCGGGGAAGGAGACTGTAAGCATCTCAGGCCCCTGTTCTGAGTCCTCCTTACTAAGGGGGGTATCTTTGCATATTCCCAATGGCCAAGAGGATTTTTGTCAAAATTTTCTTTCTACAGTTTGCAAAAGGAAATCAATAGGGTTTATTTTCCAACTACACATAAAATTATTATATTGAATATATAATTATATATTACATAATTATATAACATATCATTTCAACCTCCCCCTTAGACACACACACACATGCACAAGCTCAAATATCCCTGTGGGGGGTGTGCCCTCCCCCACTCCCCCTTGATAGTCACTGAGATACGTGTAAAAAGAGACAATTCTTTTTAATTAAAAAAATGTTTGTAATTGAAATACCATCAGTTACAGTGTGTCAGTTTCTGATGTACAGCACCGTGTCCCAGTCGTGTATGCATGCATATATTCGTTTTCATATTCTTTTTCATTGAAGGTCATTAGAAGATAATGAATACGGTTCCCTGGGCTCTACAGAATAAATTTGTTTTTTATCTATTTTTATATATAGTGGTTAACATTTGCAAATCTAAAACTCCCAAATTTATCCCTTCCCACCCCGTTCCCCCCAAGTAACCGTAAGATTGCTTACTGTGTCTGAGAGTCTGTTTCTGTTTTGTAGATGAGTTCATTCACGTCCTAAAAGAGCCAGTTCTGAAGCTCATGTTGATAACCTAATGACATACCATTCCTGACTCTGGGAGAGTCATCGCTCTAAGTCTCCACGGCCACATCTGGAACGTGGAGCCCGTCAGAGCTCCTCCCACGGTGTCATGGGGACGGGACCTGATAGGTCGGCCATTCCCCGAGCCAGGGACTTCTCAGCCAAGAGCCGACCTTAAGTCACTGCTAATTAGAATTCCTTTGGAGGCCTTAATTCCTCCATGAAAGTTGCAGCCGTATTTGTGGTCCCTGGGTCAGGAGCTGGGGGAGGTGTAGGGCTTGTCACTGTTCACACTTCCTCCCACGTGTCACAAATTTTTTTTTTTTTTGGCTGATGAACCGTTGTTGAAAGGAAGACAGTGCACAGCTACCTTTTAGGGGAAAGAAAATTCACAAAATGCAAGACACAGCCTTCAGGGTGTGTGAGGGGAAGAACACACAGGTGGTTGCACTCGTCTGTGCCTGGAGTCAGCCAAGTGCTGGGGAGCTGCAGCGGCTGAGTTAAGGACACCGGCCTGAGGCCAGTTTCTTTACTGACAGTATCTGGAGGTCACCTCCCCGCCCCCAGAGGGTGCAGGGCGTTGGGGTAGGAAAAACCCTTCCTCGTTTGATACTCAGTTTCTGCCGATCAAAATGCATCTTTCTAGATGGTGTGGTGCCCTTTGCTGGCAGGCACTCTTCACCCCGTGTTGTGTGTACGAGGAGATTCAATGAGAAATAACGTCGTTGGACGTCAGGTGAAACGATGCCCGACCAAGGCTCCTTCCCCTGAATTGCTGTGTCCTGAGGGTGGCCCCAGGTTAGTCACAGTGAGGACGGCAGGGACGAGCCTGGACTGGACCCCACGTCCTCCGCCAGGTGCTCCCTCCCCGCCCTGCCCCCGCCTGGGAGCTCTTGTTCCCTCTGCTCTTCAGTAGCCCCGGCGCCCTTTTCTCACTAATCATAACTCACCTGAGTGACTGAACAGAACTTCAGTGTTTGCCAAACGCTTTCTCGGACATCGTGGCATTTGGGGCTTACGACAACCCTGGCGTCGCCTTCATTTCACTCGAGGCTGAGGAACCGGCCCACGATCAGGTCAGCCAGAGCCCAGGCCCACGCTCGAGGCTCCCGACACCAAATTTCCTGGCCTTCTGTCCTCCGTACCTGCCGCCTCGCTCAGCCAGGCGTAAACTCTGCTCCAGGGCCCCCTTGCGTTTGGCCTCCTGGCCCCATTCTGGTCCTCCCCTCCATCACAGCATCTCAGGCATAGCGTTTGGCCACTTCCTCTCCCATCCTGGGTAAGCCTGCGGGTTTCTAGCACTTTCAGATTTACTTTGACAAACTTACAAATGGGAAAGACCCTACACTCTTCTGCCTTTGATTTCAACCTCCACTTGAGGTGAATGCCTGCTTGAGAAACCGAGAATCTTTGTAATCACAGTGGGTTAAATTTTGGCTTTGGTTCTCATTATGATTTTTGAATTCTTAATGTAATATGAGCCTATTATAGAATATTTGGAGACGAGAGAAAAGGAAAAAAAAATACCGTAAAAACTTCATGATCCTAACACACAAAGTTGTCAAAAGTTCTTTGTAATTTAGGCAAATCCAGAATATGTCCTCTGCTCAGGGAAGAGGTTACTTAGGGATGGAAGGCATATGTAGAAGGCATCTATGTATTTAGGAGATGGGTTAAATTTTCCTAGGTTTGGGTGTATGTATATATTTGTGTCAAGTCGTGATATGGGTACATAAAATGCTAGGGATTAAAATTATTAAAAAAAGAAAGAAGGAAAGAAATGATTTTAGTGGTGGTGGGTGATATGTAGGCAGATGACCAGAATCCCCCAGAGACGGCCACATAGTAACAGATGAATCATTAGATTAAAAATGTATCATGAAATGCTACAAATGCACAGGAAAAACATAACCCAGAAGAGAAACTGGCAAAGAATTTGAGCAGGTGATGCACAGAAAAATAAATTCAGTTGCTAAATATGAAAAATATTCACTTCACTGGTAATCACAACCTAAAACAACAAGATACTATTTCCCATGCATGGGATTGGCCAAAAGTACACTGTCTGACAATAGCAAGTGTTGGTAAAGGTGTTGAAAAAAGAGAATTCATGCACATCTGATGGGAATTACAATTTTTGGAGAATAATCTGGCAATATCTGGAAAAGTTGAAAAAGTCCATATTTTAAAACCTCGCCATCTGCTTCTCAGTTATACTCCCAGCAGCCTTTTGTCCTAACCGTGGGACACAGGCCGTTACTTGAGTGACTCTTCTCAGCTCTCCCAAGGATTGTGCATGTCTGCTATCATTCTAGGTGCTTAGGAGAGAAGTTAGTTCATAACATGCAGTGGTTGCATTTTGACATTTGTCTTGTTAAACCCAATTGAGACAAGCTGCCCGGGGATGTCCGCAAACATATTTACAATACATACTACCAGTAATTAGTAAAAGTTAGAGATGGTTTGTTCATGTGTAGGGGAATGGATTAATAAATCATAGTCTATTTGTAGTATGGAATTCTGTGCAGCAGCCAGATCTGTATGACTCAGCATAAATAAAACCTGAAACAAAATGTTGATTTAAAAAATTGTAGGACAGTGTAAAAGTGTGGTATCATTAACAGATGCTTTGTAAAAGACACAAACTGATACTATGTATTATTTATAAATGCTTATTTGCAGTAAAAATATAAAGTAGGATCTAGACGTGTGCCTAGTTCATGGGAGTGGCTGTGTCTGAGTGGAGAGGGAACTCACCTGGGGAGAGAAGCACAGGGGACGTGAAGGTCGTGGGGTCTGTTCATGAATATTCCGAGTTTCCTCCAAGTCTCGGTAGGACTGCGCTTCCTCACATTCTCAGCAGGCAGGCATGGCCGTATGACACCCTGGCTGGGAAAATGTCAGTAGAGGTGTTCCTTCTGGGTGGGAGATTAAAAACCACTTGCACGATTTACGTTTTTACGTAATTTCAGTATTTCAGGCTACTGTATCAGCCTGGGTCCTGGAGTAAGGACAATGCACCACAGAGTCCCCAGATGCCCCCAGTGAGCATGAGGCATGACCCAGAAGTAGGCCTTTGTCTACTGAAGTATGGGAGTGTATGTTTGTTACTGCAGCATAGCCTTGCCCATCCTAACTGATACAGGGACTTCATCTTCACGTGTAATGTTTTATTCCTCTTTTTACTTTTCCTGTCTAAAGAACATTTGATTCAATATTAACAGTTGTTCATTTTGAGAGGAGAGGAGCATTTGATATGCAGGCGGTAGGGGTGCTGGAGAAGGCATGTGTATTTTGAACAGCCTCCCAGATGAATTTATAAGCTTTCCTACCTCTTCTCTAATCTGATTTTATAGGAGAGGAAACTGGGGCCTAGAAGTAGTGAGTGTCCTGCTCTTCATCAAAGACCAATCTGGTGCCATAGCCACTCAGCTCAGATATAATAATCCTGACTCACCCAAGCTTGTTACAGGAAACAGTCCTGTGAAGGTTTTCTGCGTTTATTGTCAAGCCGCTGTTCAGGACACTGCCCATTATATTGCACAGTAGCCCCTAAAATAAGGTCCTATGTGAGAAAAAGAAAAAAAACTTAAAGAATTTAGTTCTGTGGTGGGAGGAGGGTGTAGCTCAGTGGTAAAGCATATGCTTAGCATGCACAAGGTCCTGGGTTCAATCCCCAGTCCCTCCATTAAAAAATAAATAAATAAACCTAATCCCTCCCCCCAAAATAAACAAATAAAATTAAATTAAAATTTTAAAAAAGAGAATTTAGTTCCAGGAAAATCTATTTCTATTGTGGATTATTGGTAGGCATCTACCTTTCTGTATAACTTGTTTCCCTTTTTGTTGTGGTTGCCAGGAAGCTCAGAGACAAATCAGTGTGTACGGAGGCCCTCCTGGTTTGTTTCCTCTTACTTTAAACAATGCTGATACTCCCTTTACTGTGCACAGGTCCTTTTTTAAACTGCTCAAACCCCTTCAGAAAACAAAAGTGAGTAGAGCATGAATCCTCCATCACACCACGTCCTCCTCAGGCTCTGTCTGTTGACTGTGCTTCGCTTCTCCTGCAGGAAGGGAGCCCCAGCTGCGGGAGGGCCTGCTCAGCCATCCCTAGCTTGGCCGCTGGGCTAAGTAAAAGCCAGGTGTAAGTAAAAGCCAGGTGTGACTGAGGCAACTCTGTCACCGGGCTTCGTGCTGATCTTCCATGTTGGTATAACAAGGGGGTTCCCCTTCGGAGCTATTTAGTTGTTGTTGGTTTTTTCGGGGGGGGGTAATTAGGTTTATTTATTATATTTTAATGGAGGTCCTGGGGATTGAACCCAGGACCTCACGCATGCTAAGCACACGCTCTACCCCTGAGCTATACCCTCCCCTACTGGAGACATACTTTTGTGTCTACTTCAATTTCTAAAGCAGACGTTTCCACGACTGTCTCTTCCTTCCCTCCCCACACAGTATTTCATACTAAACATCCAAATGAGAAACAGAGTCAAGATAATTCAAAGGGCTCAGTAATACACCTGACCTGCACATTTAAGCCAAGGAGTCCCTTCAGTTGTGAAAAACAGCCTTGTGCCAGGACACAGGATAATTCACTTATGTCTCTAGGAGTCCTGCTGTCTCGCTGAGTGATTTGGCCTTGTAGGATTTGGTTTCATTTCCATGTAAAATGAGGTATCTTGTCTCTCTAACTTTCTGTCAATATTTTAATTTTAAAAATTAGAAATAATTACTTTCTTGTAATATTTTAAATTCTCAAAATAACTTTAAAAAAGTGTAGAAAAAATTTTAAAGCCAGTTCTTTTTCATTTTAAAAAGGACCAAAGAAAGAGTGGAAGGATTGCACATTAGCAAGCGTTTGGTCCCGACAAGCCGTGGAGGAGATCAGCTCCTTCCCGTGATGACTAGTGTTGCGGGAATGATGTCTGAGTCTCCAGGGTGGGGCCAGAGGGACAAGGGGGTAGAAGAACTTCAGACGTGGTTATTTTTCCGCATTCCAAGAGCAGCTTGATTTTATAATGGAAAGGAATTAGATGAATAGAATTCATGCCAGTATCATCAACTCAGGCCCTGTTTCCAAGCTCGTCCTCTGAGGACACCGATCTTAAGAATTGCTAAGTAGGTATTACTGTTACCAAGTCCAAACTTATTCTGCTCGCCGCACAACAGACCAAGAAATCAGGCGATGAGGTATGGAGGCAAGGAACTGAGGCAATGGCTTTACTGGGAAAGCCAGCAGACTGAGAAGATGGGGGACTAATGTCCTGGAGAGCCATCTTCCCCAAGTCAGAACTCAGGCTCTTCGTACTAAGAAGGGGAGGGGGCGAGTTTGTTCCAAACTCCTCGGTGTTGGAATCCTTTGTTTTTGCAGCTGTCCACCTAGGTCAGGTCATTGTGTCCCTGTAAACCTCCAACAAGACAAGTGTTTTTTTCTATTCTGCAACTTTTTGCCTCCAAATGAATGGAAAAGTGCTAATACCCTTGAAGGTCAGAGTCTTGAGAACAGGCTGTCCTATATATTTCAGGCTACAGAACATTCTTTTACAAAAGGTGCAGAACCAGCACCACTTAGCCCAGGAAACAGAGCCAAGGGTTAAAGCCAGAGGAACAGACCTAATATGGAGTCAGATTTGTGCTCCTCTATTACATTACCTGTGGTCAAATCTGCAAAAGTAAGTGTTCTCTATCTCTGTGTTACAGAAGCATGATGCATATTAGCACACTGAGGATTGGAAAGAAACCTGTTTTAACTGCGTTTCATCCAGTGTTCAGGCTTCATCTGCGCGTGGAACCCTCTTGCTGTCACTTCTGGAAGGCTCACGTGGCCTTCCCCATCAGCACCGGGAGCGTCGCACTAAGGCAGTCTCCGGGCCCCCGAGCCGGGGGTCCGGGACTCCTGTGTGTGGCTCTGCCACAGTGCAGCTGTGTGACCGGGTCAGGCCCGGTGGGGTCTTGGTCCCCCACCTGACAAACGAGGACGATGACGCGTGTCCGTATTTACTAGGGATGAGTTAGAGGATGTCCACCAGGGCTTCGAACGCCTCAGGAACCAAGGTCTCTGGAAACAGCGTCGTTGTCTCAGCCGCGTCCGCCCAGAGGGCAACACGCCGCTCGCGAGGTGCGGCAGGCCCAGCCCTGCGGGTGCCGCACGCTCGGCCGTCTCTCCTGGTCTCCGCGGGGGTCTGTGCACATTCCGTACACTTCAGCAAGCAAACCCATTTCGTGCTGACGCCTGTTTCGAACATCAATTGAGAAGAGGAGAAAGGAAATAAAGAGGAACGGACCAGGTGAAGCAGTGGAGGCTCCAGTAGCGGTTAACAACAGGAGCAGCTCACATCTGTGCAGCTCTTACCACGTGCTGGGCAGCATGCCGAGCAGCTGAAACACAGTGTCTAACGTCATCCCATTGGATCCTCACCAAAATCCTGAGGAAGACACACTGATTATGCCAAAAGTGGAGTTTAGAGAGATGAAGTGACTTGTCCACGGTCATACAGGAAATGGCAGAGCTAAGTCCTGAACCAGGCCTGTCTGACTCCCAAACCCACGTTATACTGGTGTTTCCTAAGGTGGTGCCCACAAGCTGGTCTTAGGTGGTAATAAATGTGTTTTTATTGTAACAATTTTGCATTTTAATGTTTATTAGAAAAAAATATAATATGTATTACAAACCCATGGTTTCATTAATGAACAGTATAAGTTAGGATAAACCAAAAAATTAGAATATACGTATTTTTCAATATTAAGAAGGTGATGGTACAGGTGGTATGTGGAAGTGTCAAAAACCATCAAAGCAGCGGTAGTGACAGAAGCTGGAGAATCTCTGCTTCGCAGCAGAGACTAGAGGCGAAACGCAGAGACCAGCTGGATTCAACCAGCTCAGGTTGCTGCCCCCAACCAAACAAAAGTGTCCCCTCGCTGCTTCAGGAGGAAGTGCAGGGAGGAAGTGAAGCTCCGTGAGTGCTGGAGGCTGGCAAGGGCTGCTGTGTTTACCTGGGTGGGGTGGGGGCGGGCAGAGGGAAATACCTATGATTGTGAGCCCTGATTCCCAGAAAATCGCAGCCTGGCCAGCTCTGCCGCCCACAGAGAAGGAAACAAAGCCTTCAGCTCCTTGGCGAACCTCTCCCTGACCTCCCCGCCAGGGCAGCCACCCAGCTCCTGGGGGGAGAGGAGGGTCTTAGTTCAGACTTCTTAGTTGCAAAAGACGCCCACTCAGCTGGTTCAGACCAAGGGAGACCAAGGAAGAAGGAGGAGTGGAAGGGGTTTGGCGGCGGGTTTACTGGGTTTGCTGCAGACCACGAAGAGCTGGGACCGGGAGTGGGACTCAAGACCTGAGGTGACTGTGTCTGATTCTCAGAGCATCTCCCTCTGCTCCTCTGAGACTCTGTCATCCTCTCTTTCACAGCTCTGTCTGCCTGGCCGTGTGTACTGCACTGCACAGTTCTAGCCTCCAAGTACGAGGACCTGGGTTTTAGGCCTCGATTCTGGATTGCCATGAGAGAGTCAGCTTGGCCCAGGCTGAGTCAGGAGTTTGCTGCTGCTGGTGCGTCACAGCCGGGGTGACACGGGCTCTTCTGCAATCCAGCATCTTGACATGAGTTGGTATCGGGTCCTGTAAATTCAAGTAGAGAAGACTTGGGTCCACCACTTCCTTGTATTATGTTCCCTGTGGTCCCCACCCAGCCTGCTCTTTCTTCACTTTTTCTTTTTTTTCCTTTCCTTTCCTTTCCTTTCTTTTCTTTTGTTAGTGGAGGCAGTGGGGACTGAACCCAGGACTGTGTGCATGCTAAGCATGCACTCTGCCCCTGAGCTACACCCTCCCCCCCATCATGCTCTGTCAGTTCAGCATGATGTAGTTTGATGCTTGGTGTTTCAGACAAAAAGGGTAGATGTCCTGCAGCAGTTTCATTCACTGAACCAACTCTGGTGTCCTTGAGGCTGGAGGGAGAGGGACACTCGGACGATAAAGCTGGAACCATCTTGGACACAAGGAACAAGAGTTAAGGAGCTGGGCCATCAGTCACGGTTACGGGGGACCCACTGGCACCACGCAGGGAGCTCTGGGGGACTGCTGAGCAGTGATGTCGATTATGATTATGATGATGGTGATGGTGACAAAGGAAATTAGCAGAAGGGACCTCATGTAAAGATGTAAGAATTTTGACAGAGAAGAAGCACAGAGACTTCCACGTAGTAAAAACAAAAGCTTGAGCTAAGGGCTCAAAGACTTGAGTCCTTGACGTGGCTTTGTTCTTAACCAGCTTAGTGGTCCCAGTCCGAGGGCTCCGCTCGGCGGGGTCCTTACCCTTGAAGACCGGGATAATCCTCTAGGTCAGGAATCTCCATGGCCCTATGGTCTATGGTTCTACTCCTGGAAGACAAACCAGAGTCAGATGAGGATCAGAAAGCTCTGATTTCTCAGAGAAGATGAATTTTCAAGAGAGATTTGAACGGTTTGAGGACAGGCTTTGGTAGAAAGGAAGAAGCAAGGCTTGGATTGCAGAGAAGGCCTAGGACAATGGCCCAGGAGTGGGAAAGAGAGGTGATGCTGGAGAAAAAGCCCTAGGCCTGACTGTGATCTGGATAAACCACCTTGCTTTTCTGGGCCTCAGCTTCCTCCAGCTCTGCTTTTCGGAGAAGAAACCTGTATCGGGAAGGACGTAGCCACCACGTTTGTCAGCAGGAGCGCAGTCTGGGCGGAAGTATAAAGAAATGAAGGTGAGGAGGGCTGGGGAGACAGCTTGAAACCTGTCGTAAGGAATTTCCCTGGCTCAGAACGGGGTAGTTGGTTTTTACCATTAAATTCCCATTGGTTTTTACCAGTAAAATTCCAAGACTGTGCTCCTCCCTTCCTCACTGGGAATGCTGATTAACCTCCTGAATGTTGTCAGTGCTAGGGGGCAAGGAGCCAAGACTGTGCCAGTCTTTTTATACACTGGCAGCAGGGGCAGGTCTTTACGTACGATGAAGACAGTGTCCCTGCCAGCAGCCAAAGATGAACTACAATCCTAGGGGGAACCAAAAAAGGCAATTTCCAATGCACAGAACTACAGTCTCTGAATACAGCACCTTGCTGGGCTCTATTCTGATTTTAGTGACTGCACAACTCAGAAAGCAGGGCTGGCAGGTTGAGGCCCGGATTCTCCCTCAGCTCCATGGGAGTGGGGGTGGGGGGAGCGGGGGGGAGGGGTTGCAGTAGCCTGTACTCAAGTGAAGCCACCAGAAAGGAGTTCCTAGTTGCTTGGGCCAAAGGAGGGCAGAATGAGAAGTTGCCGGGTGGAGGTGGACAGCAGCAGGGGAATGGGGAGGCTGTAAGGAGTCCAGGGACTGACTAACTGTAGATGAAGGTACACATGGTCTGAGTTCTCCGTAAAGGACTTCGGTGTGTTTTTCCCTCTCTGGCCACACGGAGACCAGAGTACAAGCTTTCCTTACAGAAAGAAAGGGGGCGGGGGTGGGGAGAGTGATGAAAACCGTATCTGTTTCCTCTGAGATAAACCCCAAGCTCTATTCTATTCTGAAGAAAAGAACACTGTCTCATTCAGGAATGAATAATGAAAGGGAGGGAAAGAACGCCAGCGTTTACTGAGGGCCTTCTGTGTGCTAAGCACTTTCTCATCTACTATTTCTTTTAAGCTCCCCGCTTTCACAGATGAGGAAACTGGAGAGTCACGGTGTTTCAGTAGTTTAAGGCCTCCCCATTATAAACAGCAGAAGTGGGATCTGACCCCAGTTCTGACTATCAAGTCCTGGCTCTTTCCACACCGAAGCGTAAGGAATCAGGCCTGCCACAGGCCTCTAGCCACCAGGGGGATAGAGGAGTTGTTGCATGGCTGAGAGCCGGGTCCTCAAACTGGTGGGCACAGCAGACTCTCCTGGAGGGCTTTTTATTTTTATTTATTTTTTATTGAAGTGTAGTCAGTTATAATGTGTTGATTTCTGGTGTAAGCACAATGTCCAAGTCATGGATATGTATACATACATTCATTTTCATATTCTTTTTCATTAAAGGTTATTACAAGATATTGAATACAGTTCCCTGGGCTATACAGAAGAAATTTGTTTTTTTAATCTATTTTTATATATAGTGGTTAACCTTTGCAAATCTCAAACTCCCGAATTTATCCCTTCCCACCCCCTTTCCCCCAGTAACCATAAGACTTCACTATGTCTGTGAGTTCCTGGAAGGCTTTTTAAAACCAGATTGCTGGTCGGGTCCCCAGAGGTTCTGATCCTGCAGGTCTTGGGTGGGGCCTGAGAGAATGCATTTCTAACAGCCCCATCCAGAGCCATTCCTGGAGACCCGCCGGCTTCGACCTAGTCCAGGGCCAGTAACGGAGACGCACCTCGCAGTTCGCAGTCTAACAAGTGGAGTTAGGGAACACAGCAGCGCCACGCGGCAGCACCACTCGCCAGCATGTCCCAAAGTGCGCTTGGAGCAGAATTCTCCACGCTCTGAAAGTTGATGGGACCATGTTCTTGATTTCTGGTTCCGCGCCAGATTTCAGCAGCAAAACATTCTCACTCGCTAACTCGTACACTTACAGGATTCTGCACTTGTGACTTCGTGTGCTTTCTGCAATGTATTTGCCACCCGCGTGGTGCGGGCAGCGCTCCCGAGGATGCGCGGACACGCGCGGAGCTGCCCGCAGCACACGCACCTTCCCAGCGGCGGGAGGAGGCCGGGCTCCGCCTCGCTGGTTCAGCTCCTCCTGGAAACAGGTGTCCTACTCGAGGTCCACTCCATGCCCTGTTCTCACAGTTTCGTACTGTCTGCTGGTGACTCTGCCGCTGAGAGCGGCCCCCGCCTCCCTGGCGCCCTTCAGGGCAGGTGGGCTGCGCTGTCCCCACCGAGAACGCGCGCTGCGTCCGCACGAGTTACTGCCGCTGTCCGCAAGGTCAGTGTCAGCGCGTCAGCAACACATGCTGAATAAGATGTCTTTAAACAGAAACACACAGAGATGACCAGGGGACGAAAACGTTGTGACTACACTCCTGCAGGACCTGACCCGCTGCTCTCCAGCCTTCGTAACTGAGCGTTTGCAGTGGCTTCGCGGAACACACCGACCGTGGAAAACGCAAGCTGACTGTGTATCATGCGCAATCTGAGGAGGGAGGTGCAGGCAGGGGCCACACGAGTCAAGGTAAGAAAAAAGAAAAAGGAGAAGAGCTTGACAATTGACTCAGAGACCACATAAGTCTTGGCAAATGCAAATATATGCGTATGAATTGTCTGCAAAACTAGATTGTTTCTCTAGGTCCTGCACATGCAGAATATAGGGACATATTAGTGACAACAGCTGTTGTAACTTCTCCACCTCCTCCTGCGGTTTCCTTGGGGAGGATATTTTGTGGAGAGTGATTTTTTAAAGAGTGGCTCTGATGTCCCCCTCTCCATCTACTCGTGTCTTTCTAGAACTGTCGGAACTGGCTGTACCAAGGCCAGGCGTCTCACATGGGGCACGGGGCCTCTGAGGGGGAGGGGCAGGAGCCTCACAGCTGCTGTTTATCTCACGGGGGTTGCAGCCAGAGAACAATGGGTCCTGCTGATGGAGCGGGGCGGGGTGGGGGGTGGTATCCCTTGTTGGCTCAGTGGCTGAAGAGGGGCTCGGAGCATGGCAGCCCTGCCTGGTCCTCTCCTTTCATCCTGAGCTTTCTCAGGAGCTCAGCCACTTTTCAAAGAAGCCCAGTGATGCTGGGAAGTCAGGAGAGAAATCCACCATCCAGTGTAACACAGAAACACACGCATGCTAGGAACGCAAATAAACAGCCTGGAACTCAGGCCACGCTTAACCAGGAGACGTCCCTCCTTACAGGCTTGGGTGGGCTTAGCTCTGAGGCATCCTCCTGTCCCAAGCGGAGCAGGATTAAAACATTTGGGGAGGAGAGGTCCGGCTCACGTGGACAGGATGGCGTGGCGGGACCTTCATCCAGTTAGAACAATTAAACATCATTGTTAGTTAAGTGGATGAAGGTGCTCTCATTTTTGGGCTTTTGTTTGGCTTCGTGTTCTATTTGGAAACGTTTGTGACCTGTACGCACGTTGCCGGTCTTCAGTCTGTCACAGAACCAAGGCTGACTATCAACTCAGTCCTGCTTCCTCCTCCACTGTGGACCATAAAGCACTCTCGAATAAACTGAAGCCCCAGGCCCTCGGAAAAGAGTACCGTCTGCACTCTGTGGGCTGAGATGAAAGGGAAGAGACTGGTCTAAGGGGAATTCAGGGACAATGAGAATACTGATGATGAATTTTATCGTTTTTATCAGACTTACCATCTTGCATCACTTTAATCCGGTCTCTTCCATTCATCATTTCTGGGTGATTTTGTTGTCCTCTAAAACTTCTATGTAGCAGTATAGCAGTTCCTCAAAAAATTAAAAATAGAATTACCATATGATCCAGCAATCCAGCTTCTACCCAAAATAAGTGAAAACAGGGTTGCAAAGAGAAATTTATATACCCGTGTTCACAGCAGCATTATTCACAACATCCATCAACAAAATGAATAGATAAGCAAAATGTGGTGTATGTGCACAACGGAATGTGACGCAGCCTGAGGAAGGAAGGAGATCCTTACACAGGTTACAACATGGATGAACCTGGAAAGTATTCTGCTAAGTGGAATAAGGCAGACACAAAACAAAGAAAACTGTGTGATTCCACTTATATGAGACACAGAGCAGTCAAATTCATAGATCCTGAAAGGAGCTCAGTGGTGCCAGGGGCTGGGTTGGGGGGCGGGAAGGGGAGCTTCTGTTTAGTGGGGAGGGAGTTTTCAGTTTCACAGGACGAAGAGTGCTGGAGGTTGGCTGCACGACGGTGTGAGTGCACTTAGCACTGCTGAACTGCACACTTAAAATTGCTTAAGGGCGTGCATTTTATGTTTGATGTATTTTTACCACAATTTTAAAAAAGTTTATGTGGCAAGATGTCAAAATTAAATTTTAAGAGAACATCTCTCAAACTTTTTCCTGTGTACACAATTCTCTGAAAATGGTCATAGAGCTGAGATCCTGCCCAGCGTAAGCCTTTGAAGGAGAGAGGTGACTCTCCCCCAAGGATGCGAACAGGGAGACTAAGCCATGAAGAGTCTCGGGAAAGAACGAGCTGGAAATTCTCAGGGCGAGTAGTGCCCAATGCAGGAGTGCGGGCCATGAGGCTGGACGTGCAGTGGCTGCGGACACTGCATTGGGTCCAACAAAGACAGCCTGAAGGCAGAGGGAGGAACGGTGGAGAGGGCGCGTGGGGTCCTGGCTACAAACCAGCTGGAGCCATCTGTCCACCACAGTCAAGGGAGGCTGGGGGGGTGGGGGGCACTGGCTGTGAGTCTCAGAGGCCCATCCGATCGCAGGTGCTAAACAGGAAGAGCCGGAACGCGGTCGGTCCTGGAAGCCCATCCAGCACCTGGGGTGGAAGGTGCCTAGAAGGGCTCAGAGACTGACATCCTGAGAGCAAAGATGACAGAGCAGGTCAGTAGTCAGGTTCAGACTGAGGATTCGTCCAGCCCAAGGCCCAAGCAGGAGAGATGCAGCGACAGAGCCTCCAAGCCGCTCTTGAATCCTGGGTGCCTGGTGGGGAATCTGCCGTGGCCTTGGCTCATGGCAGTGAATGAGCCAAACTAAGAGGTCAAGAGGAAGCTCACCTTCCAGGGGCTCGATTTCACCGTGGCCCTAGCCAACAACCCAGCCTGAAGCTGCTTCTCGCAGAGTGTTGCCACCACAGTGCTAGGCACCCCGTTCGACACACAGGCAGAAATTACCCTTCCTGCTCATCGATTGGCCTTGTTGTCCTTTCCAGAGGCTCCTAAAAATTGCTTTATTAATGTCAACGGTCCCGGTTTGCCCTGGAGGCTACTGAAGGCCCTGTGAAGAACCTTTGACATTATCCTCTTCCTTCTTTCCTTTCTTTCTTTTGAAACTTTTTTTTTTATGGTGGCAAAACACATATAATGTAAAATTTACCATTTTAACCATTTTAAAGCACGCAATTCAGTGACGTTAACTACGTTCTGTGGTACAATCATCACCCATATCTATTTCCGAACCTGTTTTGTGAGCCCACACAGAAGCTCTGCGCCCGCTGCTCAGTGCCCACGTCCCTCCCTCCCCGGGCCTTGGTACCCTCTGGCCTACCTTCTGTCCCCACGAACAGGCCTATTCTAGGGACCTCATATGAGCGAAATCATACAATATTAGTTCTTTTGTGTCTGGCTTAGTTCATGTAGTATAATGTTCTTCAAGGTTCACTCTAGTTGTAGCATGCACCGGCGTTTCCTTCCTTTTTCAGACTGGATAAAATTCCATTGTATGGATGGACCACACTTTATCTCTGTTCATCTTTGTTCATCTGTGGAACACATGGTTGTGTCTACCTTTTGATTGTTGTGAATGATTCTGCTGTGAACATGGTGTAAAATAATCTGTTTTGAGTTCTTGCTTTCAATTTCTTTGGGTGTACACCCAGAAGTGGCATTGCTGGATCCTATGATAACACTGTTTAGCTTTTGAGGAGCTGTCAAGCTGTGTTCCACAGCTGCTGCACTGTTTTACATTCCCACCAGCAATGCACAGGGTTTCAGTTTCTCCACATCCTTATCAACATTTGTTACTTTGAGGTTTTTTAGTTTTTTTTTAAATATATATAATAGCCATCTTAATGGCGTGAAGTCGTATCTCATTATGGTTTTGATTTGTCTTTCCCTAATGACTAGTGATGTCAATCATCTTTTTATGTATCTGTGTATCTGCTTTGGAGAAATGTCTCTTCAAGTCTTTTGCCATTTTTGTATTGAGTAGTGGTTTTTTTTGTTGTTATTATTGAATTGTAGGAAATCTTCATATATTCTGGACACGAATTCCTTATATGATACATGATTTGCAAATATCTTCCCCCATTCTGTAAGTTGTCTTTTCAGTCTCTTAACAGTATTCTTTGATGGGGAGGTGTTTTTAATTTTTCCAAAATCCAGCTTATCTCCTTGTTCTTTTATTGCCTGTGCTTTTGGTGTCAGGCTCCAAATTATTGCCAAAGCCAATGTCATGAAACCTTCCTGCTGGTGACTGTGGTGGCCTGACATCAGGCTGAAGCTTATCCTTGTTAGGGGGCAGACCCTGGATATCCATGCAGAACAGCAGTGAACATGACCGCTCTCCTCATCACAGCGTCCTCCGAGCACTGTGGGCTCACTCACCTGCGGGCACCCAGTCCCTCCTTGTCCAGGACACAGGCTGCGTCGGCTGCGGAGCGGTGGGAAAACACAGCGTCTTGGGACCTGTTCTCTCCCTGCACCTTTGATTTGGTCTTCACGCCCCCCCCCTCCCCCGAAAGAGGCTGGTACTGCTGGGCAGGTGGTGGTGCAGGGGACCTCAAGGGGCAGGCCGCTGAACCCCGTGGTGTGCAGGGCGCCGGCAGGGATGTGAGCCTGGGCCCCACCGCTGCTGCACCCTCCCCAGTACTGAGGGACACTGTCCTGATGGTCCCTGTCATGGTGATAAAACCAGGATATCCTCACAAGCCCGGCTCAGCTGAAGGGCGAGATATGGAAGTTCTCTGTTCCCCCTGCCTTCAGTCCCTCTGAGGCTACGGCTCCGTCACCCCAGGAAGGGGAAGAGGCCAGGCTGGAGGCCGGCCCCCCTCGCACTGGCACGCCCCAGCCGGAACTGCAGTTCTAAACCTGAACCTAGCCAGCGTGTGGAAGTATGTTTGTCAAAGCAGAAGGCTGTACGATTTTAACAGCTTGTTCACATACATTATACATTTTAAATATTAACTCTATAGTGTGTGTCTTTGTATTTGTGCCTTGGGCCCTGCTAATGCCGGAAACAGACCTGCCTCTTTTTCCCTCGTTTCTCACTCTCTTTGCTGATAGGTTGCAGCGGACCGAAAGCACAGACTTTGCCCATCAAGTCTTGCGTCTCGATCACAGTAAATGCACAATAAATAAATACGTCCTGGCTGGCAGAGAGTCCTTCCTGCTAGCCAGGGAAGGTGTGAATGCAGGCAAAGCTAGATGTGGTTCGTCTTCCTTTTTGAAGAGATCTTAAGTATTCTCCCTGCAAACAAGGCAACTTCCTTGAAAAATGTTCTCTGAAGGAGAACTCCAAATCCTGATAAAATGGCTCCAGGGAAGTTAAGCTCTTACTTTACTGGTGGGCTGGAACCAGTGACTCCAAAGCCTGTGTGGCCCCGGGGAGAGGCCTGGGAGGTGAATGGGTATCTTTGATGCCAGCAGAGTGATTAGGAATTGGTTCATTTGCTCGGCCAGTGTCTGTGAGCCCCTTGGCGGCCAGCACTGTCCTAGGAGTGGGGTCACCGCAGCAAACCTACCGGACAGTGATCCCCACCTGACTTCTCACGAGGGGAGTTAGAGGCTAAGTAAGAAGCCAAGGATGCAGCCATTTGTAGGTGGAAAGGAAAGCCAGGAAGTGGGTAGGGCGCACAGGGCTCACAGTTTTAGGTCAGGTGACCAGAAAGGCCTCGCTGAGACGATGGTGTTTGCATAGAGACCTGGAGGAGGTGAGGCAGTGACCCTGGTGGCTTTCGGAGGTGAGAGAGCCCCAGGCATTAAGGGGATGGCAAGGAGGCCAATGTGGCTGGAGGAGGGTGACTGGCAGGGAGAGGAGCTGGAGATGAGGTCCCGGACTTTGGGGGTCGGTGGACGGGTCACCGGGAGCCAGAGGTGGCCCCTGTGAGGACTTGGGATCTTCCTCTGGGCGGTGTGAAAAGGCAGTGGAGGGCTAGGGGCAGACCTGTGACGTGGTTCTGACTTACATGTTACAACAGTCACTCCCCGGGGTGGGGGGAGTGGTCTCAGTGGTAGCGCGCATGCTCGGTGTGCATGAGGTCCTGGGTTCAGTCTCTGGTGCCTCTGTTAAGGGGGGGGAAGAAACTAGAATGATCACTCCCACGTATGTGCTGAATGTGAATGAATGAGTGAAAAAATGGGAACAAGAAAGGAAATAGGAGAAACCATAAAAAAAATAACTTGGGGAAAAAAAAGAAAACAGGAGAACTAGTAGGTCTTCACTTCACCTGGCAACCTAGGAACAGCGTTAGACACGAGCTCTTAGACAGGAGTTCTCAAGGAGAAGGGTGGCTCCGGGGTCGCGCTCTCGCCGCTCCAGGGGCAGGAGGACCCACCGAAGCGGCCTGTCTTGCTCGGCGCAGCTCTCTCCCGGGCCCGCAGCTCTCCCCCTGGGCGCGCTGCCCTCCCCCTGGGCGCGCTGCCCTCCCCCTGGGCGCGCAGCTCTCCAAGACGGGCAGGCAGGACCCGAGCCCCGGGGAGAAAGCCACTGGCCGCAGGTGAGACTGGAGGAGGTCCCGAAGCAGGTCCTTGGTCACTGGGAACCTGACCCCTTTCGCTTCGGTCAGATGATGATGGCCTTGGCTGGGTAATGTTGAGGAAACCGGCCAAGTTCACAGTCGGTGTCTCTTGGCCTAGACAACCTTGCAGGGAGGAGGTACCTTGTGAAACTGCAGAAATGAGACGGAGCAGAGGGGAGAGGCGACACATGTCACTAGTGCAACGTGCAGACTGTCAGAAGCTATCGCAGAATCTATTTCGCTCCAACTGTGAGAAAGCAAGGCTTCTCCACAAATAGGAGGGAAGATATAATTGTGGGGTTCGAATTTGAGGAGCTCCAAAATGGCCCCTCTGGATAAATTTATCTCTGCTCATCATTGTTTACCTCTGCTGCACCCTTTCACTTTTTTTTTTTAATGGAAAAGGATTTTTTCCCGGTCATAAAAAATAGGACGTGTACAATGATTAAAAATTCAAACAGTACAAGAAGGTAAACAATGCTTAGAAAGGACAGGCATGCAGAGTCTCAGTAATACAAACATGTCAGGTCCTTCTAAATTCATCTCTGTATTTGTCCGGACCCAATAAAAATGCCATCAGAACTCTCCTACAACTAGACAAAGCAATGCTAATTAGTATATGCTGAAAAATAAATGTGCAAAAATTGGGACAAAATTCTGAAAAAGAAAAATAACGTAAGATTAGTCCTAGAAGATTAAAATATATTATAAAATTTTCATAATTAGAAGTTTGTCAGTGGCACAGAAATAGACAGATTCGTGGTATAAAATCGTATCCGGAAACAGGCCCAATTATACATGAGAAATGACTGTAAGATAAACATAGAATTTCAAGATTTGGGGGGAAAGATTATTGACAAATACAGCTGAAACATTTAGCTCACTATGTAGAAAAACAGTCGGATGCCTACCTCAGCCCTTATACCAAAACAAATTCTGGGTGGATCAAATATTTAGGTGTTAAAAATAAAACCATGAAAGTAAAACATGGGGAGAATTTAAGAAAATAATCCTGGGTGACGTTATGGGCTGAACTGTGTTGTCTCAAAATTCAGGCATTGAAGTCCTAACCCCTAGTATATCAGAATATGGCTGTTTTTGGAGGTTGGGAAGGTAATTAAGTTAAAATACGGTCATAACAGCTGGCCCTGACCCAGTACGACTGATGTCCACAAAGGGAAAGGAGATTAGGACACAGACATGCGCAGAGGCAGGACCACATGAACACAAGGGAGAAGGCGGGCGTCAGGAGTCGAGGAGAGAGGCCTCAGGAGGAACCAGCCCTGACGACACCTTGACCTTGGATTTCCAGCCTCCAGACCGAGAAGAAACACATTTTTGTGGTTTAAGCTGCCCTGTCTACGGTCCCTTGTTAGGGCTGCCCAAGCTGACTCCTACAGTGACTAAATCTTCCGAAGCAAGATATGAAATTCAGAGGCCTTAGAAGAAATCATTGATGAGTTTGACTGCATAACAATTTAAAAGTTCTGCACAGAAATAAAAACAAAAACAACAATGATTAAAAGGCCTCCCGAATTAAAAAGACAACACACCGGGGGAAAAAATGACACCCAAAGGGCTACTTTCTCCCGTTGGATACTAGTTTAAATGGTAAGCCCCACGCAATCTGACACTGCATGGGACTCCCAGTTTAGGACCCGCAGTCTAGGCTCCCACCATAGGGGCCTGCCCTTCAGCAGATCAGTCCAAAGTGGGCCTGAGTCCTTTCCAGTTCTTACTGCCATTGAGAGATGCAGAATTAGGGTTTCTTCTTGGTCATCTAGAATCACACAGATCCAAGCAATGATAACTCTACTATACAGTACACTTTGGGGCTGTCTTAAGGGAGAAACCATGTTCCCATAGGCTACACGATACTTACTGACCCAAGTGGGACCAGCCTCACCCTTTTGGGGCAGGCCTGTCTCAGCTGCCTCCTTTGTCCTCACCTGACGGGAGGCCTACCTGCCTGGGAATCAGCCTTCCCAGAGCTGCCACTGATTGATGGCTACACTGAGAGCCTGAAGTGGCTTAAAAAAAAAACCCTTCTCTGCTTTAAGCCCAATCACATTCCCAGGCAGACATCTCCGAAAGGGAAAGAGGAGATGGGAGAATTTATGATCCACTTGCTTGAGAACCTCCCCACAGGAGCAGGTGGAGGGGGGCTTAAGCCTGTCTGTGGAGGGCAAGGAGAGGGGACAGGGAAAAATTTACACTTCAAATTTTTAACTTTATAGTTAATCTTGGGTAGTGAGATTTGGGATGGTTTTGCTTTTCTTTTATTTAATTTTCTGAATTTTCTACAGTGAAATTGTATTGCTTTTCTAAACAGGCGAGAGAACAATAAATATTAGAAAAACCATTTTATTTGTTAATGTTATCTTCCTCACTAGATTATATAAACTCTATGAAAGAGAGGTCACATCTTTCTTTTTTCTTTCTCTCTCTTCTCTTTTTTTGTGGTGGGGAAGGGAGGTAATTAGGCTCATTTATTTATTTTTAACGGAGGGGCGGGCTGGGGATCGAACCTGGGACCTTGTGCACGGTAGGCACGCGCTCTCCCGCTGAGCTACACGCTCCCCACCTGTTTGCTTTCTGGTATCCTCTGCCATATGTATAGCTTACCACCGTGAGCCGTTAAACTCTTGGTGGCCGTCATGAACTTGGCGTCCTTCCCGGAGCTCGTCCTGACCGGGTCACGGGGCAGAGGAAGCCTGGCCTGCGTGGCAGTGGCCCTTGCGGAGCCGGCAGGGGAGCCGGACCGGGGGTCGGGCGTGCGCCACCCTCTGCTGACCTCGTGGGCACAGACGCGCACCCGGCGGGCACCCAACCTCCTGGTGCTGCAGTCCGGGGCTGCGCACCAGGGCTCGGCATTTGGTGGTGGTTAAACTTCGGATAGTACTGACTGGTTGACAAGAGGGTTGCCACTTACAGGTTTAATACTGCTGAGTGTGAGCGCCAGCCACCAACTCGAATGTTCCTTTGTGCAAGAAGCCTTCTCTGATTCCCTCACCTCAAAGCAATCTTTCCTTCCTCTGAATTTCATCACACGTGATTGCTCCCTCCACACCACGAGGCGCTTTCTAAACTTGCATTAAGTTGTCTGTGCACACACCTGGCCTCCCCTCCCAGGCTGTGTGTTTCCTGAGTTAGGATCTGTTCTTCTCTTTACACAGACAACCCTATTTACACCTCACAAGTCGCCCTTCCCCGCCCCTACCCCCTGCTATGAAGCAGGTGCTGTACCTTCACTTTACAAGTGAAAAACCCGAGGACCCGAAAGATTAATAATATCTAGCATATGAGGGAGGGCACAGCTCAGTGGTGGAGTGCGTGCTTAGCATGCACAAGGTCCTGGGTTCAATCTCCAGTACCTCCAATAAAAAATCAACAAATAAAAACAAACCTAACTACACACCCCCTCACCAGATAACACCTAGCAGAGTAGGTGATTAGCTAGTGTTTGGTGATTAGGTCTCCAGTGGGTCAAGCTGCCGCTAAGGGATGGAGCCTGGATTCGCACTCAAGGAGTCTAACCACGGAGTCCAGGCTTTTCGCTCCTGGGCGCAGCATCCCCACCCATGGTTCCCACACATGCAGGCAGTAACAGTGCAGTGGATACTTATTAAATGAGCTCATTAATCAGCTAGTTAATCAGCGATACAACAAGGAGGTTGGTCAGCTGTTCGGAGACCCTCCCAGGTTCAGATACCACCTCTGACCTACAGCATTAGGAGGCTTAAGACTGTAAAGGAATGAAATTGGGGGATATTGAAGGGTTCGATCTGCTTCCAGACCACTAACAAACCAAGTTCGACTGGTACTGATGGAAGTAACATTAGAATTAACCTAGGACACTGCTTCACGATCGTACGGAAGCCTAAGACAGCTTCCTAAAGAGGAGAGGTTGCACATCCCAAAGGACTAAATCCTTTCCCTCTTTCAGCCTTGGTGTGGCATGTGTGCTGGGGGTGCGGCTGGGGAGGGGCAGCCACACACATATCTTCTAGGTTTATTGTGAGGCTTAATGAGATAGTGTGAAGTGCCCAGGACAGTGCTTGGCACGTAGGAGGAACGCCACACATACGAGCCCTGCCCTCCACTCCACCCTCATTTCCCACTTTGCAGCTAAGCTGAAAGGAGGCACAAAGCCAGAGGAGAGATGAATGGGTGGCAGCTGGCAATAAGGGAGATGTTGGTCAAATTCCACAGGATGAAGTGGCTGTGAGTCAGAGGTGGCAAGGTCCACTCCCAAGATTCCAAACAGCAGCTTTCAGTCTTGCAAGAAGAGTTAGTGAGAGAGGTAAGCGAGAGGGCTACTGGAGGAAAAAGGAGGCGGTTGTCCCTAGCAGAGGGGGAATGGTTCTTGGGATGCCATCACTGTAATCAGTGACTACTGTGTTGGCCAGGACTGGATTAGCCCAGGGGTGTTTTGTGATCTGTGTCTCACTGGGTCATCTGCATTTCATGAGGAACAGGAAGGTTAATTGCAGGCACCTGCCAGTCTGGTCCACGCTATGTCCTGTAACCAATCCTGGAAGATTCCTCTCACATTCCAGAACCTGCTCAGTCTCCTGCCGCTGTGAAATGTGCCCATCTTTCTGCAAAAAGGCAGTTAAGGCCGTGTTTTTCCCAAGCAATAGAAAGAGCCAGTCTCAACAAAGCTAGAAGTTTGTCCTAAGAATCTGGAAGTTTACTTAAGAGATATTTCAACCACCTATGTCTTCAGTAAGTCTCCCCAGAAACAGACTCCTAAGGTGGAGATGTGCACGCAGGGTGTTGTGCTGCTGTTGTGGTCGTTATTGGGGGTTTAGGGGTAGAGAGCACTGTAGGGGCAGCAGGACTGGGTGAACGGAGAAGGTGCGCTTCAGTGCTGCTGCACCGGGAGCCCAGCTACGGCTGGGTAACAGTGCAGCGCTGTTCCCAGTAAAACAAGGTGTGGCCTTTGCAACCCCAGTGACCGGCCTAGGGAGGGGTGGAATCTTGTGCAAGGCGGCTCCCTCACTGAGGGCCCTTTGGAGGGGCTCAGCTGTGAACCGCCAACAGCTGGCACTGATTCTGCAGAAACAGGGCATCCATTATAACCTGCTGTGCAGCTGTGAGTCACGTGCAAAGGTCAGAGTCCAAGGGAAAAGTTGAATTGTGATTTTAGAGAGTAGGAAGGAGGAAAAAATGAGAGAAGCTGAGATTTGGAAAGGGGAGGAGAAAGGGCCGTCGTGTAATTGGCAACTTTCTGCAGTGGAGATGGGCCAGACCAGGCCCGCTTGAGGTGAATACAGGCCAGCTGTGTCTGGGCTGGACAGAAAAGTCTGTGTATTTCTTTCTGACGGTAGAAATAAGGAAGTAGAATGATGGACTCCTACACCTGGAAACCTAACCCAGTAGCCTGGAATCAGAGTAGGTACTCATCAAGTGTATTTTTGGTTTTTGTTTTTTAATGGAGGGACTGAGGATTGAACCCAGGACCTCATGTATGCTAAGTGTGTGCTCTACCACTGAGCTACCCGCCCCCCAATGTCTTTTTGAGTTGAGTTGCGTTTCACTCATTTGCAGTTTCTGAGGGATCCACTGGTGCTCTTTGCAGAAAGCAGGTGAATTTTTCTTGTAGTATACACGCACAAATATGCCCACCTTGATTTAATCATACAGGGGTCTAACAGTCTTATTGGTAAAATGTGTCAAGCCCTAGGAAGAAAAGTTAAGATGAGAGTTTATTAGACTTTGGCAAAACAAAACAGAACAACCACACACACACCCTCACCCGTCCAGTGGTTCCCTCTTTTACTCCCAGAGCGTTATCCTTGTATGTATCACTTAGCATCTACTTTATGTTAAAGAGCTTTTTGGGTTTGTTTGTTTGTTTTTAAAGTTGGTGCCAGCTGTTCTGTCAGGTTGTAAATGCCATTCGAGATAGTTAACACCCGGGGCAGCACAGGAACCAACCAAATCAAATGAACACTGGTCTGGGCAATTTGCATGGCCATACGGTGTAAACAGTTGAACACATTTTCTGCATACAGAAACAATAAACAATTGCTGGATTGAATTTCATCGGTTTGGTGGAACTGGCCCTGGCATCTAATGGCTTTCTTTCTACTTTTTCTTGCCAAAAGATGACCATGACCATTCTTCCTCCTTGATTTAGTCCTACAGGTGTCTTTGAGTAACTCTGAAGAACTTTGTGAGAAATACGACACTCCTTTTACATCTGTGTTGTCCCATATGGTAGCCACTAGCCACATGAATAAGGTTGCTAGATAAAATATAGGACACCCAGTTAAGTTTGAATTTCAGATAAAGAAAGAAAAAATGTGTAGTTTAAATGTGTCCCCTGCAATATTTGGGATATATTTAAACTACAAAATTATCTGTTGCTTATCTGAGATTAATAATTCCATGGGCAGGCTTTTTTTTTTTTTTTTAGTTGCTAAATCTGGTAACCCTACACATGTGGCTATCTAAACTTAAATTAATAAAAATTTAATAGAAATTTAAAACTGTATCTTCTCAGCCTTACTAGCCACATTTCAAGAGCTCAATAGCGACACAATAGCGACCACCTTGAACAAAGCAGATCTAGAACATTTCTATCATTGCAGAAAGTTCTATTGGACACCACTTTTGCCAAGCAAAAGATGGCAGGAAAGTTTTGTGTATTTTACACATTATAAAAAAATTCTTTTTGGGGCTAGGACACTGCCCACAAAGCCTAGAAGGCCCCTTCTAACATAGCTGAGAAGCCACAGTCTTCATGCTTCGGTCTGCCACTTCTCCTGAGTACGCAGGGTATTTGGTCCAGATGAACAAGTCTGCAATGAAAGAAGCAGCTCCTGCGTGTCTACGCTTGTGGGAGCCATTGTCTTGCCCTTCTCCCTGGGACCACTAGGAAATGAGTCAGCTGTCAGATCAGAGCAAATCAAAATTTAAAAGGTCCTAAAGGAAAAACAAACGTGTTGTTATTTGACTAATTAGTCTCCTTATTCACAGATTTTCTTCAGTTGATAATCAGATATCATCAACCAGAATATCTGTTTGCTACCCAAGCCTGTGATGGACCTGGTAAACACCGCAGAAGTCTTCCCTCTCTTAATTAGCCTTTTGGGAGAAACCGTGTTTTGAATCGCCACCTGTGGCCCAGGAGTCTTATAAGAAGCAGGAGTAGATTACGTTCCAGAAGAGGCATGTGCCCAGAGCTGATTTTTACAGATGACTCGGTGAATCTCAAACAGAAACTGGCTCACGTGCCAAATGGGACCAGCTTAATAGTAAGACAACTGTATCAGTATTGAGGGCAGGAATCTAAAGGATTTGACAGAAACATATTAGAAAGTTGTACATCAAAGTATTATAAAAGACAAAATTAAAGACAGAGAACTTAAATTTTAAAATATTGCTGCGTATGTGACAGTTAATGCCACTTGTATATAAGAAATTCTCACAGATCAGTAAGAAAAAGACAAATGCCTCAGTAGAAAAAATGACCAAATGATAGGAAAGTCACAAAATAAAAAATACAAAAGGCTAATAAACCTTCGGTGTTGAGACTAGTGCCTGTTACATAGTTGGCGCTCAGTAAATACCCACTGTATGAATAAATGTTTATGAAAAATAGCTGATGTCAGGACTAGTCAAGGAACTGCAAATTAAAATAACAGTGAAATACCATTTTCACCTGCCAGCTTTGCAGCAGTGAAAAAAAAAAAAACCTGGTGTTGGTAATGCTGAGGGGAAATATGCCAAATACATACTGTTGGTGGGAAGGCGAAGTGGTATAAACTTTTTGGTGGAAAAGCTGACAGTATGAAAAAGGCTTTGTCTAAACCTTTGACACAGCAATTTATAGGAAGCTATTCCAAGAAACGCAAATATCCAAACCTGTGTGAACACGGTAGCTGGTATGTATTTCGGGTTGTTTGTTGGGTCAGTCTTTGTAGTGTGCCCTCCAGGGCTTAGTGGTTGGTACAGAGCCACGAGATGCATCCAAGTCAAGCCACTGATTCCACCGAGTTATCTAAGTTGGAGATGGAAAGGGAGTTCTCTCTTTGACCTCGGCAAGCTGGCTGTGAGGCTGGTCTCCAGATCTGACGGTGGCTCGGACCAACACTAGAATTCGGCCAAAAGGCAGAAGTAGAAATGAGACGGACAAACAGAGGAAGAAACAAAGTATTCTGGTGTAACTTGAGTCAGTAAACCCAGTCAACTTGAAGGCCAGTGTACGTTCTTCCTTTCTGTGGCTGGATTGTGGGAACCAATTAATTCTAACTTTTTTGCTAAACTTACCTTGAGCTTGCACTTCCACTTCCTGTCCAGATGGAGTAAAAGGGCCAAATTTACTCCTCCCACCAGAAATAACTAAAAACAATTTAGACAGAATACTTTTTCTAAAATAACCATTTTTCAGGGATTGGACATCAGGCCTGATGAGACAGGAAACAAATGAGGTGACGTCGTATTGTTTGCCAGCCGGCTGTCTTGGGAGAATTTCCAGAGGGTGTCCTGGAAAGGTGGCATCTGGGTGGAGCCGGGCAGGTTCCCTGAGGCGGGGAGAGGAAGCAGGGAGACTAAGACACCTAGAGTTCTCAAGGAAGGATTCCAGACGGGAAAGAGCTGCAGAGAGAGGATGGTGACAACAGCAGGAGAAGTCTAGAGCCCTTCAGGGGCCCCCTCCGGTGGCCGGTGGAGCTCTCACCAGCACAGCACCCGGGGGAACTGTTCAAGGGCAGGGAAGGAACTGCCTGGAAATGTCGTGGAGCGGTCACTAGAACTCATACAGAGCCTGAGTAGTGCCTTCCCACCAGCCAGGTGGGAAAGCCTATGGTTCACGGGGCAGTACGTAAAGTCCTCAGAAGGATTTTGCCTTAGTTTTGGAGAAGTGCGGGGAAGGGGACAAAAAAAAAGAGAAATGCTCTCAAGATAGGTTTTGTTTTTTCTGCCCTTCAGGAAGCTGCCTTATGAATTATGCCACATACAACATAAGATATATCCTGTGTGTTCAGCCACTGTCTAAATCCAAGCTGTCTCCGGCTTTCGTGGTTCGCCAGTTACCAATGGTGGGGACTGTGTAAACATAAACGTGGATGGACAGGAACTAGAAAGAAACATGAATCAACGTGAAAAATGAACAGGGGCTAAAGCGGATAAAGAACACGGTGCGAAAAAATTAAATACTTGTCTTCTCGTGGACCCGCCCATTAGGAAATCAAATCTCTGAGCTTAGTGCATCCATTGTGTCCCGGGTCCTTTGTTACTTCCCCTTACATCACTTGATGTTTTATATAGGTTAGAGGTCAATTCTTGATCATTGAAATGGCAGAGAAAGGAAAACACGGATTAGAGATGGAATAGTAATGAGTTAATAGAAAATAGCATTGATATTTTCAATCATCAATTGAAAGTTGGTAAGTATTAAAAAGAGAGCCGAACAAGTGTCTGTAGTAAAACATTCACAAGCAGTTTAATCTTTAAATCTAAACACTGTACACCTGGTTACACTCGGAGTCGTACTTGTTTTCCTAATGAAGCTAACATTACACAGGTAGGAAAAGCTGTCATGTGGGCAAACACGGTTTTAAGCCAACAGTTAATTAAATTATTTACAATGAATTTAGTTGTTCCTGACTGAAATAGCATGTCAATAGGGCATGGTCGTCGTCAAGGGATTTGTGTTCAATGCAGTGTGGCCAAAGGTTCAGGGTCTGGTAAGCAGGAATAGGTAATAATAAAGGCTTTTAATGACTGTTAACATAGAAGTATCATTTTTTATGGTGCCCAAACTCTTTTTAAACTGACCTCGCTCATGTTTAAAAGTAGGCTATTTTTCCTAGCAAAGCAACAATTGCGCAAGTTCTAAGAAGCTGCCTCAAGAAGTACAATGCAAATATGTTAGTCATTTCTCCCCTTGCTTTTCATTAAGCTTATGGTTGGAGTCAAACCACTAATGACATATACCATAATGATATTCGCCATTACCATAGCAAGTGAGTGAAGGGCATATTTTCTAGAACAATGGAACTAATAATTTAGGACTCCAGATGCCCCTCCTGAATTCCTATTTTAAAATGTTCATAATCTGCTAGCTTCATGGAACCCCCAAACCGTTGGTTTTTTTAAAAAAAGAAAAACTTTCTGTATACCTCAAAATGTAGCTTTTGATAACAAGATAGTGAAAAATAGTGCAACTGTTCTACGTATCAGATAGATGGCTATGGATTTTAGACAGACTTCTCCAAGTGCAGCTCATCATCTAGGCTTGGGCATTTCCTAACGAAATGCGCTAACGAATCTTCGGTCCCGCTGCTTCCAACCGCTGCTCTCCCAGAGCGGCCGGGCGGGCCGGGCGCTCCGGAGCGGGTCCCGAGCGGGTCCGCAGCGGGCGCCGGCGGGGGCCGGGGCGAGCACGCTCCGTGCGGTTGCGCACGTTTAAGCGCTTCCCGCTCGTACCGTTGGGCTTAGCCTTTCAACCGCCCTCTGGCTCCGGGTCTGGCTTCCTCCTCCGTCGGGTGCCCCCTGGTGCTCGTCACCTGCACCATCTTGAGTAGCTGCGAGGAGCAAGGAAGGGGTCCGGGGAGCCCAAGGATGCTTCCGAGAAAGCCGCAGGTCTGCCGATTTCCTCCTGGTCCGAAGCTGCGGTGTAAATTACAGGCGTACCCTCAGGCCCCTCTAGGGGAAGAGGGGGCCGTTTTACTAAAGCCCCAGGCAGAAGAAAGGCGGACACTAAGTTGCACCCAAGTGAGCTCAGCTCTGTTTGCGGTAAAAGACGCAAAGACACGCAGACCTCGTCTTTCCTTGCACCTACGCCTCCCCGCACCGTCCGCGCTTCCCGCAGGGCTCGCGTGACCCCGACTGCAGCAGGGCGGCTCGTCCTCGAGTGCTCTGGCAGGGAGGCGCACAGCCGCCTGCCCCAGCCCCCAACCAGCGTTCTGCAGAGTCCGCCGCCCGAGGGGAGGGTCCAGCTCCCCGGCCCCGCGCCCAGCCCCAGCCCGCACCGCCGCAGCTCCGCTCTAAACAGGACCGCAGCTCGTTTTTCATCCTCGGCGACCCGACCAGCTCGCTCTCGCCTCAGCAGAGCATGATGGGAGCCTCTCCTCCCGCCCTGCCTCCCTCTCCTTTTCTTCTCTCTTCCCTCTTCCACAACTAATGCCTAAGTCATGCTTGCCCTAGCTGGCGCCCACTGAAGGATGGGGCTCAGCAACCCACGGGGACGCTCCCATCCGCCTTCCAGAAGGGGCGGTTTCAAAGCGAACTACAGCTCCCGGCAGGCGGCAGGCGGAGCCGCCGCAAGGCATCACGGGAGTCGTAGGCGCTTGCCTCCCCCGTTCCTTTCATTCCCCACCGCATCAACTACAAGTCCCAGGGGACCTCGGGGCCGGCACGCCTGCGCAAGAGCCCCGCGAGCGGGGTGGGGGCGGGGCGTCCCGGCGGCGGGGGGCGGGGCCCGAGCGCGCCGAGTGGAGGCTTCAGACGCCCGGCGCCATTTAGCGCGGAGTTTCCTCGGCGGACGCGGCTCTTCTCCCTCAGCCTCTCCGCATCGGTCTCCGTGACAGAAGGTGCCTGACGGAGTGACTGTCCTTCCTTCTTCCGGCCCTCCTCGGCCCGGAGGAGCAGCGGGCTCGGGCCCTCCCTCCGCGTCGGGCGATGGGCGGCCTGTGAGGCCGTCCAGCTGGGCGGGGAGGAGGAGCGGCCGCCCGCCTGGCCGCGAGCCCCGAAGCGGCCTCCCCTGCCTCTGCGCCTCAGCCGCCCCCGCTCGGGGTCCGCGGGCCGCCACCGCCGCCGTCCTCAGGGCCCAGCACGCCCGGACTCGGAGCCGGCTGCGCGCCGCCCCGATGAGTGCGCGGCCCCGCCGCTGCAGCCCGCCCGGCCGCCGCTCGCCGCACGATGGGTGCGGGCCGTGAGGCGCCAGCCCCCGTGCCTCCGCCCCGCCGCCTCCCCCGACCAGCCCGCCTCGAGAGCCGCAGCGGCCGCCGCAGCCGGGCCCGGTGTCCCGCCTCCCGCTCGGGCCGCCGCGTCAGTGCCGAGTGAGGGGCCGTCGGCCCGCAGCCTCGCCGCCCCGGGCCGACCCCCTCCTTTCGCGAATCGAGCCGCCCGCCTCGCTCCCGCTCCCATCATGTCTGGCGGCGCCGCCGACCAGCAGAGCAGCGCCCCGGGCTCGGTGTTCCTCTCGCCGCCGGCGCCTCTCCCCAAGAATGGCTCCAGCTCGGACTCCTCGGTGGGGGAGAAACTGGGCGCCGCGGCGGCGGACGGCGGAGCCGGCAGGACGGAGGAGTACCGGCGTCGCCGCCACACCATGGACAAGGACAGCCGGGGGGCGGCCGCGACTACCACCACAGAGCACCGCTTCTTCCGCCGCAGCGTCATCTGCGACTCCAACGCCACGGCGCTGGAACTGCCCGGCCTCCCCCTCCCGCTCCCCCAGCCCAGCGCCGCCGCCGCGGTCCCGCAGAGGAGC
Source organism: Camelus bactrianus (assembly GCF_048773025.1). Classification (NCBI taxonomy): domain Eukaryota; kingdom Metazoa; phylum Chordata; class Mammalia; order Artiodactyla; family Camelidae; genus Camelus; species Camelus bactrianus. Next base: position 1,779,496 of record NC_133572.1, on the reverse strand, counting down.
CCCCCGGAGCCGCACCGCGAGGAGACCCTGACCGCCGCCGTCGCCCCAGTGGCCCGGCAGCCGCCCGCCGCCGGCGTCCCCGGGGAACCTGCCGCCGCGGGCCCAGCTGCCGCCTCGGCCCCCGGCCTCGTCGGCAGAGACCGCCAGGTTGCCCAGCCCAGCCACGCGGGGAGCAAGGAGGAGCCCCCGTCGGCCAGAAGTGGCAGCGGCGGCGGCAGCGCCAAGGAGCCCCAGGAGGAACGGAGCCAGCAGCAGGATGACATCGAGGAGCTGGAGACCAAGGCCGTGGGAATGTCCAATGATGGCCGCTTCCTCAAGTTTGACATCGAAATCGGCAGGGGCTCTTTTAAGACGGTTTACAAGGGTCTGGACACCGAAACCACTGTGGAGGTCGCCTGGTGTGAACTGCAGGTATATCCCACCTCCTTTTTTATTTCACGGTGCTTTGGATCCCAAATTTGGCTTGCTTCGGCCAGTTTACTGAGTTCGCCCCTTACGTGTTTTTCTCAAACTGTTCGTTCCTAGTTGCGGGAGGCCAACTTCTGAAAGAGATGCAAGCCAGAATTTAGGGCTTGCACGTAGGTGTTTGGATAGGATTAAGAGTTAGTGTTGGTAGCCAGGGAGATTTGCTACTAGGGAAGGAGTGGTGAAAGTCATCCTGGTACAGGCGCATTGCCTACTCGTTGTTGTTTTAGTGTCTGGCAGGAAACTTGGAATTAGTGGGAAGTTTCTGAGTTGGGGAAGTAGAGTCTTCCTGCCTTGTGCTCATCAGAGGGTCTGCAGTGATGAGCTGCAGGTGCTTTGGGTGAGTGTTCCCATCTCTGAAATCAGGCTGTCCTTTTAAATTAGGAACGACTTTGTGCATGGACGACCTTCCTTTGGATGTGTCTTAGTTGGTGGTTGCACAGGTAGCTCATAAACTGTTTTTAAAAAAGCTTTCTTCTTTGGATAAATACTTGGGGACTAGAAAGGTACCGTAAGTGATATTGTTTCACCTAATGATGCCTAAGCCTTCTGGTAACTAGCAGTGATTTAACATTGTTAATTGAAACTAGTATGTTTTCAGTAATGATGTAAATAGTACAGGAACCCATGTAAAATTGTATGTATGCTTTGACAGTTGTAGTGTCGTTATCATTGTTGTAATCTTGTAAAAGGTTTTTAAGCTAAACTTTCCCAAGAGTCCAAAGGAGTCACGGCTTCCTTTTCAGCCTCTCTAGGTGTTAATAATGGTGTGTCATTCTGGTTGATAAGCATATTCTAGGTTTGAATAGCTGGTTTGGGCTACTTGTTGCTTGACCTGTAGCTGCTTGATTGAATGTTGTCCTCATCAGGAAGTGAACGTGCATTGCTTGTTGGAAGAAGCAGAGTTACAGTGAATGGAAAAGCCACCTACGTTATACATGAAAAATGCCATTTTCCATATTCTTCTTGCCAAGAAAATGGATCAAGCTGAAATAGGGTATGAAAGTAACTGAATGATCTAGGAATTTATCTATTATCCATGAACTAACATGTTAACCCTTTGAATGTCACCTTCCAAATGATGAAGGCCATATCAAATGAAGGGAAATTAATATGTGGAAGAAAATAAAAACTGGCAAGTTTTTAGGAACTTTAATTTCTTTTTAAAAATTAATTTATTTTATAGGTTTTTTGAGGGAGTGGGAGGAGGTAATGAGGTTTATTTATTTTTAGTGGTGGTACTGAGAATTGAACCCAAGACCCCTTGTGCATGCTAAGGAATACCCTTCTCCAGGAACTTAGTTTCTCAAGTTGTAGTTGGTGGTAGAGAAGGTCTAAGGTGTTGTGAAATAAAAAACACTCAATTTTATAGTGTTTTAGAGTTGGAAAGGTGGCAGACTTTTTAAATTGTGAAACTAACTTTATTTCTATTGCTCAGTCATTCTCAAAAACTTAGATCTGATTCCTTTTGGTTTACAGGCAAACTTAGTTTACAGGCAGACTTTTTTTTTTTGTATCTAGGATGCCTATTGCTACTGATGCTGGATTGTATTCTGCTATAGTTTCATATTTGAATAGGTGCTTTTTAACATTTTTTTCTTAGTTACCATGCTCTTAAGACTGGACCCAAGTAAATGTTGAACACTTTATGGATTAATTTTGTTAGTTTTAATTATTTAACGTTTAAGACTTCTCAGGATGTAATGTGTTTGTTTTGGTGCGGAATTTACTGTTGTATTTCTGGAGAAATTCGATCCTGTAGCCATGGCAAATTCCAGACTTGATTTGGGTATTGATTTTATCACCTCACCTTTTTGGGATGAAGAATGGGTAAGTGTGGTACATAAGTCAGACTTGTTTCTGTTAGGCTTATTTTTAGAGTCACAATATGCATAGTTATCTATTAAAATAAGTATTGATTCTTAATATGTAGGTAATATTTTGATAGCACAGGATTTTCAGTGATAACTGAGTTTTTAAGATGCAGATTTCTTGTATAGCACAGGGAAATATATTCAATATCTTGTAGCTCACGGTGAAAAAGAATATGAAAATAAATATATGTATTTTCATGTATGACTGAAGAATTGTGCTGTACACCAGAAATTGACACATTGTAAACTGACTATATAAATCAATAAAAAAAAAACATTAAAAAAAATGCAGTTTTTTTTTTACCTGGTTTTATTGGGCAAGTGATGTGCCTTAATCTGACTTCTCTATTTCCTTGGTCAGAAAATGTTACTGCTGGGCTTTGCAGAGTTCACATTGCCTTTTTAGGGAGGGATTTTTTTTTTTTTTTTAAAGAAACATAGTATAACTTGCTTTAAGAAAACATATAATTATACACAGTTTCAAGAATGATTTATTTATTTTAAGCACTTTTCTTCCCATGCTGTATCCAAGTACTGAGTTCATTTGATATATTGATGAGATTGTTTCCAGATCTACCTGAAAGGGGAGGTCAAATCATAAATTTTGTTTAAGCTCCAAAATAGAGCCTGCTTTTCTCTGACTTTTAGTAAGTTAAAGCTCATGTCTCTTCATGAGTATATGATACTAATGTTATATGAAAAGTTTATGAATGCTGCAGAAATTGGATGTGGTTCTGTGATTAAGAAACCATAATTTATTTCGTTGCTGTAGTTCTTAAAATGTGTCATTGAACTGTATCTTCCCACTTGAATATTGTGGATTTTTTTTTTACCTTTACTTTTTTTGGTGTGGTTTTTCATTTTTAAATTTATTTTTATTGAAGTATAGTTGATTTACAATGTTAGTTTCAGGTGCACAGCAAAGTGACTCAATTATACATATATATTCTTTTTCCATTATAGGTTATTATAAGATATTGACTATAGTTCCTTGTACCATACAGTTGGTCCTTTATTTTGTATATATATATCTTTACTTTTTAAATTTGTGCCATATTCCTTGTTTTTTAGGAATCTGCAGTAACTTTCAGTCTCAGGAACTAAATTTCAGGGAATAGTCTTCAGAGTTTTCCTGTTTGTTTTTAAATTCTCAGAGTCACTGATTTGGAGTATGGGTCAAGGGTAGCTGCTGTGCAAGTTAAAGAATGATTGGTGTCTTGTTTAAAATAATCCTTTGTCCCTTCTAAACAGGGCAGATTAGACATAAACACAGGATACTTTTGGCCAGGTAAGATTTGATTTAAAATATATGTAGGGTTGGGGTATAGCTCAGTGGTAGAGCATTTGGTTGGTGTGCACGAAGTTCTGGGTTCAATCCCCAATGCCTCCGTTAATGTCAGGGGAAGGGGTGGGGGAAGAGCGGCTGAAATATATGTAGATTTATTGCTCTAAAAAGTAACCTTTGTGGTACAGGAATTGAGAATTAGGTTGATTTTTCATGACACAATTAGCTCTTACTTTTCTTAAATGTTTTTCTTTTCTCTTATTTACCTTTCTTTGACCTTTAGTATCACAGTTGTTTCTAGTGTAAGAACTTGGAAAGAGGTTGTTTTTGTGTAAAACAAATTGGGAATCTATTGTTGCCAGGTGACTTGAGTTCATTTCTTGACATTCATCTTCTAGTGCAAGATCCTGGTCATCTGAAAGTCATCCTAGTTAATGCCTGTGGAAACATTCAACTAAAACTGGCTCTCGTTTTCAGTAATCGTCCCAAACCTGTTATTTATGTTTTCTGGTTGCTTCTAAATTTTTTAGATAAAGCTATAAAAGCAGTAACAGTGATTATGTTCAAATTATAATTTCTGAAAATGTTAGTGTAGTGTGAAAAAATTGATAATAATTAGTTATTAGGCTTTGCTGTACCAGTTCTTTATATTTACTTATTTATAGCATCTTGCTTTTTTTTTTCTTTTCAAGGACCAACCAAGTGTGCAGGAATAGGTGAGACTTCGCATGACCTGAATTTAGATTGGCACTATTTTTCTTCAGTATAACACAGTGATTAAGAACTAAAATGCCTGCCTTTCAATTCAGATCCTGGCTCATCTAATGATTGTGTCACCTTGGGTAACTTTTGTGCTAGTTTCTTATATGTGAAATGAAATGCAGTAAGAGTATCTATTTTACAAAGGTGTTGTGATGATTAAATGAATTAGTATATATAAAAAACATTTAGGACAGGACCTGGCAAATAAATATTAACTGTGATAATGCAGCATCTTTTTTAGGCTACTGATGAAGATTTTGATTTGTTTACATTTATGCTTGAAAAATGTAGCAAAACTCTTACTGTTGCTACCATTCTTACAGAAGAAATGTTGAGTTGAAACGGTGTCATCAGTGCTTTCAGATTCTTTTTCTGTCCTCTGCGTAACTTTTTAATTTCATGACCTGTTACTTTCCCAAATGCCAACTGTTTTGAATGACTAGTTTCCAGAATTTGCTAGGATCATTCTCTTAGGATCATACTTACAGTTTTCTTCAAATTGATTAAAAATCGTTTACATTCTTTGTCTACTCCATTAGTCTTTGAGCTCTTTGAAGATATAAGTAGATACTCAATATACTTAAATAAATGTTTTTCTGTTAGTTAGGAATAGTTGTAGATCTCAGGGTCATTTCATCCATATTCCTTGCCTTTCTTTGGTCCACAGCAGATTCTCTAATCTTGTATTTGCAGAGTTCACTATGGCATAATACAATGCTATATAACGGAAATGAGCTTTAAGGCACAACACTTGGGTTCTGTGTTACCCACTTATCTGACCCCGAGTAAGGAACTTAATCTGTAACACTGATTTATTAGTGTAACACTGATTAGTGACCTGTCTTACTGACTTCACAAGATTGCTGAGGAGCAACCGAAATAGCATGTGAAGGTACTTTGAAAAATGTGGTGTTATATACAATATAATAAAAAGGATAGTGATGCTTTTAAAAAATTCTATTTTGAAGTCCATAAGTTATCACTTGTTATAAATTGAATGTTTTAAACTTCTTAAAGTTGGGTTTTAGGAGCTTTTTATTCTGTCAACTTAGGAATTTTATTAAATATTAAGACAAAGGGGAGCAGCTTTTCAAATTGAAGAGAAATTGCCAGAAACTTTTCTTAAGAGTGTTTTTATTTGAAAGAGGATTGTGCCTTTGACAGGTGGCAGACATAATTTTATATGTAGTTTTAAAAGATAGGAGAAACATTAGTTTGCTTGATATTGTGGTTGACTTAATTGATTGGATAATATCTCTACCTTAATTTATATTAATTTAGATTTTTCAGGTGGGCTTTCATAAAGAATTTAGCTTTTGATGTGACTTGAGTCTTGGCATTGCAAGATTGACATATTAAATGTGACATGCTAAATTAATGTGCTTAGTGATTTTTAGAAAAGAATCATCAGATTCTCACAAGCACAGTTTTCTCAGGAATTTAAGAAATCTTAAGAAATTTTAGACTTTAGGAATAATTTAAGAAAGCGTATTTGGAAATCTACTTGGTATAATCATCATATTCAGGTTAGTTAAAAAAGAGACGTTCTGTAGATGCCTGTTGGGCAGGCAGGATTCAGTTTTTGAGACAGGTGATCTGTTTTTGTTTTTTTTTTGTTTTGGTCAATATGTGCCTGGTGAATAGTCTTGTGTTAATCAAGCACAAACTAATACATAAACCAAGCAGTGAGAGAGAAAACAAATTAGTGAATCAAATTATTATTGATGTGCACATTTTCTCTATTAGTTGATAGAAGGAAAAAGATTGTTTGGGATAATGTTAGGATCATCTTCATGGCTAATAGTTTTGAGCTAAATAACATGATACACAGCCCTCCATATCTGCAGATTTTGCATCCGAAGATTCAACCAACTGTAGATGGGAAATATTCAGGAAAAAAATTCGAGAAAGTTCCAAAAAGCAAAAGTTGAATTTGCCACACTTGCAGCAACTGTGTACATAGCATTTATGTCATGTTTATAGCTATTTTATAGAATTTACATTGTATTAGGTATTATAAGTAATCTAGAGATGATTTAAAGTATACAGGAGGGTGTGTAGGTTGTATACAAATACACCATTTCATAAAAGGGACTTGAGCAGCTGTGGATTTGGGTATCCATGGAGTGGGGGTTGGGGAGCATGCCTGGAACCAGTTCCCCTTGGACATTGAGGGATGACTATATTTATCTCTGTGTGAATACTCTCTTTACTCGGACTGGTAGATCACTGTGGATTAAGGTAAATTTGGAAAATGTAACAGATCGTCTCTTTAACATGCTGAAGAGTTCCTAGACATCATTATCATATTTACATGCTCTTTGAACTTTCCACACACCCTTCACCCACTAATACTCAGCTGTAGGCAGTGGAGAGTAACTGAAGAATTTTAAGCAAAGAAGTTAATTGGTTAGATTTGCGTAGCAGAAATTCTGGAGAATGGATTTCAGGAGTTCTAGAGATGGTAGAGTTTAGTTTATGTATGGATATGAGATTCCTAGGGCCTGAACTAGGGCAGTAATAGAGAAGTGGATTCTTTAAATATTTAGTGTATAAAGTATGCAGGGTTTAGTGCTGAGCGGAGTTTGGAGGAAAAATGAAGCATAGTTAAGAGGGTGGGATAGATGATGGTACTATCAGCTGAGCGAAGGAGTAAGAAAGAGTAGGGGTTTTGCTTTTTTAAGAGGGGAATAGGTATTGATGTTCTCAATTTGACATGTGGAGTTTTGAGATACTAGTTAAACCTCCAGGTTTACTGAAGCTCAGAGAACAGGTCTGAGGTAGAAATAGAGGCCGATGATTCCCAAATGTCTGTATTAGTCATAGATGAAATAATGGAAATAAATGAAATCATCTTAGGAGAGAATATATATGGAGAGAGAAAGAGAGGAAGAGACAGGGGAGAATAAAGGCCTAGGGCAAAATAGGAGTAATTACTGGGTAGGCAAAAGAAAAAGAAAGACCAGGGGTTAGACTAAATGAACACTAGGAGAATGGTAATAATCAAGGGAATAAAATTTTCCAGACTGGAGTATAGCAAAGAAGTCCAATTTGCATAGTAGTAACTGTGGAGAATGAATTGTAGAAGGAGTGGAAAAGAAGTGTAGAGATTAGGCTGTTGAAATTGTTAATTGCATTTGGCTATTAAGTCATTAACAACAACATTCAGGATTACCTAGGTGAGAAGGGGAGGTTGAGTAAGGAGCGTATAAGTAGATGTCAGTCTCTGATAATATCCTCCATTTTGGCACTATTCACTCTCCAATAAAGTTCACTATCCATAAAGTGTTATGTGGCTATTTAAATTTAAATTAATTAAAATGAAATAAATTTAAAGTTCACTTCTTCAGTTGCACTGACCAAATTTCAGGTGGTCAAGAGCCATGTGTGGCTCCTATGTTGGATAGCACATATAGAACATTTCCATCATGGCAGAAAGTTCTGATGGAGCATGCTGTATCTAGATCGTGGGTTGAGTTATGCCTTTTTTTTTTTTTTAATAGGTTTACTGAGATATAGTTCACACCACAAAAAATACACAGTGGTGCTTTTATAACTGAAGTTATATGCTTACAAATGTGTTCTCTATTTATAATAATGTTTCCTTTTTTGGAAAAGATGTACAGAAGATATCACAAACTCACCATATACATGCAGAATTAACAAAGATTAACATTATGTCACACTTGCCCTGGATATCTGGTGATCTTACAGTTTTGGAAGAGTAGAAAATTTGCAGTGGGTTTAAAAAATGGCTGAGGGAGGTTAAGAAGTAGAGACAGAGTAGGCCATTTCTTTAGACAAATTTGAACAAATATGGGGCAAGAAAGATTGGCTAAGTAGAAGGTGTGATCAAGGATAACATGTATGTGAGCGTGGAAGGGTCTTTAAAAGTTGAAACATTGAAATATAGTATTTTGTCTGCTTTCTCTGCATCAGTATCTACTAAGTCTCTATAGTAAGAGTCTATTTTAAGCCAGTAACTGTTTTAGTTTTGGTTATTCTTTGTGGATGGTTACATGCAATCCAAGTAAGTTTTCATACTTCATATGCCATTTATCAACTAGTTTCCAGAATATTCAGTCATTGAGAGTGATGTGCCTATTCTGTCCTGTAGTCTGACACTCATGCTACATTTGGTTACGATACAAAAAGAATGTTCTTTTTAGACTTAAGTCTTTAAGGAGAGGGAATGTTATTTCTAGTGATCTATGCGTATCAAATTTCCATCTACTAGAGACAAATTGGTTATAGTGTTAGTAGGGTTTTGGTCAATGGTCTTTAGACGATTTCTTTGTGTACAGATTGTTCATTTTCAAGTTTTACATTGTTAATAAGAATTAATTGGACTTACAAATTCCTATAATTGTTAGGTATCAATGCTATTTTTTGACTCACCAGGAAGCAGAATAAGGGTAATTTCCATAGGACTTCAGTTTTGTTTACTTTGGAGATTGAGGTTATAGTTTGTTAGCTTTAGTTGTTGATAGTGGCAGTATGAATTGATTTTTTTTCCCATGATTTTTTTTTCAAATCTTAACCTTTTTTTTCCTTCTCTTCACTGTTTACTTTGACATATGATATATCTTATTGAGAAGGATTTGGCTCTCTTGTTTGTATGAACACCAAATAGAAATTTCATTTAAATTACATAATTTTGTTTTGAAATCTTCTGGAATGTTTAATTTATTCAGCATTGTTATGGGCATAAGATGCTACCTCATCTCCAGTAAGATGTCCAGATAATTGAAGTTTTCTTCTCCCAGTAGCAGGACTTGGTATAAACACTTTAATAACACTCCTAATGTGTGCGGGTTAGTGGTATTTGCGTACGTATCGGCCAGCACAGTCTAACAAGCATGTCATCCCATGGGCCTGGAGTCCTGGATGTTCTTTAGATTAAAATGCTCCTTTGAAGTCAGACAGTCCCATACTGCTACACCAGGAGGAATCCATACTTGAGGCACACAAGGTGTGCCTCAAAACATGGCAGATTTTTAAAAATATTCCTGTTGTGGTCAGAGTAGCTGGATTTATAGGGGTTTTCAGCTTTAGCTACACACTGTGCAAATCACACCTCCCTCTTTCATTTGTAGGCGTAGGTTTAGACTTTAATTCTCCTTTCAAGGTAAGTTGTGTTAGTGTGTGTGTTCAAGATGGGGGGAATTTTCCTGCCAGTGGACCTCTTTCAAGGCCATTTGTGTCAATCAGAATTTCTGATAACAGTAAACTGAAAAGGAAAGGCCTTGGAGTCTCAATTGCTTACCAGAAGACTTTTTGGCCTTCTTTTCCGTTCTTCCACACACTTTATTTTAGCTCAGGACAGTTAATATTACTGGTAGGGATAGCTTTTATCAAGTCAGAAATAGAGCTTGTTGTGTACCCTTTGTCTTGGGCAAAAGAATTTGCTTCAATTGAAAACAAAAGGTCCACTCCAATGGTCCTTCCCAGAGCAAAGAAGATGATTCCCAAGGTGCATCACTCTTTTTTTGCTTGGACAGAAAAAAGCCACCAGCAATCTTTAAATAGTAGACTCTCAATTTAAATGTTGGTTCTGCCTAACCAGGTACCTTGCTGCGTAGAGGAGCTAGTTTAGATTTTACTTCTGGACAAGCTGTCTGTGTTGCATTTGTATCGGTAGTTTCTTTGTGTCTCTACAGATTTTTTTTTTCTTGGATGTAAGTGGAGAGGAGAGGAATAGTGATGTTTGCTGGTTAGCATTTTATGGCTAAAGCATGGCTTTGATTTCTGTGCTGAGAATCTTGGCCATTTTCCATCACTCTTTTTTCCCTCTTCATGTGATGCATAGATATAGTAATACTTAAAAAAAAAAAACCAAAAACAAACTTTTTACTCTGAGGTACTTCCAGACATGACAGTTGTCCCAGATCTGGCCAGAAGCTGCCTTCTGTATCTTTTTTACTAACATGGCCTTACACTTTTTTGATAATAATCTTTTTGTACTATATGTTTCAGGTTCATCTAATTCTTTCCCTACCCCAGCCGTGGACCAGCCATTTCTCCAAGAGTCTGGTTTCTTTTATTGTAAAACAGAATTCAGAAAATTGGATCTCAGCGTTAAGTATGCACATGGCTCCCGGGGCTGTTTTAGTAAAGAGTTAGGGAGTGTTTATATGTATGCATGTGTGTTTTTGCCTCTGGGTGTGTGTACATCTGTATCTGTCTATTGAAAGCCATGAGTTCATCATAGAATCACATCCAGTCCTAATTCAACATAGAGGTCATTCTAGCTTCCCCCTTTCTGCATATGTATACTTTGGTTCTCTGAGAGTGTCAAACCTGCTTCTCATCATCCCAAATTATGTACAGAGTGGCATAATCTAGAAATATATATGTGATCTTTGCTCCTGTTTCCTGAAACACACCTCCTAAATGCCTTGGAATTTCCAGAGTGATAGGAGTATCTTTTGTTCTGATGAAGTGACTCTTGACTGGCCCCTAGATACTTCAGGATAGGGGCTGGTCACCAGAAAGACCTAGGCATGATTATAGGGTTTGAGCTTTCAGCCCTCTTCCCACCCCCACCTCTGGGGGAATGGAAGAGGAGCTGGAGATTGAACTAATCACTAATGGCCAAAGGTTTGATGAACTATGCCTGTGTAATCAAACCTCCAATAAAAGCCCATAAACAGCAGAGTTTGGAGAGCTTCCATGTTCATGAACACTTCAAGGTGCTAGGAGGGTGGTGCATCAGAGAAGGAGAGCATGGAAGCTCTGTGGCCCTCCTCCCATACCTTGCCCTATGCGTCTCTTCCATTTGGCTGTTTCTGAGTTTAGTGAGCAACTCCAGCAAATTGTCAAACTTGAGGAGTGGGTCATGGGAACCCCTGATTTATAGCTTGTTGATCAGACATGTAGGCGGCAGCCTGGGACTTGCAGCTAGCATCTGAAGTGGGGGCAGTATTGTGGGACTGAGCCCTTAAGCTGTGGGGTCTGTGCTAACTCCAGGTGGTTAGTGTCGGGAATGAATTGAATCAGTAGGACACCCAGTTGGTGACCAGAGAACTGAAGATTTTGTCCGTGGTGTGAAAAACCACCATGCAGTTGGTATCAGTGTTGAGAGTAAAAGCAGTTCATAGTCACCGACCTCTGAGCTCCCCTGGACTTGTACCCCCTCAGGCACTCCTCTCACTGCAGCAGGTCTACCATCCCTTCTCTCTCTGACATCTTCCTCTCTTTTAAAGTTAATTTACTGGCTGTCCTTTTACATTCTTTCTGCTGCTGCTTTTGGGAATATGATACAGCTTTTTTTCAGCCATACAGGAAAACAGGTAACATGAACTGCCATGAATTTTATCCATGGATAAATGAATATCCATTTATGCAGTTATCCAGGAGAGTGTTTCCCTCACACAAATTCAAAATCATTCCCTAAAAATTCAGGTAACTTCTATGAATCTTAGTATTAAATTCAGTATATAGTGTTTTCTAAGATTTTTCTGATGAAAATTTAGCATCCAGATTGGCACATGCTGTGTATACAAGATGCATTTGATTTTGAAGTCTTAGTATTTTTTTAAGGTTAAAACAATCCAATTAAAAATGTTGAAATGATAATGTTTGGATATACTGGCTAAATAGATGTATTATTAATTTCATCTTTCTTTGTACTTTTTTAATGTGGCTATCTGAAAATTTAAAAGTGCATGTATAGTTCACATATTTCTGTTAGCTGCTACTGACCTAGACTATTCTGTTAGTGTTATAAGAGAACTGATGCTGCAGTAAATTAAGTTTACTACTTCCTTTTAAAACATATCTTAGCACGTTCCTTTTTGTGGTTTCTTTCAGTAGCACCCTTTACAAATCATAATTCTTTGGTTGTTGATGAGCATATAAACTTGGGTTTTAAAAGTCTTCTTTTTGATTTATGGTGCTTTTAATACTTGATTATTATGAAAATTGGCATCTAGTCCTTTAAAATTTTATCTTGTCTTGTTATTTACCACCATGTCTGTATCAGAAATATTTCTTATGGCCTTGTTCTTTGAGTACTTTAGTTGTTGCCTAGAGAATATTAGAAGTCAGTTTTTCTGCATGTCTTGAAATAATTTGGTGTAAAGACTTTTGTCTATTTCAGATAAATTACTAGTGCATGTTTGGATATGTATATTGAATGTGTAAACTGCTGCTTTATTTATATTCTTTAGTCATTGCTAGCCATTGTGGGTTTTTAAACTTGTCTCCCAATTTAGTACCCATATTCCTGCTTTAATGATATTGAGAAATAAGTTACATTAATTTTTGGTATCTTTTTGCTTATAAAAGAGGCATTATTCTATTGTTCAGCTACTCCTTTGCATTGTTTTTCCAAAATAGTTAATTCTTTGGCTAGTTGTTCCTGTACAGTAAATAAGGATGAAAAGATTATTGAAAATATAGTTAACTGCATTATTTTAATAAACTTATAAAATATTTGAAATGCCAAGACAGTGCTTTTCAAACTGTTTGGTAATTTAATGACCACAGAAGCCTGCTTTCCTTTTATATAAAAACCTGTTCATAGTCATCTTTTAGAGCTACATGTTAATTTGATTTTGACTGTTACCTGAGTTACAAGCTTCTTTTATTTCCACCATAGTTTTTATAACCATCCTTAAATCACACACAGATTTTTAAGAGAAAAATTTATAAAAGTAATACATTCTCATTATAAGAATTAATGAATTTAGAGGAAAAAAGGAAAAAAATTACTTAGAATGTATCTCTTCATCCAGAGATAAGCATTGTTACCATTTGTGACAGTATAATTTGTGTGTTTGATACTGTATGGTGGTACAGTTTTCCCCGTTTTACTGAATAACAAAAGCATTTTCCCATTTAAAAATTTGAGGTTTTTAGATCAAAACCAACAAACACTGTTTGTAGTCCTAATTGGTGTGTGTGCTTCTACAGTGGTGATTATCCTGTAAGGTGGTATAATTTACCTGATTTACCTCCTAGAAAAAAAGCATTTCTCATGTTAAAATTTGAAATTTTAGATTTAAAAAACTGTTAAGTATTTAGATAAAAGATAGTGTGTGTGCACTGTTATAATTGTTTTTGATACTCTATACTACTGCACATGAAGTTGTGACATCAGTTTCAGCACTGACATTTTGATCTTAAGTTAGTATGTACATCACTTGAATTCCTATTTTAGAGTATGTGTCATTTCTTTTTAATTCTCAATAAGAGAAAATCAATTAGAATGTTTGGCCCACAAATGCATTTAGTTATACAACTAAATCTTGGAATCTGATCTTTGATGCATTTGATCACTCTGAACAGAAGTTTAAAAGTCATGGTTGATACCTTGCAAAGCTGATTATGTTTTGCACTTTTGGACTTTGTAAATGAGAGATTTACAGAAAGTTCATTCACTGCCTCTCATGATTTTGGGCATGGTCAGAATATTTTAAATCAGTAGTTTGATTTTATAGCAATTACTGTGATTGAGAAGTTTGTAGAAGCTGAGTGTTTGGGACTATAATAATAGTACACTGAAGTTCTTTGAGGAAGTTTAGTTTTGTATATTGACTAAACTACAGGGGAAAAAGCCTTAGTGTGCTTTTTTCTACTTCCTACCCACTCAAGATAACTTAAATCTGCTTCCTTTATCTGAACTTTCAATTCAGCCTCCTCTGGAGCAGCTGTAGAGCTCTACAGAGAAACTTTGAAAATATAGGAAATTCTTAATGCATTTAAAGTGAACTGCTTTCTAATTGTTTTTTTTTTCTTCCATTACAGAAGTTAAATATACTCAGAGACATCCTAGAAGACAGGGAAAAATAGAACCAAAATAACTACACTAAAGTTCCGTTACTAAGACAATGCTGATACACCATTTTTTGGAGTATTTTCGTTTTGTTTCTCCCTGCTCCTCAAGATGGGCTTTGTATTTATTCAGCAAATATTTATTGAACATCTGTGTGTGCCAGGTATTGTCTTATTGGTAAATAGAAAAACACTGCCCTCATGGAACTTACATTCTGCTGGGATCATAGGTATGTGTGTATGTATAATTTTATACTATGATAATTTTGTAATTCATTATAACGTAAGAATTAGTATAAATTCTTTTAAAACAGTTCCTTATGTGAAAACACCATACTTTACCACCAGTGTTGTTAGGTATTTTTTATTATAACTACAGTAGGCATGAGCCTCATTCTTTAAGGTTGCACCTATGAAATACCATGTTCCTATTTTACAAAAATTTACTCTGTTGTGTCCTCACCCAGTTTAGCTGGTCATTATTCCCTTGTGTGACTCCTCCTCCCCTCAGTCCTTGGATAGCTTCATACAGTCCAGAGCCTTATCAGGAATGGGCTTTTTAGTCTTCTTCCTACACTGCTTGTCATTGGCAAGCTCATTTCTGTAAGCCTGGAAGGTTCTTTTGAAGGCCAAGCTACAGAGAATCTCGGGTAATAGAATCTTCCGCAGAGTTTCCAAAACAAAGTTCTTGCCATCATTGTCTCTCCATCCAGCTCGCCTCCTAGTTGGGGCTGAGGGTCTGTGTGAATCTTCGAATCCCCTTCTTTCCCTCTAGTTTCCACCTCTTGACACTCCCTCTCCTTCCTTTCTCCCTCCCTCTCTGGTTGCTCGCTTTGGGCCTGGGCTGTCTCAAACAGAAGCCAGCTGAAGGGATTGTCTTCTAATTGCTGGTTCTAAAATAACAAAAGACCTTGAGGCTAGAGACTTCAAAGGCTTGGAATAGGGGAAAGGAATTTAACTATTGCCTTGTGAACAAAACACAAATTAATACCTCAGATTTCAGTGTTGAAAACTATTTTCTTAGTATTAAATTCAGAAATAGGATTGTTGGTTCTAAGAATATGAACATTTAAATACTTTCTGCATATTGTCAGGTTGTTTTCCAAAAGAGATACGGTGACTCGAGTGAGTTATTATTTCACTGCACATTTATCGATAGTATTATCTTTAAACTTTCTCATTGCTTCATATTTTATTTAGAACTTGTCCCCATATGCTTGATAACAAATTATATTTTCTCTTTTGTCTTTTGATACATTTTGCTTATTTTCAAGTGTTTTTTTTTCTAATCACTTTTCATAAATTCTCCAAATCAAATTATTACTGTATTTTCAGTAAATCTTTTTCAGTGCTGGGAATTGAGTGTCAACAGTATAATACTCTTTTTTCTTCGTGAGACTTAATTTTTTTTTTAGGGAAGTTTTAGGTTTACTGCAAAAATGAAAGAGAGGTAAAGAGATTTATCATTATACCACTTGCCCCCCAAACATGCATAGCCTCCCCTGTTAGCAACATCACTCACCAGAATGGCACTTTTTTTTTAAACCAAGGGTGAACCTACACATCATAATCACCCCAAATCCATAGTTTTCCTTAGGGTACAGTCTTGGTGTTGTACACTCTATGGGCTTGGATAAAAGTATAATTGCATATCCATTATTATGATACAGCATTTTTTCACTGCCTAAAAATCTCTGTGCTCTGCTTATTCATCTCTCTCCCATCTTTGGCCCTGATAACCACTAATCTTTTTATTGTCTTCATAGTTTTCCTTTTCCTAGACAGTCATGTAGTTGGAATCATGCAGTACACATAACCTTTTCAGATTGGCTTCTTTCACTTAGTAATAGCATTTAAGATTCCTCTATGTCTTTTCATGGTTTGATAGCTCATTTCTTTTTAGTGCTTAATAATATTCCATTGTTTGTGTATACCAGTTTATTTATCCATTCACCTCTAAAGGGCATCTAAGTTGCTTCCAAGTTTTGGCAATTATGAATAAGCTGCTGAACACGTCTGTGCTGTTTTTCGTGTGGACATAAGTTTTCGACTCCTTTGGGTAAATACCAGGTAGTATGATTGCTGGACTGTATTGATAAGAAACTGCTAAGCTGTCTTGCAAAGTGGCTGTACCATTTTGCATTCCCACTAGTAATGAATGAGAGTTTCTGTTGCTCCACATCCCTGTCAGCATTTGGTGGTGTTGGTGATCCAGATTTTGGCCATAGATGTGTAGTGGTAACTCATTATTGTTTTAATTTGCATTTCTCTGATGATGTACGTGGGGTTTTTTGATGCTTGTTTACCAGCTGTATATCCTCTTTGGTGAGGTGTCTCTTAAGTCTTTGGCCTATTTTAAAATCAGATTTTTTCTTACTGTTGAATTTTAAGAGATTATATATTTTGAGTAATTTGTTTATCTTTTGCAAATTTTTTTTGTAATCTGTGGCTTATTTTCTAGTTCTTTTGTATTCTCACTGATTCTGGGTTTTTTTGTTTTTTTAATTATAGTGAGTCTTCCCTCCAAAGTTAATAAATTAATTTCTTATTTTTCTGGTCTTGGTATTAAAAAATTGGTTTGTTTTATGGGCATATTTATGCTATAGTATTAAGATTCATATTGTAAGTTCATATATACAGAAACAGATTTTTAACAAATGTATAATTCCTCATCAGTGTTACAAATTTCACTTTTGCAGTTACATTAGTGGTTATTCCTGCATTTCTATTTTCTTTATTAGTATTTGGAGAGTAAATAAGACATTACTTAATGTGATGAGGTGTAAATGGCCCATGAAATAATACTGTTTCTTATAACATAGAATGGTTTTTAATTCAGATTGCTTTAGATTTCTTTCTTACTATGACAAGTTGTGTGTTCATTAGTGACTCCTTCTAGGGTCTAATGAGAAGTTTGATGAAAAATTGAAAGTGTGTGTTTGTGTTTAAAGGACTTGAGAGGGGTAGGGGTTTGGTACTATTTATGGACCAGACACTGTGTTTTACATACATTCTCATTTAAGTCTTGTGACAAATAGAGATCAGTCACTATTTCACTGGTGAAGAGGCTGAGATTAAATAATGTGCCCGGATCACAACTAGCAAATTATAGTCGTGGGAGTTGAGCTCAGATCATTCTTGTTTCTTTCTATTTTTTTCCTTTTCATTCTTGTTTTAAAAGACAGCATGTTTGTCTTCAAACTTTTTTTTAACCATTAAAAAAAATTGAACTATAGTTAATTTACAGTGTTGTAGTCTTCAAACTTTATAATTACCTTGTTATGAACACTAAAATGAATAGTTTATGTGACCCAAAGATCAAATCAGTAATTTTTCAGTTGTTAATCTGGCATTTGATGTTATGTCTTAAGTACATGAAGTTAAAACTGGATCTCAGTGTGTTCTTGCTTTGTATGGCATTTGTGATGGGGCTGGTGCTTTGGCAGAGAAGTTGTTCGGTTTTCTAAGAACTTTGAAGAGGCAATAAAAGAAAATGGGAATCTAGAAAAGAATATGAACTGTAGAAAATTAATCAGTAATCCTGTATTTTAGTCACAGCTGTTGACTATAATATTTAGAGACCTATTCACACAGAGCAGTGCTCATTCAGTGTTGAAGATAAAGAACTGGACCACCTGACCATGGTCCCTTTTATTACTATTGTGGAATTCTCTCCTTTCAGGTTGTGCATTTTTTTTCTAGTTGACACTATTCTGCGATTTGTTGAGAATTATCTGCATATGTTAAACTCATTCCATGATGTGCAGTGTTCCTTTTAGTTACTATTCTCATTGGGTAAAATCAGTCAGCATCTGTGCTTTTCATTTGGGGTTTTTAAATAGCTAAAGAGTTGGATTTGTTCTGTGTGAAAGACAGGAGTTCGTCATAGTTAGGTGCTTGTGTTACTTTGGGACAGTCTGCTAGAATTTTGACATAGAGCTAGAAATGGTCTACCATGGAACTGTTACCCAGCGATGTAATTTCTCAAGTATTATGGTATTATGAGATGGGAAGCATTTGAAGAGAGACAATAAAAACAAAGCTTACTATAAGTGCCTTATTTCTTTTGAATGACAGATGGTAAACATTTAGTATCAGCTTACTATAGTTGCTCAATGAAACAATTGTTACTATTACATGGCAACTATTTAAAAAAAACAATTTATCACAGACTCAGGAAATTTTAGAATATTTGGTGTTCAAAAAAATTATATTTTCCATGTGTCTTTGTGTCCTGTTGAGATTTAGCAGGATTGTACTGTTTAAGTTAAGCTTTGAGTGGTATTTAATTTTGAATTGTAGCCAGAGGTAAGTATGACTCAAACATAATTCAGAACTTTTGGCAATGGATACCTTGTTAATTGTTACAGAAGGATTTCAAGCCTCATTTTTTATTTAGTGCTCTAGCTAGAAATCTTTAAGTAGTAGCTGGCTCTTGGTTTCCTAATGCTTTACATTAAATATTTTCAGCTAAAGGGACAACCTTCACATCATTGCTTATAATTAGGGTTAAATTTTATTGAAACTGTTTACTTAAGCTGTGGGAAACCAGAAGAGAGCTGTTGTCGTGTGGTATTTAATATTTAGATTTTTTCATACCTGTGATTATGATTTGGTGCTTGAGTTTTTAAAAACTCTTAGAAGGATGTTAAATTTTGTGTAGATATGCTAATGGTAAGATAGTTTAATGAAATATAAATATAACATAAACCTAGAAAAGTTGACATATTGTGACTACTTGATCATACTAGGTGAGTAATTTGTTATTAAAAAGTGATTTGCAAAAATTGAAAGGAAACACTCATGCTAACATTCATTGTGATTAGGGCTTAAAATTATGAACGACTTAATATAAGATAGGATGTATCCACTTCTTTTAAAGAGATTAACATAATCAAGCTATGGAAAAATGGAAGATTTTTTAAAAACCACTAGGAACATATATTTTAAACTTTTAAACAAAAATTTTAAATTATTCTTAGTAATACTGGTAGTAGTCTAGTAAGAAGTGTGACTTCTCCCTCGTAACATGGTGAATGCCACCCTAGGGCCAGGATGGGGTTCTAAAAATATTCTTAACAAAAATCACATATTGCCAGAAAATTCAAAATTTAGGAAAATCTTGGAACTGAAGGAAGAATAAACAACATTATGGGAGGAGTAAGCAGCACTGGGGGATATTGTTAGGGGACTGAGAATTTGCAGTTTTGCTTATTTTACTACTCTAAAATGGAAAATGGATTGTCTGATTTTTTTTTTCCCTACATATTGAAGAGGATAGCATTCTCTTCTGTTAAAACTGCCACTGATCATATATTTCTCCTAACAGTGATGATCATGTTGTCTACACTTTTGCAAAACAGTTGAGTAATATATTTATTTTCTTTTTGTTTAGAAAAATTAGTGAACTTTGGCAGCTCTTACATTTGCATGTGAGTGGTTTCAGATTTAGAATTCCCTGCTGGGAAAGTAATCTTAAGATATGTTGCTGTGAGTATAATTTTAAAATACACTTATTCATAACTTCCCTTTCTTTAATCTTCTAAGAGAAAAATTCACATACATACCAGCTTGTGAATTGACTGGACTGTAGAATAAAAATACTGGATTTTTAAAATGTCTCTACGACTATACTGAAGCTTTGAGAACTAAAGAATAAGGCTTTTTCTTTTGTGTGTGTGTGTGTGTGCAGGACACCACCTCAGTCAGCTTCCATTTCTTCCTCCCTGCATTCGTTTGAAATTTCTGTATACTGCACTGGTTTGACTACTCAGCATAAGGCTCAGAAGAAGTAATTTTATATCTCTCCCATTCCCAGTGTTTAGCAATTTTTTAAATCTGATATTTTGTTGGTAATCATTAACAGGCTTGTTTAAGAATGAACAGTTAATGTTCTTTATAGAAGTATTTTGAGGCATCTTTTTTGGAGGTTCTTTGCCAATAACATTATGACTTAATTATGGATATTAGGAGAGAGGGTGTGGAAATTAATCTTTACTTGTAGTGTGAAGTGGTGATAATCTGCCCCCCAACTTGCAATGTTTAATCTTTCTTGCTCTTCATAGAGAGATCACTTTGTTTAGACTTTCAATCCTTACATGCTTCTTCTCTTTTCTTACTGACTCAGCTATTGGTGAAGATTTGTCAGGAGATGGGAGTGAAGTATTTTGCATATTCACCCAGGTTTTATTGTTCTGAATGAGACCTTAAAATATTTACAATGTTTCATGCTGAGTGAGGTAGGTACACAGATTACAAAAAATATATGGTCTGATTTAATTAGATTTTGTAGCACTATGCTTCTAAAATTTGGACTGAATATAGAAGTTCGGGGAAATTTCACTTATATTATGGCCCCGGCCATGCACTTTCAAAAGTAATGTGTTGCATTCCTAAAGTTAGTGTGTTGCATGCACTGTTGAGCATAATGGGAAAAGAAAAGTGCCATAAAAGCTAAGTACCAAGTAACTAGCTGGAAAAAAGCTTTTAATGGGAGAGCTGGTGTGGTCATTAATCTAGTAGAATAGTACTTGAGGAAATGGTTGCATGTGTTAAACTGCAATTTCTTTTGGTTATTGGAAACTGAAATAGGAAATTCAGAATTAGCACTTAAATGCTAATAACGTTTTTTAAAGTGGCTTTCTGCAGCCTAATTGAGTGCAGAGAGAATTGGAATGGGAAACTTGGTTCTAATGCTAACTACAGAAGAATGACCTTCGGTAACTGCATTGTCTTACTGGTAAAGGGAGTGGTAGATTTGTTTAAGGATTCTTTCTGCTTCAGGCTATTGCTTAAATATGCTTCTTACCTCTTGAACAACCAAAAAGGAGGATTTTTACTTTGATTCAGTTTGATTTCCCCCAACACACTTCCAGTTACTAAATGTATCATAGATTTGCGATAGATAGACTACTTTGCAGTGGCTTTCCAACCTTTTAAACTTAGCCCCATTCCAAGAAATACATTTACATTATGACCCAGCACATACGCCCATACAAAGTTTCACAGAATACTTACTAGTGATGAGTTACATTTTCTATTTCATTTTTTTGAAATTTTTTATTGATTTATAATCGTTTTACAATGTTGTGTCAAATTCCGGTGTAGAGCACAATTTTTCAGTCATACATGAACACATATACTATTTCATTTTTTTAAAGGTGCTTTACGGTCTACTCTGGAAAAAAAATTCAGAGTATAAATTTGAAGCTGGGTCCTTTTTTTTTTTTTAACTTGTTAAATCAAGGAGCAAGTTGCTAAATATTAACACAAAATGACAATGTAGTGGCTTATGAATTTTGGTTCTTGCCATTATTTGTTAACAGTGTCAGTAATAGCAATAGCTCTGATTATAGTGTTCATTCTCAGCCAGGAAGGAACAAATGATGACTTTTCATACCAGCTGAAGTTAGGCACATGTAAAGTTCGGCAGTTGCTTAGTCTTCAGTGTAGATAATGGTCCATGTGGATCTTTGTGTCTGGAAATTCATGGGCCATCATTTCCAAGAGTGTTCCCAATGTGGCTTTATTCCTTACCCTTAGTTTCCTCTGTTGCTCCTTCTGGAACTCTTGTTGTTTTATATATATATATATATATATATATATATAAAAGATATATATATATGTATATATATACACACACACACATATACATACATATACGTATACATATATATGTGTTAATATAACAAAAGACATTTAAAAAGTTACTTTGGAAGTTCCAAGGGCGTTAGGGTCTGTATGCCAGGAATAGGGATGAAGATCAAATGTGTATCATTGTGAATCACAGTGTCACCTATTATGGATTTATTTCACTTGAGAGAATTGTCTTACATGATTTTGGGTGCTGGCAAGTTCAGAACCTACAGGGCAAGGCAGGCCATCAGGTTGGAAACTTTTTTTTTTAATTAAAAAGATTTTTTAATTGAAGTATAGTCAGTTTACAGTGTTGTCTCAGTTTCTGGTGTACAGCATAATGCTTCAGTCATACATATACATACATATATTCGTTTTCATATTTTTCACTGTAAGCTACTACAAGATATCAAATATAGTTCCCTGTGCTATACAGTATAATCTTGTTGTTTATCTATTTTATATATATTAGTTAGTTATTGCAAATCTCGAACTCCCAATTTAAACCCCCTCCCCTCCCCCCGGAACCGTAAGTCTGTTTTCTATGTCTGTGAGTGGAAACTCTTTCAGGACCTGATTCTGCAGTCTTGAAGCAGAATTTCTTCTTCCTCAGGAAGCCTTAGTTTTGCTCTTACTACCTTTCAAATGATTGGGTGAGACCCACTTACATTATTGAGGATAGTTTCCTTTACTTAAAGATTTTAGATATTAACCACATCTACGAAGTATCTTTACAGTAAAATAACTAGATTAGTGTTTGATTGAATAAGTGGGTACTGTAGCCAAGTCGATGCATAAAACTATAAAGAGATGGACCTGCTGTTTCAGGAGAGATTGTCCTTGCCCATCAGCCTCTTAAAATTAAAAACAAAAAAGTTACTATATGTAATAATACATGGAAATTAAACATTATGGAGATTTTTAGTAAAATAAAATTTATAATTACACACCGCTAACATGAGATCAGCTTATGCACACATGGATCGTATGCTAAAAGTTTGTGGGTCATTTGTTGACTTGTAAGTGAAAAAGGCCTATATTGCCAGTACTAGAAATGATTGTTCCTGGGAGAGCTACCAAAAGCCGATAGCCACAGTGTCTGAAATATGTTATATATGTAAGAGAAGCCTATTTAAAAGTGGAAGAGAAACCTATTAAATGCTACACATTTATCTGTATAGTGCCAGTAATTTTAATAGTTGTTTAGACTTTAACCTTTGTTTATAACACTTTCTGTGGGAGTACTTACTAGGTAAATGCTCAGATAGGAAGACCGCATGCTCCCTTCAATTAAGGCATTATAATGAAACAGGATCCTGAGTGAAACTGGGGGTGAAGGAAAGGGTAGGGACTGAAACAAACAGTTTGGGAGGGGAGGAGGTAAAATTCATAGGCAGCCCATCATTTTGGGAGAGGGTTTTTTTTGTTTGTTTGTTTTTGTTATTTTTTTTTTTTTTTGGTGGCACCAAACATAATATAATACAAATTATAAATTGGAAAAAGCTATAGCACAAACACCCAGTGGTTTTTCATTCTAGTTATTGGGAAGCATGACAGTGTACTATGTATAGTTAATATTAAAGAATTTAAAAAAATCAGAATGTTTCACTGTTGAAATTAAAGCATAACTTTTAACCACTGTAGTATTGTGTGATAAATAATGTCATACTACTAGTCATAAAATTTAGATTTTTGTCCCCAATTCTACTATCTGTATTATCCCACTTAATTAAACCCTCTCTATTCTATCTCAGAATCCCTTTTCTGTTCTCTTTTCAATCTCCATTGCCTTAATTTAGGCTGTTATTTCAGCCTGATGTTATGATAATCTGACTTATCATTCGGCATCCAGCTGCATTACCCCTTGCATGTACCCACTGTACTACCTCACCCAATCATCCGTAAACATCTTTTGTTTTTGTGCTGCCGCCAGACTCATTTTTATGAAACTAACTTGATGTTTCACGTTACTTTCCATTGCCAAAAATTGCTTTTTGTTGACTCATACTGGGGAGTTGAGTGCATGTTGCACATTGTATGCATATTATTCGTAAACCGTCCTGCATTGAAGAAACCTGCTTAACCTAGTTTTATCAACACTTTCCAAATGCATTTGGTACTCTTTCTTGGTATATCTTGTAACATGTTGGAACAGTGTTCTGTGTGACACCATTTTGGGAAATCCTAGCCTTTTACAAGATAAAGTCTAAATTTCTTAGTTTGGTCAGGTTTTTGCTCCAGCCAGCATTTTTAGCTTCATCTCCTTCCTGCCTCGCACACAGGCACTAACACAGTCATTCACAAGCACGTGGTGAGGATATACTCTCAGTTTAGATTGTGCAAAGATCAAGAACCATTCTAAGTTGCAAATAGTCTGTGGAAAGTCCTGTGATAGTATTTTTAGTGATAGTTCTACTTTTATAAAGTGTCTTCTGAAGGCACTGAAAACTTTCAGGATGTTTCTGGCTGCAAGTAGCAGAAAAGCCAGCTTTAGTGAATAAAGATTTACAATCTGTCATAAGAGGTAGGGCATTTCCAGATAGGTTGGTTCAGTTATATCATCAAACATCTCTTTGCAGTTCTTGCACCATTGCCCCTTATGG
This sequence comes from Camelus bactrianus, assembly GCF_048773025.1. Taxonomy (NCBI): domain Eukaryota; kingdom Metazoa; phylum Chordata; class Mammalia; order Artiodactyla; family Camelidae; genus Camelus; species Camelus bactrianus. The sequence goes on along the minus strand of NC_133572.1, from coordinate 1,755,095 downwards.
TTGCATTCTCGAGCAACACATGTGTTGGGGACAGCATTCAGCAGTAGAACAGACGGTTTCTTTCACATTGTCTCGTGTCTTACTAGCCAGAGTTGTGGTCTCATGCCCATGCCCAAATCAGATGTTGATAGGGGACCTCCGTGATTGGTTTAGGCCAGTCATGATTCATTCCCTTGAACTGGAGTTTGGGCCTACTTTTCTTCTAGCACAAGATAGATACTGGAACCAAATAAGTGAGTGTTGTTAGTGAGAAGGGGGCTTGAGAATGGCTGGTAGACATTTGACAATGCCTGCTCCTTGTGTCAGTCTTCAGGGATGGGGAGAAAGTCAGAGTAAAAGGAAACCACTTTCTGAATAAAGTGGTTTCTTAGCTGAGTTTTGTGGACAAAGGAAGATTTGTGGGGAGACTTTTCATTACCCTAAGCCATCCTCATTGCTGTTTATCTTTTCTTTTTTAAGAATAGTAAACATATTTAACGTATTTCCCTAGGAATCTGTCTTCACTTTCCATGTATGTGTGTGTAAAGCTGTGTCATGGACTTCAAAAGGAACATGTAGCAACTGGTTTGGTTGAATGAAACATGTTTTGTGAGATACAGGCCTTATAGGAAACTGCTGATCACTGTTTTAAAACAACAGAAATCTTTTGATGTCCCATACTTTAGTGTTTTGTTTTGCTGTTAGATTTTTTCCCCCATACTTTAGTGTAAAATTTTTTTTTTATTATTGGAAGATATGAGTTTACAGCCTAAGTATTATTTTGTTTAGTTTATTTTCTCTCTTCCTTTCTTCTTCCCCTCCCTCATTCCCTTCCATTCCTTCCTTCTCTTCCCTTCTCTTCATTTTCTTCCTGTCTCTCTTTTTTGGAATGGAACTAAAGTACATCTTTTGGTTCTCTGCCTGATCGTGTCCTTCTAATTTTAGAGATGAAGATATGAAAGTCCAAATAGGTGAAATGATTTGCTTGATGATATTTGGCTAGTAGAGCTAGGTTTAGAACTGGGGTTGTTTAGGGAAATGAATTAAAGCTATACTGGGAAACTAAAGAAAAAATGCTGTATTAGGAGCTAGAGACAATTGTCTTATCTTTTTAAACCCTAGAGTGTCTCATGTTTTTAAAAAGGATATAAACTTGTTTTTGTTAGGGTTGGGGGATTCTTGTAAATTTTGTAGATGTGATAGTACCATAGTATATATAGTAATTAGCAAATTTGGAAAATAAATCTAGAAATGTCAGTAATAGAATTTTACTGTTTTTTTTTAAATTATGAACATATAAAAAAAGTTTTCTTGTCAGTAAGAGAGAAAGAGGCAATTACTACATGAATAGTGAAGCCCACCCACCTGGAAATCTTCATGAGTATACACAAAATTTTAGCAAAACCAGAATGCTGTTCTAAATATTTGTTCTTTGTAACACTTATGTGATAAGGACTGTGTTATACAAAAAGATCTTAACTTACCTAAAATCTAGATCTGTGCTTTTCTGTAATTTCTGGTTTAACTTTATACTTGACCAAGAGATGCTTTGCCTGAGAGAGCTTCCTTTTTCTAAAAAGGGATGCATTTCATGCATAACCTGCCACCCTAACTTGGTGAGCCATTTTAGTTTGTCATGCATTTATTAGTGATTTACTTTGTAAAAGATACTGAGGAGGGTGGATAAAATGGTCTGTTTTTGTAGCTTGCTTAGCCGAGGACATTGTATTTAAGTATATAACAATTATTAATATGATACGTCCTTTCCATTTCTAATCTTAAATTGAGAGAATGTTTGTTGTTTTTAATCTTTGTGTTTTTATACATAATGGCAATATAAGAGTCATTTATTAGCCCAGGTTTAAAACATGTCATAATGTCTCACTCCCACCTCCAGGCTTCAGTTGGGAATAGCAGTTTTATTCTACACAGGTTTTGTAGCTGGAATGCCCACAGCGGAGGAGAGGAATTACAGGATTTCCCATTACACCAAACTGCCTGCACCCCCTCCCCCGAGGCCTAAGGAACTTTCTTGATTATCTGGGTAATACTGAAACATTGCTACTTCCTACCTCTAGTTCCCCCAAAGGAAGGGAAGTTTCCTGGAGGAAGAAATTAGCCACATGAAAGGGGGTGGGGTGGAGGGAAGGAAATGTGTGTGTTACAGCCTGAGGAGGAACAAAGATCTAAAGGTGAGTGAGCTTGGCGCAGAACTGTAGTAGTCTTAGTTCTGGCTAATAAAACTGTATTTTTCTATTTTTATAATTTTGTTAGTTTTATAAGGAAAAAAAGGATTCAAATAGGAATACATTTAAACGTTTAATTGTTAAAGACATATATAAGTGTTTACAACAGAACCTAAAAGTTTCTTCTTGCCCCTGCCTTCCTGGTTTCATTCCTTTCTTTGCCCAGAGGCAGCCATATATTTCAGAGATCTGTGTGTGCTTCTAGTTCTCCATGCCTTTACACAAATATATATTCACATTAAAAAAATTATGAACATAGTGCTCTGTGACTTGCTTCTTTATCCTTAACTTTAATTCATGGTGGTCTTATCAGGTCCTGTAGAACTCTGACACATGATTTGGAATCAAATACCAGCTAAACCTAAAGCCTGTTTTCCTCATTTGTAAAATGAGGTTAATGATAGAGTCTACCTTCTAGGGTCTATTACAAAGATTAACTGAGACTGAGTCATATTAAATATGGACTCTTTAGCATGGTAACTAGTTCTTGGTAAACTAACACACAGTAGCTACTATTATTAAGAAACAAGGCTGGGACACTGTATCATCTTCCTGTCTAAGAAATAAACTTGAAGCAGTAGAGCACAATCAGCCAGCCCACTGTATCTAGAGAATAAAATATTTATGGGGTCTAGCAATGATGGCTGTTGCCATATGATTAAAGGGCTGTGTCATGAAGAATGAATCAGACATTTTCTTTTTAGAACTATTGAGATAACCAAATTGTTAGCTGTTTATGGAAGAACTTTATAAAGCAGAAGTTACTGAAGGTGGATGACCTGAAAAGACTATAAAACTATAAAGGAGAAATCATATTGGTCTTCCTGTTGTCTATTAAAATAAGGAGATACCCACAAAGAACTAAATAGTAGATTTAGGACAGAAATAAGGATACTGTTTCTCTGTTCAGTTAGAACTAGTTATTCCAGGTAAAAAGACTGTTAACAGTTTTTAAAAGGATTTAGATAACAGTTTCATGTTGAGTTATACTATGGCTTTAGGACTCTCTCCATAATCTTTTCTAAAGGAAATAGACCATTTCTTCGTATACACTGTCAGAGACAGCATTGGATTAGAGGGACTACAGGTTAGACTAAATATGGCAGTTGTTAAATCCATTTGATGATGGTTTGTGCTATTTTATTAACTTTCCATTTGTGTTTTTAAAAAACAGCTTTATTGAGATAATTCACATACCATAAAATTCACCCATTTAAAGTATATAATTCAGTGTTTTTTAATACATGCACAGAGTTGTGCAACCATCATAACAATCAATTTTAGGACATTTTTATCACCCCCAGAAGAAACCCTTTATCCCCAACCTCTCCAGCTGAGGGCAGGCACTAACCTACTTTCTGTCTCTATAGATTTGCCTGTTCTGGACATTTTATATAAGTTGAATAATACAATATGTGGCCTTTTGTGACTGGCTTCTTTCACTTAGAATATTTTAAAGGTTCATCCATGTTGTAGCATGTATCCATACTTCATTCTTTTTTATGTAATATCCATACAATGAGTAGTATTTCAAAATGTACCATATTTGTTTATCTGTTCATCACTTGGTTGACATTAGTGTTGTTTCCCCTTTTTTGGTTATTATGAGTAATGCTACTGTGAACCTTAATACCACTAGTTTTTGTATGGATATGTACTTTTCGTTTCTCTTTGGCTGATACTGAAGATTGGAATTGCTAGTTTGTATAGTAACTCAATATTGAATCTTTTGAGGAACTGCTTCTCTCTTTTGCAAAGTGATTGCACCATTTTACATTCTCATTAGCAATGAATTAGGGTTCCAGTCTTTGTCAACACTTGTTTTTATGTACCTTTTGGCCTTGAATGGGTGTGCAAACCTCAGATCAGTGGTTTTTAGAATTCTAATATAAGATTTATTTTAACCATAAATTTAAGTTTTATAAGAAGATGGATTTTTGAGGGAACATTAGGTTAAAAGAAAAGAAGATCGTGATAATACAACAGCAGTCCTAATGGTGATATGGAAATGATCAGAGATTAACTAGTTTCAATTGCAACTTTAGGTCATCTAAAGATTTTGTAAGATGAAGATAATACCACCCTTAACATCTTCTCTTCAATTCTACTGTCTGACCTTCATTATATGTATTTTAAACTATCAAGATGATTAATATTAACTTTGTGTCCTCTGTGCTTTGAAAATGTCTAAAAGTTAAAATCAGTGTTTGACTGTTCGTATCTACCTCTGAGCCATGTAGTATGGATACAGTTCCTTTTTGTACTAGTTTGTACTATGTTTTTCTTGTAGTTTCCAGTTGCCTTGGTGTTTTTCTTAATACATTTTCGAAGTCTTCTTTTCATCATCCCATCCAATATGTTGAGTCTTCTTTCAGAGTTTTCTATATCCTTATTCTGGACTTACTGTTCTCTAAATATGCTGCACAAGTGTGTATGCTCTCCCCTTAATGGATTGAATCTGTTTCTGAATCCCTTGTGTTCCTCTCTCTCTCTTTAAAATTTGTCTGTATCTTGCTAATAAGAAAGTAAGCATTATGGTAAACTTTGAATTCTGGGTTTGTTTAGGATTCTATTAATACATTTTTCTCCATGGTGCTGCTGATGTTCCTCCCTATCTCCTGGATATTTTTTGGTTTTGTAAACTTATAGGAATGGGCCTCCTTGTTCGTTTTGTTTTTAATTTTTCTCCGCCATCCATTGTGTTGGATTGTTAACAGACCCTTGTAAATGTTTTTCTGCTTTGGGGAATGTTATCATTTCTACTACTATTTTTCCCTGTTTTCTTTTTCTGGGGTGTATTTATTTGTATGTTGAAACACTTGTAATGACTTTGCTCTCACCCTCACCGTGCCACCAACCCCTCTTCTCCCTCATCTGCCATTTTGATTTGGAATTTATTTTTGCAAGGCTTTCATTGACTTTTTATGTCAACATATCTTTAAGAGTTACTAATGGTCCCCCCACACCATCATTTCCTGTTACTGTTTTATAGTCACAGTATTTTTAATATACGCTAAAAATAGTTTTTTAAAGAAATTATGAAAATAAATTTTCATGTAGAATGAGAACAAATCACAAAAATTAGACTTAAAAGAACTAACACCAAAAATATCGCAAAATCCGGGGAAAAAATATTTATTAACTGACATAGTTCTAAATCCCCCCCCCCCCGTGTTTTTTGGCTTCATTTTTTTTTTATCACTTTTTCATTTGGCAATGACTTTGTGATATTTTATATAGAGAAAATAATAATGTCATTTAGCTCTAGCATTAAGGTTTCTTGCTGCATGGCTGTCAACTTTTTTTCCCATTTCAATTACCTGACTCCCATATGTGTGGCATACTTTGGGGCTATAAACACTGAGTTTGGAAGATCTGTCCTTGTCCAACAAAGAGCCAAAAGAAAAAAGCATAGATGTAAGAAGAGAATCCAGAAGGATCATGCAGGATCCAAAAATATAAATGAAAATGCCAACATATTCAGTAAGATACATGGAGACTTGGCTTTTGGCATGTGAGAAAGAATACCAGAATGTTTTAAGGAGGGATAGAGAAGGCAGTTCAAGAAAACAATAGCAGATGAGGTCCTGGGTTCAATCCCGAGTACCTCCATTAAAAAAAAAAACAAAAAACAAAAGCAGAATTTAAATCCACACTGAGCTTGGTTTAAAAAAAAAAAAAAAGCTGCTGCTACAGCAAATCAAATTAATGATAAGGAAGTTACCTTCAGATGCAGATTAAAAATGATAGCAATAATGAGTTCAGAGAAGAGAGAAGCTATTTGGACAATAGATATTTTCATAAACAACTAATAATTAATAGGCTAGAAAGGCTAAGAGAAAACTTTTCTCAGTTTAAAAAAAATTTAGTATACAGACAAAAAAAATTCATTCTAGTCAAAAATCAAGAAAAGACCCACATCTTAGACAAAGAATCTAGCAAAATAATTGCACTTTAAAGAATGGGGGAAGGGCATCCTGTAAGTACCCATGTAGAGAAATAGTTATTTACCAGAGATCTGAAATGACTCTTCACTCCCAATATTAGAAGCCAGAAGCTCAAGGAACTTAGAGTATTGAAACAAGAATTAAGGCATCAAGAATTGAAGTCATTTTATAATGACTGATAATAGATATGAAGTGGTTAAAATTGTAAGCATGACTATAAGGGGAACTTATGACCAACAACCTGTGATGTCAAAAAAGGGAGTAATAATCAGTATCCAGATAACTTTAACAAGAAACAGGTTTGGAAGGTGGTAAACATGTTTTAAACTCAATTGTAAGGCACTTTGAAGATCCTGATACTAGGTATAAGTTAAAGAATGTTGTTTGACAACTTCAAAGTAAGCACTTACAGAATTAAACAAGGTATCTTCCAAACTACTGGGAGAAGAAATAAAAAGGGAAATAATTCAGTCATGTTAGGTTGACTCATATGACATGGCCTATATTCAACCATTATGGCCAACAAACATGACAGTTTTATTTGGTTCAATCTTATAATACGGTTAATTGCATTCTTGCTTTTTTTTTTTTTTAAATCCTGGAGCCTCCACACTGTCATCTGCCTTGGAGTTTCTCAGGTGCAGGTGCCTACCTGTCTTATACTTTGGGTTGATTGTGCTTTAGCATGGCACTGAATAACCCTATATGTAATTTCAGTAATTAATAAGTTTGCAGAGCTGACCTTAGGACGAATAACATATTGATAGTAAAGTTCCATTGTGGTTGATTATACAGATGCCTTTGATGTGTTGCTAAAGCTGTGATTCTAAATAAATCTGATTTGATTTCAATCTTTTTTCCCTTCTAGAAATAAAAAGAAGGCAATGGTAAAAACCTTTTACTTAATTTTCAGTTACTCTTTGAATATAAGTCTGGATGTGTAGGGGATTGGAACTGATCTCTTATGTCAGACTTTTAAAGGTTAAGACTGAGAAATTGTATTTGTTTCTAAGTGAAAAGTATTATGTTCTACATAAACTGAAACTTCATTGTCTAGATGGGTAGTAAACTAGATAGTTTTAAAGCAGCAACTAATTTCCTTCTTGTCAGAAAAACTTTCCAGTCAGCCCGAGGCCAGATATAAAATGCAGTTATAGCTAATAAAAATTAGGTGGATATGTTCAATAAAAGCTTTCTTTCATAGTATACATATTTTGAAAATGATGAGCATGATTTAGCCAAAAGAAAATGTGTAGATTTTCTGCCTGATTGACAAACAGCTTCTAAAAGCATGCTAATTCAAAGGTTAGTTTTATGTAGTGCAAACAATAGTTAAATAATGGTTACTGTGAAAATCCATAGTTATTGCCTCTAATTTGACAAAGAATATGTGTTTTATTTAGCCAGGTACACTCTATTGGGATAGGAAATTAGTTCATTAAAAAAGATCATAAACAAAAAAGCAAGGTTTAGAAAATGTTCAGTAATAGCATTTATATAAAAGTCAGAATATAAAATAGTGCAGTATATGATTCATGAGTGTGTACATCTATATAAAGATACACACTGACACGATAAATGCCATATTCTAGACAGTGGCTAACTATGAGGAAAGGGAAGGAAGAATGGTATTTTTATTTCTTACAAAATAATCTAAAGGAAATATGACAAAATATTAAGATGTGACAAATACAGAAGGTGCATACATAGGCGTTTGTATACTCCGTGTTTCCATATGCTTAACAGAGTTCATGTGAAATTTTAAAGTATTTAAATTCCCCATATACCCATTGATCATGTTAACAGTTCTTTTTTTTTAAAGAGATACATTGAAACCTATTCATTGGGTGAAATGACAGTTGGATTAGGTTGTAATGATAATATTAATGCAAAAACTAGTCTAGTTCTTAGTTAAACTTATGAAGGGATACGTACTGAGGTAGAGTCATTTACCTGCCTTGAAAATAAGAAAATGTGAAATTTACAGTTTATTTTTCTCTTATGTAGGGAGTCAGTAAAGGTTGATCAGTAGACATTATTTTTCTCTTAAGTGTAAACGAATTATATATGATATCTCATGTATTCCAACATATACGTCAAGTAATACCTAGTGTAGGAAGTAGAACACTATCTATACTTCTTGAAGTTCTCAGTGTGCTTCTGCCCAAAAGCATCCCCCTGCTTCCACTACCCTGAATGGAATTCTGTATTTCATTGTGTCAAGAACAGGGTTCTGCAAAATCAGATAACATTTAGACTCTTTGGGAGGGGAGAAATGTACACAACATTAGTTTACCAAAATGTACCATTTTGTAAGTGTGCATAGAATTCCGTGGCATTAAGTTCATTAATGGTGTTGTGCAGTCATCACCACCATCCATATCCAGAATTTTTTCATCCTCCCAAACTGAAACACTGATCATATTAAAACTTACTCACCATTTTCTCTTCCCCCCAACCTATGGTGACCTCTTTTCTACTTTCTGTCTCTCTAAATTTGCCTGTTCTAGAAACCTCATATAAATGGAACTGTACAGTATTTGTCCTTTTGTGTCTGGATTTCACTTAGCATAATGTCCTCATGTTCAATCCATGTTGTACTGTGTATCAGAATTACTTTTAAAGGCAGAATAGTATTCCATTTTACATATTTACCACATTTTGTTTTCCGTTGGGTTGTTTCCTCCCTTTAGCTACTATGAGTACTGTTGTTAGGCACGTTGGTGTGCAAGTTACCTGTTTGAGTCTCTGCTTCAGTTCTTTTGACTATAAACCTAGGAGTGGAATTGCTGGATCATATGGTAATTCTCTGTTTAACTTTTTGAATAAATGCCAAACTGTTTTCCACAGTGGCTTTAATATTTTACATTCCTACTAGTAATGTACAAGGGTTTCAGTTTCTCTGTATCTTTGCTAACATTTGTTAGATTCTACACTTTTGGGTTTTGTTTTTTGTTTTTAACAGTAACCTCCTAATGGGTTTGAAGTGGTATCCCATTCTTAGACAAGTTTTAAAGGAAGAAAATTATGGACCCTTAGTGTGACTTAAAATTATTAAAATATTACATATGTAAGTAGAAAACAAAATATACACGTCTTGTGCTTTATAGATCTTATACAGCTATAATCAAAACAGACTTCTGGTTTAATGCAAACTAAAACCAACTAAAATCAAATTGTTTACTTGCCAGTCTAAACCAAATTAATTGCAGTCAGTCTTCCTTTATAAATAATTTATTCTTAAGAGAAAGTCTCTTTCAATTATGGATTATAACTGCAGAAATGTTATCCTTAACTGGTAAAGGAATTCAGAGTAAATAATGGGGAAACTAGCTGACTTTAGGGCATGCCACACTTGTAGCCAAAATTAACTTAATAACAAAATTAACAATAGACTGAATTTATAAATTGCCACTTGGGTTATCATTTAGTTGCTAATATAATTGAAAAAACAAACTGCCTCATGATATCTTTTGATCAGCTAGTTCAGCCAGAATATAAATACATAAATTTGTAATTTTGTGAGTTAGAGCACAGACTCTTTTATCCACTCCTGATATGTCTGTAGTCCCAATTTAAGTGCTCGCTTCAGCAGCACATACAGTAAAATTGTAGTCCCAAGTTAAGAAATTGCTAACTTCTCCAGATGACTTCCTCAGCAGTCTGTTTCCCTGCAGTATAAAAATGGCGAAATGTAAATATATTCAGGAATACATATAGAGGAATAAATCACTATGAGTGAAGTATTTACTGTAAAAATTATGTTGTGTATTGATTTTCACAGTTTTGAGTGCTTACATGCAGTATCTTGTCTCCTCAAAATAACTCTTAGCTAGGCAAGAAAGATGTTTCCATTTTACAAGGAAACTCCTGTCAGTTCTTTTAGGTACAGAAGTGCAAAAGAAGAGCTAAGCATGGCATTTAGGATGTAGAACTCCCTCCTACCTGTGGTGGGTTATTTTGAAAAGTGTTGAAAAGGAGGTAGATCTGAGTGGCACTGGAATTTGAATTTGATGTAGTGGAGAATTTTCCAAACTTACTGGTCATAAGAAGTCCTTTCCCCTGGTGATTGATTCACCAGGGGTAGGATAATGCCTTAGAATCCTTGGTTAACAAGTGCCCTAGGAGATTCTTGTAATGAGGCAATATTGGTTTGTTAATTTTACACTATTTTAGAATGGGGGACTTGGTGTGATTAAAAGTGTTTTGGAGAATAACTGCATCGAAAGGGTAGATTCAAGTGGGAAAAGAGTAGTTAGGCAATAGCTATTTTGATAGGTTAGTTGTGCCTTTCACTAGGTTGCAGCAGTGTAAATAATATGTGGGAAATGATGGAATTACAGGGATTAAAAGAGATGCCAACCTTACTGCCTGGGAAGACAGAAATAGGGAAATGAAGTGGTTAAGCTGATTTGTGGAAGAAACTTTGTAAGGTTGGAGATATACTGAGTCTTTGGTCATAAAATGTACAGCAGACGTTTGTAAATACTAATTTGAACTCCAGAATTAGTAGAACGTTGCATTAAAATAGTCTGACTTCACCAAGCATGCGGATGTCAAGTGTATATTCTCAGTATAAAACTCCATGAAGGTGGATGTACTTGTGCAAACCGGGCTTTCTGGGTTTTTTTGTTTTTTCCTTACTCTTCAAATCTTACTGCTTTCTGCACTTCTGGGCTTCCTTGTAAAGCTGTAGTAGTTATTCCCTGCCCCTCGAGTGGGTACAGGAAAGAGAAGGAGGTTAAGATTGAGCTTATGCGAGGGTTCTAGAAGAAAAGGTGATATTTAAGTATTTATACAAATAATAATATACAAGTATTTAATGTTCATATGAATGGATATCTTATAGCATCCTCCCTCTTTTTTTTTTTTTTTTTTATTAAAAAAGGTTTTTTTGCTTTGGTCTACTTAGGTGAATACCTTGTCATACACACTGAAAAGTTAATGCATCGTGTTCTTAAATATTGGACTTTATTTTATTAATTTCTTTCCTGAACAAAAACAAGTTTTGGATATCAGGCTTTGAATTCTGTGATGAGATTCTTGCTTTTTTTGTGAGGTACCCACCATATTTGCTTTTCTGTGGTGGGTGCTTAACAGGGTGCTGACCCACCAAGTTTCAGTGCTAATAACTAAGCTCTGTTTTGTTGGTCTCCCCTTGGGCAACCCTTTGTTACCCCATTGAAGAAACTTTGGAAACTGTTTTCTCGTATTCATTGCAGAGTAACATTTGTCTCTGAAGTGTAGCAATAATTTTTCTGATAATAAGCAAGAATTTTTCAGTCTTGGTCCATGTCCACATTCAACTTAACTTCCCTTTTTGTCCCTTTGTTGGCTTTTTTTTTTTTTTTAAAGAAAGTTGTAGTATAAGGCCCTACCTATAAGAGTTGGAATTTAGCCCTGTCAATTTGCATTCAAGTGAATGTGAATATCTCATAAAACCTTTTCGAATTCATCAGAATGGCTAGGTAGTGTTCTAAATTTTGCTATATTATATACAATGGGTATTGTAAGTCATTTTGTGAAAATGGTTTATTTTCTAATGGGATCAAATGTATTTACTTTTTTTGTGGTTCAGCTATAACAGATATCTGCTATATTTTTAGCATTAACATAAAGCTTTCTATATGTGCCAGGTTCTAGATATTTTTGAATTGTTTGGCTTTTGTGCCCCTGAAAAGAGGGGTGAAGAGAACTTCTAGCCCTAGCTTCACATATCTGTGGCCCAGATTTGGGGGTGAAGTAGAGGATGCTTAATGGTAGAACTGTATAATTTAGCACATATCTGGCTTGAGAAAGCACACTTGTCTTTCTTGTATAAGTAGACTATGTAAGTATTTTTCATTGCTGCTTTGAAAACAGAGACCCTTTTGTAAATGAAATACAAATGAAGATGCACTTGAGGAAGATTGATGGAGGAGTTAGAACAGCCAGGTTCTTTTTTTTTTTTTTTTTTTTTTTACTGTTCTTTTGATGACTTTTTATTTTTTTTTCCCTGTCTTTATGAAACTAGGACTATTTCAGGGTAGTTCTTAGAAGACTGGAGAAGCAAGGGACCCTGTCGTTTTTTAAATGTCCATGTGCTCCCTGCCCTTTTCCCATAATTGTCACATCTGTTCACCTATTGAGGAAAGTTTAAATGGACTCTCTGGTCTATGGGATAGACCTTGTCCTCTCTAAGGACACCAGATTGGAAGGTCATAATGAAATTTGTAGTAGGAGTTTACTCTGTAGATTTGGTCACATAAAATCCAGGCTTAATTTTTCATTGTATTTCAAAACACCTTAAAAGCTCTATTATTAGACCGTGTAGGTCTATGAGAGAGATATAATCACTTCTCTTTCATGATTATAATCTATAATCATGAGAGACTTGAGTAATCATTTATGTGATTCCTTTCTTTCAAAATACAGACTAATTCTTTTTTTGGTTAAGTGGTGACTGGAACCCATGCTGCATTAGAAAGCAGTGTTTCACACTACTGTTGTTCTCTCTGCCTGAAGACAAATTTTTATTTCATATCCCAACACCCAACACCTAGTATCACTTTCAAAGATGGACTAGGTACCCAAGTCTTTGCTAAGTCAGTGTGGTGCAGAAAATGATAAGGAGGGGAGGACTCCAATATTGGCCTAAAATATTCTAATCTAGGAATTCCAGACACTTCTCTCCACCCATGTTTTGATATGTAGACTTATTATACGTGGTCTTAACTTAGTAGTAAAACTTTGAATATTGGTAAAAATAAAATGCCCCTGAAGTTTAAGTGTTAACCTTGAGGGACAGATTTTCTGGGGGTAAGGATGTTAGCTAATAAAGTGAATATTTCAGGTTTAATTTAATGAAAATAAGTCTCATTGTTTTAGTTGCACAATTTGGAAGGTTTGCATCTGGGGCCAATAAAATAAGCAACAGGAAGGCATAGGATTGCTACCTTAGGAAATACTGAAATTTAGGAATAAAGAGAAAAATGCCTCTAGAAGATGTTTAAAATAAAATAACTTCTTGCAAAGCAAGGAGCTGAAGATGTAAAGTTGCTGTAAGGCCATTGTACGAAATACTAGCACTGTGTTTCTCACCCAGGAAGAGGCGGCATCAGCAAGTCATCTGCTGAGCACTGCTGCTTGGACGGTGCCAAGAAGAACAATCGTTTTAGTTGATGCTGGGCTCCCCACCTCCACCCTTAGCTGCCTGGAACTGTGCATGTTATGGGAGGTCATGTGACAGTGATCCTTGGTTTTGTTCAGTTAGCCTGTCAAAACAATTTTATGTAGGTGGAAAGAAATGAATGAAATGAATAGAGTGGGTTAGCTGCATCAGCTCTAGTTTACACTGAAGGTAATGAATGTTGCAGTTGGGAGAGTATCGAGCCCCCAGGAACGTCCAGTTTGATAAATGCTGGAGAGAAGTTACTAAAAAGCAACAGTGACGCCAGTCTGTTTTAAATCTCACTTCATACTTTATTTAAAAATTTTATCATTGTCTTCACAATAATTTGATTGACAGTTGATATATTTAAACAATACATATTCCTCTTATTTTACCTTTAGCTGTAATTTATAATTTAGTGAAATGCCTTATTTTTAATGATTCTTAGTTAATAACAGAAATATTGACATGGCTTTTCCAAGAAGAAACATGTTTTAGAAGCTTTACAAAATTAAGATGTATTTTTGTCTAGTATAGTGAATGGAATGTGAGCTGTGAGTCAGATCTTCATTTAAATCATGGTTCTGCTTTTCTTTATGAATTTGAGGAAGATACTGAATTTTTCTGAGACTGTTCATTTGTTAAAGTAATATTACTCAATATCTCATAGGGATTTTCTGAGAATGACAACAGAAGTAAAACAACCAGTTAGTGTAAATTGCAGACACTTCACAAATACCACTTTTTAAAACTCTAGCTGTTCTTACTGGTCTGCATGTTCTTGTTAGTTTTGCTCTGTTTTACTTTGTTTTTCAAAATATTTTGGGTGCCACAATAACGTAGTTCTCTGAACTATCTTATGAAGTGCTCCCGGATTTAAAAAAAAAAAAAAAGGAGATTCATAAGTAGAACAAGTTGACAGATTATTGAAAGAAGCACCAGATTTTTTCCCTACTTAGTTGAAAATCTGTACTCATATTTCTAATGTTAAAAATTTAAAGCAAGGGTCTCAGACCCCTTAAAATAAATCGTCAGTAACTTTCAGGGAGGATAAAAATCTGTGACAGATATGTGAAATAGCCTCTGCTTGCAGTACAGAGACTTCTAGGCAAAATTACATAGACGTTAATATTACCATAGGATTTTAAGATTACTGTTCAGTGTATTTATTCTCTAGAAAATTGATTCTAGATTTTTTGTGAGGAGGAAGACCCTGTTTGGTCCCCCTCCCCCCATTTATACTTTGCTGTGAATAAGTAGTTGGGAACCTTCTTTACAATGACTTTTTACAAATTACTTTTAAAAATCAAAATAGTGTCAGCTTTTACCTTTGCAAGTTGGTCATAGTGTTTGAGTTGTGTTAACTTACTGAGTCTCAGAGGCCCAATATCAGTCCTCACCTTTCTTTTAAGTCATAGGAATTTCTTTTATTCCCAGGGAAGTGCTAACTGCTTATGAAGAATGTACACACACTTTTTTTGGTTGGGGGTGGGGAAGCGCATTCATGGATTCATTCAACACATGGCAGTTGAACAAGTCATTATGCCAGGTTGTCAGATGCTGAATAAAGATAGATAACACTGAAAAAGCATTTCATCACTGCTTCTAGAATAAGCCTCAGTATATTACTTGTGATTAAGGGCTCTGAAACAGGCATATGCATAGTTCATAAAATTATACATACATGTGAAGGAAGGGATGATTTAACCTAGAGTGAGGGGCAGTCAAGGAAGGTGTTTCTGAGGAAATGGCAGATCTTTGAAGGATGACTGGGCATTAACCAGGCAAAAAAGTTTGCTGGAAGGATGTCCTGTATAGAGGGAACAGTGTGTGAAGTACCCGACCAGGGAGAAGCGTGACGTGTTGGAGAATGGAAAAGATGACAATGACAAGAAGTTAGGCTTGGAGAATGGGCAGGGACTGTATTGTGTGGGACCCCGTAGGTCACAGTGATTTTTCCACCTTTATCCTAAAGGCCGTAGGAAGCTATTGAAGAGTTTTAAACAGGGTTATGACATAACAATACTTCTTTGAGTCTAAAACTCCAATTATATGATACACTCTAATTCCAGAGATGTTAAAAATGCGGAAAATGGTATTTCTAACAATTAATGACGTAAGCATATCTTAGAATTGATTAAATTGACATTAAAATATTCTGGCTGTATTTGGACAAAGTGGAAAGCACATTGTCCAAGGATAAGATTAGATGTGTGTAAACAACTGGTAGGTTATCCCAGGAATCCACAGGAGATCGTGATGGCTTGATTTAGGGTGATGTAGCAGAGAAAGACATGAGTAAATTACTTTGGGTTGAGTTTTTCACAAAAAGAATTTACAAGCCTTGTGCACTTTTAAAACTGTTGAAAACTTGAAATTGTAGATGTGATAGAAACAATCTTTAAGTAGATTTTAAATTATAATTAAAAATTAACTAACAGTCTACAATGATTTTCCTGTAGTCTTGGTTGATGGTTAGTGACAATTTCTGGCTAAAGTTATATACCAGTTGAGAAGAAAACATTCCACAGCTGAAGGTTCGGCATGTCTTAAAATATATAAGGATTTTGTGAAAGCCCTATACAGACAATTATTCAGACTTAATATTAGCTTCCTATTTGGACAACAGTGATTATGTTTACATAATTGACAGTTAAGCCATTACTCTTAAGTACTATATACTGCCATATCTTTTATAATGTATGGTCCAGGTTTCAGCCACAGTGGTCCACTGTAAGTGATATATTTTCCAGAAATTCTCTATGTGAATAAACAAATTTAAATAAATAAATTTAAATTCCATAGCTCACTGTTGTTAAACTTTTGAGTCTTCTCACCTCCAACCTGTATCCTACATTTCCAAGCTTGCCTTCAGCACTTTTTATAGACTGTTGTGATCTTAAGCGTTTACAGTGGCAGAGCAAGAGCTGCGGGTGCTTTTATACCCATGATCTCACTTAATCCTTAGGGTAAAAAAAAAAAAAATCCTTAGGGTAGTAGCTTGCTGATATGGGGGCTAACACTAGCTTGTGCACATGGAATTGAGTCTTTTTTGATATGTTTTCAAAACACTCAGTTTTTTTTTCTTTATAATACTTAATAAAATTATTGCCTCTGCCTCTTACACGGTAAGGTCTATATGTTCATCATGTCCTGTTGTCTGACATAGGATACTTAAGTATTTGTTAAAATTTAATTAAACATTTATGAAGATATATAATAATTGCTGAAACTAAATGAATGTATGCCACAGAAAATAAGAGTAGTTATCAAGACAATCAAGTAGGTAGAGTATATATTAAAATACAAAAATTAAGTATCACTTAGTCATAGGTAGAATATTATAATTCACTTGGCTCATGTGATTACTGTCTTTTAATTGTTTTGAGTGTAGAGTAACTTTTCACAATTTCTTAAAAAGTAAGTTTTCTTCAACTGCAGTAAGGTTCAATAATGTATAAGGGAGTCAACAAGTTATCTAGATTTTTCTTTTTTTGTTGTAAGTTTTCCTTAAATGAGGAATATTTAAGAAATGTAAACAGTATTTTTTTAAAAACGTAGTTGTGAATCCCTGTTGTCAATAAGTAGAAAAACTAAACAAGCTGAAAACTCTTCCCACTGTAAAACACCAGATATTTTGAAAATTTTGATGAGAACGACAAAGAGCTATCTTTTAAAATGCATAGCTGACCTCATAAGAATGTCAGGATAATCTCCTGAGTCTAAAAATTGAAAAGAAACCAGAGTTGGACAAGTATGAATTGCCACTAGGACTTTTCTGGGATAGTTGCCAGTCTTGTTAACTCTGAGGCATTGTTTTACCATCTCCCTGAGTGTGGATAAAATCCCAAGCCCCAGCAGGGATTGGAACTGAGATCCGATAAAGTTCCTAGAAGGGGAACAAAACCTTTAATGAAAAGATAGACTAGAGAAAATTTCAGTTTCTGAATCAGGGAAAAGACAATCTTAAGTTTTCCTTGAGAATTCATCATCAGGGACCTGTACTCACACGTGTGAGATTCAGATCTGAACTGATTGCATGGCGGCATGGGCAAAACTAGTAATATCCCTAGGGCACTAGGCATGAACAGACTCAGAGACTGTCCACAGCAATACACCTGCAGCTGAAGATGTTCCAACAGACAAATAACAGTTTAAGGTAACCATGTTATCTGCTATTATAAATAATGTGGATTTTTCTTCGTATGAATGAATGTCAGCAGCCAAAACAATAGGCAAAATTAGATCTCCAGTCACTTAGATGAAAGTGGTATGAGTCGAGCCTCTAGAGCACATTGTTTTTAAAGAGTCAAAGGAATAAAAACTGAAACAACAAAAACATTAAGATGGTATTGGAGGGTATAGTGAATTACTGACTTGATAAAGACCCAAAAAAGAGCTTCAAGAAATGAAAAGACCTTGCAATTAAAAACTAACCCTCCTACACTGTTGGTGGGAATGTAGTTTGGTGCAGCCATTATGGAAAACAATTTGGAGATTCTTCAAAAAACTAAAAATAGACTTACCCCTGTGATCCAGTGATCCCACTCCTGGGCATATACCTGGAGCGAACTCTAATTCCAAAAGATACATGCATCCTGATGTTCATAGCAGCACTACTTACAAAGCCAAGACATGGAAACAGCCTAAATGTCCATCAACAGATGACTGGATAAAGAAGCTGTGGTATATTTATACAATGGAATACTACTCAGCCATAAAAAAGACTAAAACAATGCCATTTGCAGCAACATGGATGGACCTGGAGATTGTCATTCTAAGTGAACTAAGCCAGAAAGAGAAAAGAAAAATACCATATTATATCACTCATGTGGAATCTAAAAAAAGAAAAGAAAAGAAAAGAAAAGAAAAAAAGAAAATGCTAGTGAACTTATCTACAGAACAGAAACTGACTTACAGACACAGTAAACAAACTTATGGTTACCTGGCAAGAAAGGGTGTGGGAAGGGATAAATTGGGAGTTCAAGATTTGCAGATACTAACTACCTACATATAAACTAGATAAACAAGTTACTACTGTATAGCACAGGGAACTATATTCAGTATCTTGTAGTAACCTATAATGGAAAAGAATATGAAAACAAGTATGTATGTTTATGTATGACTAAAACATTATGCTGTATACCAGAAATTGACACATTGTAACTGACTATACTTTAAAAAAACAAAAATCTAAATGACAGGTGCCACTTTCCTCAGTCATCTGAGCCCAGATACTTTGACTTGCCCTTTGGCTGTCTGTTCTCTGGGAAAGGAACATTCTGGGAAGATAACCCAGGATGAAATAGCTGTGCTGCTGTGGACCTGAGTCTCAGTGGACGGGGCATGTGATGTTGTGGATGTTTGCAGCCTCAGTTTGGGAGTGGTATAGGGCTGTGAGAGCTGACTCTTAGAGAGCTTTGAGAGAAGCCAATCTTGCAGTGATAATTTGGAGATGGAAATAATTTTGGAGACAAACCCTGAGAGGGAGGAAATTCCAAGGAGGATCCTGAGGAAGCTTGTCTGTTCATGAAGCAGGGATGAGGTGGAGGTTGGTGGAGACTGTTGCAAACTGAGCTGCTGGTTATCATGTTTTATTCAAAACTCCATGTGTAGGGTTACCACAGAGTGGGGACAGATCTCCTCCTCAGGTATTGGGCCTGGTGAAATGGCAGAATTCCTTCCCCGCTGAAGCCTTTAGTAAGTACCTAGCTATTTTTCCTTTTTCTTGTTTCCCACCAAGCTTTGTTTATGATCCTAGTTGAGGAAGTAGGGACTGAAGTGGTGACTGAGTTCCCCTTATCAAACCATCCAGTGGATACATTTGGTGACAGACGAACTGCTTGACTTCGATTTATTTTCTTTATGATATTCAAATACCTGTTCCACTCACCAGTATACTCAGCCCTCCAAGGCTTGTATGGTCAGTTGGAAGTGTTTAATTTGTGTTCATCTCTTGTTTCTGGAGTAGGGGCTGAGACCTTACTACATATCCTTTGCATCCCCACCTCCTTTAGACATTTAAGTTTGATTAATTAAAATTTTAAGGTAATAAGCAGGTTAGATGTGATAATAACTGTGATAAGAGAAGTAGTGAACCAGAAGTTTGATCTGAGAACATTGCCCAGGAGGTAACAGAGAGAAAGAAATGGAAAATGAGAAGGATCGAATAAGGTTACACACACCCTTAGAAAAATCTCAGAACAGAATGGAGAATGGGAAGAGGCAGTATTCGAAGCGATAACAGTTGAGAATTTTCCTGACATGAAGACAAATACCTAAAACTTTCGGCTTCAAAAGTACAGTTAGCCCCATTATGCTTAAATAAAACTTAGGTGCATGGTAGTAAGGGCGAGGAACAGTTTTTTAAAAGAGTCCTTAGAGCAACCAGAGAGAACGTAGGTAACCCGCAAAGGAGGACATTTATACTGATAGCTACAGTAGACACCAGAACACCAAGAAACAGTATATTGGAAGTGCTGAAAGAAAAATAAACCAACCTAGAATTCTGCATCGATCTAAATGATCGTTCAAGAGTGATGATGAAGTAAACATTTCAGACAACCTGGGATTATACCACTAATGGACATTTACTGAAACAGCTGTGAAAAATATATTTCAAAAAAGGAAATTTAACCCAGTGAAGGGAGTAAGGAGCAAAATGGAATGGCAAACAAAGATATGTGAGTAAATATAAGTAAGCATATACAGTTTAAGTAATGATTATAATGGTGTCTACTAAGGAGTAATAAGTAGGATGGAACTAAAATATAAGGGAAAATAATGTATAAGATGGAGGCGTGATTAGAATAGTGATTTTTTTATAAATGGTATACAAATTATACCTCACAGTTTAAAACATCAATATATGCTACTTGGAAAAAAGGGCTGTTGGAGAGAAGAATATCTATGCTGTCTTAATGGCATTCCACATGATATGCCTTTAATTACAATTCTTGATAATATTCTGATAGTTTTAGTTGATTTTTGCTACAATTTCTATATTATAAAAATAAAAGCCTTCTCATTGGAAGAAAATAACCAAGATAATTTAGAACATAAATTGGGGAGATGTTGCAGGAACTGATCCTGCCAGGTATGAATTATTTTACAACTGTAGCTAACAAGCAACCCAGTCGGAAAATGAGCAGAAAACCTAAATAGACATTTCTCCAAAGAAGACTTCAAGATGGCCAACAGGCACATGAAAAGATGCTCAACATTACTGATTGTTAGAGAAATGCAGATCAAACCTACAATGAGATACCACCTCACACCAGTCAGAATGGCCATCATTAAAAACTACAAATGATAAATGCTGGAGAGAGTGTGGAGAAAAGGGAACCCTCCTACACTTTTGGTGGGAATGTAAATTGGTGCAGCCACTATGGAGGACAGTATGAAGATTCCTCAAAAAACTAAAAATAGACTTAACATATGACCCATATGAATACTACTCCTGGGTGTATATCCAGAGAAAAATATAATTTGAAAAGACACATGCACTCCAGTGTTAACAGCAGCACTGTTTATAAGATCCAAGACATGGAAACAACCCAAATGTCCATTGACAGAGGACTGGATAAAGAAGGTGTGTATATATACACAATGGAATACTACTCAGCCATAAAAAATAAAATAATGCCATTTGCAGCAACATGGATAGACCTGGAAATTGTCATTCTGAGCGAAGTAAGTCAGAAAGAGAAAGAAAAATACCATATGATACTGCTTATAAATGAAATCTTTGAAAAAGGACACAAATGAACTTACACAAAATAGACATAGACTCACAGACATAGAGAACAAACGGGGTAAAAGGGGTGGGAAGGGGTAAAAGGGGTGGGAAGGGATAAATTGAGAATTCGAAATTTGCACCTTTTGGGGAGTGATGGAAATGTTATCTATCTTGATTGTGGTGGTGGTTTCATTGGTGTTTACATCTATCAAAATTCATCAAGTTGTATACATGAAATATGTGTAGTTTACTGTACAGGAATCATACCATAATACAGGTGTTAAAAAACTATACCAATTAAAGTATGGTGTGAGTGCAGGAATAGGCAGACCACTGGAATAGAATATAGAATCCAGAAATAGAGCTACACTCTGTGGAAAGGAAGGACTGTTCATCAAATGGTGTTGAGGTCATTGATTGATATAGAACAGAAGTAACAGCCAGCTGTTCTTACCCAATGAAGTAAATTCCACAACAAATAAATTCCCAAATGTGGCAAACAAAACAAATTTATGTTTTAAAAAGGAAAAATACGTGGTCTCAATGTCTGGAAAAATTACTGAAGACATAAACCCACCTATCACAAAGGAAAAGATACATGAATTGAACTACAGTGAAGTAAAAACATCTGTAACTCAAAAGATACCATGAACAAGGTGAAAATATAAACTACAAGAGAAAAGATGTTTGTAACTCATAAAACTAATAAGGGGTTTGTATGTAGAATATATTAAAAACTCCTACAAATAAATAAAGCAACAGTTCCTTGCAGAGGAGGAATCTAAAGCAGTCTGCAAAGAAAACAGTTTCTTATACTTTTTATTGACTCTGAAAATGTACACTAAGCAACAGGATATGATTTTACACCCATCAAATTGACAAAAGTTAATGTCTGATAATACCAGTTACTGGTGACCATGTGCAGCAGTGGGAACTTTCATAAAAGGCCATCGGGAAATTTAAATTGGTACTGCCCTTTTGAAAAGCAATTTGTTGATACTTGTGATGACTGAAGTTGCCTAGTCTCTGTGACCCAGCAATTCTGCTAGCATGTGTCCTAATAGGTGTACTTTATATTTTTTGTGCCCCAGAAGACTGGTGTAGGCTAGAATAATGTTTTAGTCCATATAATAAAATACAAGGGATAATGATGGAAACAAATTATATTAAAATAGTTGTCAGAACATTTTATATTTGTGATTTAGTATGCATTATTGGTGTATATTAATAAGATCTACTGGAGGACCTAAGAGTTATCATAATTTCAAAGTAATGACTAGTGTGGTAATTTGAAATAATCTGCAACCATTATTAAGTCATAGGAAAAGATCTAGGTCTGTTGGTGACAAATCACAGGTACTGCTGAATGCTATTAGGTGCATATATTCATAATTGAAGGAAATATTAAATTTCAGTTCAAGGTTAATGACAAATAAAGGTATGTCATCACACACATTCACAAACCTACCTTAAGGCTATTTGTAGGCCCCAAGTTAAGAGCCTGTGTCCTAGAGATTAACATTGCAACACCACTGTCGTAATGTAGTGGTAAAAAAATGGAGAACAGCTTGGAAATTGATCAGTAGGAAATTTTATATAAATTGTGATGTATTCAGACATGTGATATGCATAACAGTGATAGTGAAGCTGAGTTACAATAATACGGTAGATGTCTTGTAATGTCTCCTTGTACCATCATGAGTGATTTCAAACAATATTGAGTGAAAAAAAGCCAACTTCCAAATAGTGCATGCTGTTTAATGCCTTTTTATGGAATCTTAACATTTCATATAAAATCTCTATGGGAATGGTATATCCAGTCAAGGTAGTAGTGGTTATTCAAGGGTGAGGAATAGTGATGGGAAGGGCCATCTAGTTACATAGAAGGGTTTAAATTATATCTTTAATGTTTAATTATTAACTGTATCATAGACACACTATGTTATTGTATGCCTGGAATATTTTGTTAAAATATATATTACATGTTTTGATAGAATATTAATATGGCAGATAGTTTCAATTTTAATTTGCAGGACAGTACAGTTTGTATATATGGGACCTTGTCAAGGGAAGAACAGATTAAGTGCTTTTCTCCAGTTCATCCCAGATAAGAAGTGAATTAACCTATTAAGTGCCAGGCACTTTAAACACGTGCTAGAAACATACCTAGTAGATTATTTAATTCCTACAACAGTCCTGTGAGGTGAAGGTATATGTAGTCATTCCTCAATATTACTAGGGGGTAGGGGAAATTGGTTCCAGGACCCCACCCTCCACTACTGTGGATTCCAAAATCCGAGGATGCTCAAGTCCCTTTTATAAAATGGCATAGTATTTGCAATCCTCCCATATACATTAAATCATCTCTAGATTACTCATAATACAATATAAATGCTAGTAACTAGTGACCAGCATGTGGGCAAACTTTCAAATTTTGCTTTATGGAGTTTTCTGGAATCCCACCTTCCCCTCATTTTTGATTTGTGCTTTGCTGAATCCACAGATGCAGAACTCATGGTTACAGAGGGCTTGACTGTATTCATGAAGGAATTTTTACTCAGAGCAAAAAGACAGAACTGGAATTTACATTTAGAGCTCACCCATACTTGTTTCATGTTATTAAATTGCATATCTCTATCATTAGGTGACTTATTTTGGAAGTGGTAAATTAACTGCCCCTATAAAATGTGCCTGTATCTGAAGTACACGTTAACAGTAAAGATACTAAAATAATCTCAAGCATAATTGAGAGTTTTCTTAAATACACTTTAGCCTGTTCTCACACCTCATAACAGGCTGATGAAGTTATTAGTAACTTCAGTGTTAGGATGTTTTATTTTCACACTGTTAGTCATTATAATTTGGTACATGTTTAGTATCTAAATTTAACTGTGTGACTTATTTTATTATTTTAAAGCACATCCTCTTTAAAAATGCAAATCTAATTCTGCTTGCTTTTTGATTTTAGGATCGAAAGTTAACAAAGTCTGAGAGGCAGAGATTTAAAGAAGAGGCAGAAATGTTAAAGGGTCTTCAGCATCCCAATATTGTTCGATTCTACGACTCCTGGGAATCCACAGTGAAGGGAAAGAAGTGCATTGTTTTGGTGACTGAACTTATGACGTCTGGAACACTTAAAACGTGAGTTCATCAGTATTACAAAATCTGACCAAGAAGTGTGAGAGAAATTGAATTTTCTTATTTATCAGTTATTCATTCTGCTGTAAGCATACTAAGGAGGGAACAGTCACTCCAAACGTTACTATATTAGCACATTTTCCTGCCCCACAATGTCCTCTGGCATATAAAGTGGTTTGATAATTATGTATTGTTAAGTATAAAAATGAGAAGTTACTGCAGAATAAACCTAGTTAAATCTTGGTGATTGGCATTTCTAAAACTGGCTAAGAGATCAGAAATTAAATGACAAGGTAGCCCTCTAGTGGTTAAAATGAAGTTGAAGCTTATTGGACAAGCTTTACCCATTTGTTCTTTTTTTTTAAACATTTTTTATTGAGTTATAGGCAATGTGTCAAATTATGTACATTATATACAATATTGTGTCAAATTCCAGTGTAGAGCACACTTTTTCACTTATACATGAACATGCATATATTAATTGTCACTTTTTTTTCGCTGTGAGCTACCACAAGTTCTTGTATATATTTCTCTGTGCTATACAGTACAGTCTTGTTTATCTGTTCTACAGTTTGAAGTCCCAGTCTGTCCCTTCCCACCCCCTCTCCCCCTTGGCAACCACAAGTTTTTATTCTATGTCTGTGAGTCTGTTTCTGTTTTGTATGTATGTATGTATGTATGTATGTATGTATGTATGTATGTATGTATGTATTTTTTAAGATTCCACTTATGAGCGATCTCATGTGGTATTTTTCTTTCTCTTTCTGGCTTACTTCACTTAGAATGACATTCTCCAGGGACATCCATATTACTGCAAATGGCGTTATGTTGTCAGTTTTTATGGCTGAATAGTATTCCATTGTGTAAATACACCACATCTTCTTTATCCAGTCATCTGTTGATGGACATTTAGGCTGTTTCCATGTCTTGGCTATTGTAAATAGTGCTGCTATGAACATTGGGGTGCAGATGTCTTTTTGCAGTAGGGTTCCTTCTGGGTATATGCCCAGGAGTGGGATTGCTGGGTCATATGGTAAGTCTATTCCTAGTCTTTTGAGGAATCTCCATACTGTTTTCCACAGTGGCTGCACCAAACTGCATTCCCACCAGCAGTGTAGGAGAGTTCCCTTTTCTCCATTTGTCATTTGTGGACTTCTGAATGATGGCCATTCTGACTGGTATGAGGTGATACCTCATTGTAGTTTTGATTTGCATTTCTCTGATAATTAGTGATATTGAGCATTTTTTCATGTGCCTATGGATCATTTGTATTTCTTCCTTGGAGAATTGCTTGTTTAGGTCTTCTGCCCATTTTTGGATTGGGTTGTTTGTTTTTTTCTTATTAAGTCAAATGAGCTGCTTATATATTCTAGAGATCAAGCCTTTGTCGATTTCATTTGCAAAAATTTTCTCCCATTCTGTAGGTTGTCGTTTTGTTTTACTTACGGTTTCCTTGGCTGTGCAGAAGCTTGTAAGTTTAATTAGGTCCCATTTTTTTATTCTTGCTTTTATTTCTATTGCTTGGGTACACTGCCCTAGGAGAACATTTTTGAGATGTATGCCAGATAATGTTTTGCCTATATTTTCTTCTAGGAGATTTATTGTATCTTGTCTTATGTTTAAGTCTTTGATCCATCTTGAGTTTATTTTTGTGTATGATGTAAGGGAGTGTTCTAGCTTTATTGCTTTACGTGCTGCTGTCCAGTTTTCCCAACACCATTTGCTGAAGAGACTGTCTTTATTCCATTGTATATTCTTGCCTCCTTTGTCAAAGATGAGTTGACCAAAAGTTTGTGGGTTCATTTCTGGGCTCTCTGTTCTGTTCCATTGGTCCATGTGTCTGTTTTTGTACCAATACCATGTTGTTTTGATTATGGTAGCTCTATAGTATTGTCTGAAGTCTGGGAGAGTTGTTCCTCCAGCCTCTTTCTTTTTCTTCAGTAATACTTTGGCAATTCTAGGTCTTTTGTGGTTCCATATAAATTTTATTATGATTTGTTGCAGTTCTGTGAAATATGTCTTGGGTAGTTTGATAGGGATTGCATTAAATCTGTAGATTGCCTTGGGCATTGTGACCATTTTAACATTATTTGTTCTTCCAATCCAGGATCATGGGATATCTTTCCATTTTTTTAAGTCTTCTTTAATTTCCTTAATCAGTGTTTTATAGTTTTCCATGTATAAGTCTTTCACCTCCTTGGTTAGATTTATTCCTAGGTATTTTATTACTTTGGGTGTTATTTTAAAGGGGATTGTTTCTTTACTTTCCTTTTCTGTTGATTCATCGTTAGTGTAAAGAAATACAACTGATTTTTGAACGTTAATCTTGTAACCTGCTATACCTTGCTGAATTCTTCGATTATTTCTAGTAGTTTTTGTGTGGCCCTTTTAGGGTTTTCTGCTTATAGTAACACTTTTACCTCTTCTTTTCCAATATGGATCCCTTTTATTTCTCTCTCTTGCCTGATTGCTGTGGCTAGGGCTTCCAAGACTATGTTGAATAGGAGTGGTGATAGTGGGCAGCCTTGTCTTGTCCCAGATTTTAGTGGGAAGCTTTTGAGTTTTTCACCATTGAGCACTATGCTGGCTGTAGGTTTGTCATATATAGCTTTTACTATGTTGAGATATGTTCCCTCTATACCCACTTTGGTGAGAGTTTTTATCATAAATGGGTGTTGAATTTTATCAAATGCTTTTTCTGCGTCTATTGAGATGATCATGTGGTTTTTGTCCTTTCTCTTGTTGATGTGATGTATTACATTGATTGATTTGCATATGTTGAACCACCCTTGTGTCCCTGGTATGAACCCCATTTGATCATGATGTATAATCTTTTTTATGTGCTGTTGGATTCTATTTGCTAATATTTTGGTAAGGATTTTGCATCTGTGTTCATCAGTGATATTGGTCTGTAATTCTTTTTTGGTTGGTGTCTTTGCCTGGTTTTGGTATCAGGGTGATGGTGGCTTCATAGGGTGAGTTTGGGAGTATTCCCTCCTTTTCAGTCTTCTGGAAGAGTTTGAGAAGGACTGGTATGAGTTCTTTGTATGTTTGGTAGAATTCCCCAGTGAAGCTGTCTGGACCTGGACTTTTATCTGTAGGAAGGTTACCCATTTATTCTATTACCTTGTATTGGGCAGTTTTTGCTACATCTGTGCAAATATTGGATTAAATGCAAATTGTATTGTGACATTTATCGCTAGATGATTTCATTTCCCACAGCATCAGAAATTGAAGCCAAAACAAAGAGTTTTAAGTAAGAGTTAAACAGTTTAAGTTATAGTCAGAGTCCCGTATCTCTCAGAGTATCTGTACTCAGAGAGGAAACTAGTATAAATTATATGGTGTAGATTTCTTGTGGAGGAATTAGATTGTTAATTTTTAATTTAGAGATAATTTTTTATCTCTGTAATATTCTTTATTACTTTCTTTAGTTAATGCTACTGAACTAATTAATCCCAAATCTTTGAAACATAGTCTTTTACCTCCTAGATGTAGTCATTTGCGTGTGCTTTTGGAGGCTCATAATTAACATGTTGAAAAGCAACAGGTTGTTTCCCCCCTGCAAATTCTAATTTCCCCACCTGACCTTTCTAGTATTTATGATAGCACTTTTATCCTAGTCATCCAGGCTTCTTGTCATTCACATGTCTGTTTCTTTCCCTAGACTGTGCTCCCTAGCACTATGCCTGAAACAAGTAAATGTTTGAATGAATTAAGGAAAATTGTCTGGTAGTAGTTGTATGTATATCTGCATCTTGAGATTCTTTTTCTGGTTTGAATACTTAGTGGATTGTCACTAGTCTGTCAGGCATACCCTGTAAGAGTACCCTACAATAGCTTACTTCCTTTAAAAACTATATTGAGGGGCTTTGGAAGGGCCTCCCCCACCAACAAACTAAAATGTAGAATATAATAAAAGCTTTTTCACTCTGTATCCAAGCTTCAAAAAAAGGAAGGAAAGAAAGGATAACCTCAAGATAGAAGGTGAAGAAGAGGTTTCCTAAAGCCAAAACCGGAGATATTGCTCTGGCAGTCTATTTGGATTTCACACTTCATGTGGAGCTTGAGGATTGAATACTAGGTTTTAATGTCCCTATCAGGACAAAAGGCCTTAGAACTCAGTAGAAGAGGGAGCGGGAACTTAGTCTGTGTCAAAGAAACTGAATTTTCCATGAAAAGGAAGACCTCTGCACCTCAGCCAGTGAAAGCTACCAGGAATTTTGCTTTCTGCCCAGGATGAGAGGGGAGAGCCTATGAAAAATAGAAATCTCAGCCGAGGTCATATGTAGATAGCTCTGTAATGTAAATTTATGCTACCTGCTTGGTGCAGGAAACCTAAGGCAAGGATTGGACATTGTAATTGGTCCAGAACCCAACAAAAACTCACAGGGACATTTTCACACTTCACTGGTCACAGTATCCATGGACAAAACAGTCCCCAGTGAAGGTGACCTCACAATTAAATTAGAAATCACACCAGTAAATAATAAAGATACAACTGGGAAAAGCACTACAGGAATGAAAGATAATACAGGTAATTGTGAAAGTGATTATAAAATATGTGACTATAAAAGTGTGTGAATGATTTTTAAAGTATATAAGCATATAACATGAGAAAAGAAGGGCTAGAAACCACAATGAAGGAATGAACTCCATCAAAAAAGTCCAGGTATAATTAGACAAAAATTAAAAGAACTTCTAGAAATAAGGGTAAATTGTTAAAATGAAAACTTTAGTGGTTAAGTTAAACAGCAGACTAGATTGAATTGACAAAAATAAATATGAAGAAATCAGAAAGAAAAAAGATGGAAAATATGAAAAAGAAGTTGAGACATGGAAAATACATTAGATTTAATTATCATTCTGAAAGGAAAGAATCAAGAGAATGAGAACAGTATTTGAGAAGAGGATGGCTCTGACAGGGTGTGTATATAGTCCTAAACAAGTAGATTTAAAACAAATTTGTATTCATACCTGGAAGAATACAAAACAATTAGAAACACTTGGTAGCATGTGGAGAGGCAAACAGGGCAAAAGGGATGGGAATTAGTTCTAGAATATATGCTTTTTGGACCTTTTGAGTTTCTACCTTTGTTCCACGTGTCTGTAAATACTTAAATTGAAACAAACAAACATCCATGTCTGGAAAATAAGATGGGAAGTTATGAGGTAGAAAATTCAGTTCATCAGGTAGAAATAAAGTTAGATTTTTCTTAAAAATTGAAGTGAGATTCATGTAACAAAATTAACCTTTTTAAAGTATACAATTCCGTGGCATTTAATACATTTACAGTTTTGTGTAACCACATCTATCAAGTTCCTAAACATTTTCATCACCTTAAGAGAACACTCCACATTCCCCTCCCTATGCAGTGTATTTACTCTCTGACTGCACGTGATCTAAGTTCTTAGGCATTTTCTTTTACGTTTAAAGTTCTTTTTTCCTCATCACTGTCTGTTTCACTTTCTGCGCCTCAGAGCAGAGAGAACTCCAAAACTCAACAACATTAAAAGCAAATAATTCAAAATGGGTGAAGGACTTAAATAGACATTTCTCCAGAGAAGATATACAAATAACCAATACACACATGAAAAGATGCTCAGTATCACTAGTCAGTAAGGAGACATAAATCAAAAACCACAATGAGACACCACCTTACACCTTTTAGAGTGACTGTTGCCAAAAAGACAAAAGATAAATGCTGCGGAGAAAAGGGAACCCTTGTGCACTGTTGAAGGGAATGTGAATTGGTATAGCCACTACGGAAAACAGTATGGGGGCTGCTCAGAAAATTAAAAATAGAACTACTGTATGATCCAGCAATTTCACTTGCGGGTATTTATCCTAAGAAAAGAAAAACACGAACTCGAAAAGATAATATGTGTCCCCATGTTCATTGCAGCACTGTTTACAATAGCCAAGATGTGAAAGCAACCTAAACGTCCATTGATGGATGGATGGATAAGGAAAACGTGCTGCATATATCTGCATTGGAATTATTCAGCCATAAAGAAGAAAATCTTGCAAAAAAAAAACATGGATGGATCCTTGAGGGCATTGTACTAAGTGAAATAAGTCCGACAAAGATAAATATCATGTGATCTCACTTATATATGGAATCTAAAGACAGAAACAAAACCAAAACAAACTAACCACCAACTAACAAAAGCTGAACTCAGAGGTCTAGAGAACAGATTGGTCATTGCCAGGGGCAGGGGCAGGGTGTTGCAAAATGGGTGAAGGTGGACAAGAGGTACGAACTTCCAATTGTAAAATAAGTTAAGTCCTGAAAATGTAACGTGCAGTATGGTGCCTATAGTTAATAATACTGTGCTGTATATTTGGAAGTTGCGTATTGAGTAGATCTTAAAAGTTCTCATCATAAGAAAAGAATTTGTAGCCTTGTGATGGTGGATGTTAACTAGACTTACAGTGACCATTTCACAATATATACACATTTTGAATCATTATATTGTATACCTAAAACTAATATAATGTTATATGTCAATTATATCTCAATAAAAAATAATAGATTTACTGCATGGTCCAACAATTTAACTTCTGGATGTATACCCAGAAGAATTGAAAGCAGAGTCTTAAAGAGATATTTGTACACCCATGTTTATAGCAGCATTATTCTTAATAGCTAAAAGGTAGACACAACGTAAGTGTTCATCAGTGGAATAATAAATAAGCAAAATGTAGTATAATGTATGTACTGTGGAATATTTTTCTGCCCTAAAAGGGAAGGAAATTGTGGCATATGCTACAACATGAATGAACCTTAGGGACGTTATGCTGCCTGCCAGTCACAAAAGGATAAATACTCTATGCTTCCACTTACATGAGGAACTTAGAGTTGTCAGATTTATACAGCAAGTAAGATGGTGGTTTCCAGGGCCTGAGGGGAAGGGGAAATGGAGAGTTATTGTTTTTAATGGGTACAGAGTTTCAGTTTTACAAGATGATAAGAGTTCTGGAGATGGATGATGGTGATGATTGCACAATAATATGAATATGCTTAATACCACTTAACATGGTAAATTTCTTGTGTTTTATCATAATTTTTTAGTTGGGGGGGGCGGAATCCAGTGTGTTGAGTTTTCTCAAAAAATAGAGCAGAAGAATCAGTGTCTAATTCATTTTTTGAAGCCAGCATAACACCAGTACCAAAATCTCAGATATTATAGCAAAAGAAATTAATAAAGCAAGGTCCCTCATGAATATAGATGCAAAAATCCTTTACAGAATAATAACAAATTGGATTCCAGCAGTCACAATACATCAGTACCAAATAGGGTTTATCCCAGGATCATAAAGTTGGTTTAACACAGAATGAATCAGTGTTGCTCACCACATTAAGAGAATAAAAGAAAAAAACCCATATGATCATTTCAATACATGTGAAAAAAGTATTTCACAATTCAACATGTATTCCTTACTAAAAACTCTTAGCAAACTAGGAATGGTAGGAAACTTCATTGAACTGGTAAAAGCATCCATGAAAAAACTGATAGCTAACATCACACTTAATGGCTTCCCCTAAGATTAGGACCCAGATGCCTGCTTTCCCTGCTTATGTTCAGTGTTGTTCTAGAGGGCCCACCCACTGCACAAAGCGGGGAAACTAGCAAAAGGCATAAAGATCGGAAAGGAAGAAACAAAACTCCCTGTCTGCAGATTAAGTAATTGTTTACATAGAAAAGCCCAGTGGTTCTAAACAAATTTAGTAAGGTCATAAGATACAAGGTTAATAGGCAATCATCTGATATATTTTATATACTTTATAAGTAGCACCTGCACTCAATTCCCAAACTTCATCTTCCCTGCGGCGGATAGCATCAGAAGTCTCTGTTCTGTTCTTTTAGCATTAGCTGGGCTGCTTGGAATCTGCTTCACATACACATATTAAAGAGGTCGACCAGAGATTTGGGCAGAGTGAATATGCAGAATTTGGGGCTCCCCTTCTATACCTCCTTTCTGGGATTACCCCCTTTATTTTCTAGATCTCTGCTGTCCAACAGAACTTTCTGCAGTG
This sequence comes from Camelus bactrianus, assembly GCF_048773025.1. Lineage (NCBI taxonomy): Eukaryota > Metazoa > Chordata > Mammalia > Artiodactyla > Camelidae > Camelus > Camelus bactrianus. Next base: position 1,722,855 of record NC_133572.1, on the reverse strand, counting down.
ATGAAAATGTCCTCTAATTTGTGCTGTCCAAAATGGTAGCTACTTGCCACATACAGTTGTTGAGCACTTGAAATGTGACTAGTGCAACTGGGAAATGAGTTTTTATTTTAATTAATCCACTTGTAAATACAAATGTTCACTTCTGGATGTTCTGTGGCATAGGCTGGCCCTGTAGGAAGTTCTGCTGGCCAATGCTGTCCTGCATGCTGCAGTTGTCTCAATCTCCGTCCTCATTCTCAGTCCTCACCGCGGACCAGTGCTTTCCCTTTTCCCTGGTGTGCACTCCCTTCCAGTTCATGCCTGATTTTGATTGCTCTCCAGAGCCTTCAAGTGGTTGTTTTGCGTGTGTATGTGTGTGTGTGTGTGTGTGTGTGTGTGTGTGTTTTACTAGAGTTTATAATTACATCTGCATCTGTAAACAGAGTTGCTCCACCGTTGACCAGAAGTTGAACTCTACCCCTGTTAAATCATTTTAGTAGTGATCTAATTTTAAGGAATGTATTTTTGGTGCTTAATTATCAGAATTTGCCTTGTCAACCACTTAGTATCCTTTCCCCTTTATCCTTACTAAAAGTAGCACTAACCTAAGGTTACTGAATCTTAATATTCTAAATTTGATATTCCTGTCTCAGATATGCTAGAATTTAATGGAATTTTTCAAAGCAGTAAATGCATGTCACTGATAACCTGTTTGGTGTACTTCACCTTTTCTAGGTACCTGAAAAGGTTTAAAGTGATGAAGATCAAAGTTCTGAGAAGCTGGTGCCGTCAGATTCTTAAAGGACTTCAGTTTCTTCATACTCGAACTCCACCTATTATTCACCGGGATCTGAAGTGTGACAATATCTTTATCACTGGCCCTACGGGCTCAGTTAAGATTGGAGACCTGGGTCTGGCAACCTTAAAGCGGGCTTCTTTTGCCAAGAGTGTGATAGGTATGTTTCAGATGTACCTTGCGATCTAACTGGCTTTCTGACATTCCTTTTACTTGGAAACCTGACACTGTCAGAGCTTTTATTGCCTGAAATAAACCTTCAAAAATTCATAGCTTGAACCCAGAAAGTGATGTGGAGTTCTCTATATTTGTGTCTTGAGAATCACCTTGAAGACTAGCATTGCTTTGTAAAGTTATATGAAGAGAAGTAACGTGAACTTTGTTGACAAAACCTTATATAACTATCAACCTTATTGGGTCATTTTGTTGATATTTAGTATTATATAGTTACTTACATAACCGATGCAGTGTGTTACTTTCCCCATAGAAGAAATTGAATTTATATGTAGTTTTGTTTCTTAAAAAGTCTGTTGGATATATGTGTATTCAAAAATATCTGCCTGTAAAACTTTATTTTTAAATGTAAAAGTATGACAGTACACTGTCAACGTTTTTCTTACCCGTGTTCTTTAGAAGTTAAATCTAAAACAGTTTTCAGCCTCACTACTATTTCGACACTTTGGGTTGGACAGTTCTTTGCTATAAGGACTGGCTTGTGCATTCATTGTAAGATGACCTAGCAGCGTCCCTGGTCTCTCCTCACCAGATGCCAGTAGCACACCCCTTGTTCACTTCCCCTGAGTTATTACAACCAAAAATGTCTCTAGACGTTGCTAGATGTCCCCTGTGGGGCAAATCACACCCTGGTGAGAATCTCTGGTTTACAGAACAAGGCTGTCCTTTCAGTCTTTAACTGTAAGTTAGAGAGTTGCAACTTGAAAAATAATTTAATGCTTATTACTTTGATTAACCCTCTTGAAGAGGGTATGACAGTTTGAAAACTTGAAATCTTCACGAACACTCTACTCTCCCCAAGAGGTGACAAGGACAATAACAAGAAAACCATTCATTTTTAAGTGAGCCAGAATCCTGTGTTTTAATAAGAAAAGCATAGAACACCAGTAATTTGCACATCCTTATACAGTGATGTTCTCCTTGGGAAAAGTGTTATTTAAAGCTGAATTTCCATTTTGCCTTCCCTACAAGAAACATTTCTTTGTCTTTTTGGCATCTTAAAAAATCTCCGGCCCAAGAGAGTTTTTTTTCCCCTTCTTTCTTTTTTGTTTAAACTGCAGTGTGTAAGCCTGTTCTTAGCAATGTCCTGTCATTTGAGGTATCTGGACTTGATTCCTTTGGAAACAGTGGGACCTCGTGTGTAGGAGCACACAGCCTGTCCATAGTTCAGTCTGGGAGCTCAAGCACACAGTGAACTGTGTGTGCGTGTCTGCAGGCTGCTCTTGCCGCACTCTTGTCTCTGGGCGGCCTGGGCGCTGCGGGCCAGGTGGATGTGTGTGAGGGGACGGGCTCTGGTGAGCGGCCTGTACAGACAGACTTTACTGTTTTAAAAACAGAACATCAGCCTTTTTACTGCAAGGCCGCCTTAGAAGTGAAATTGATCAGATGGTGCATTAATGGCAAGAGACTAGCTACAAGTGTTAACCTTACAGCCGCCAAACAGCAGGGGGCAGACAAGGGTTTTGATCTTTTTTAACCCTTCGGCCTGTCTCACATGTAGTTACTGTTATACCTACTTTATTCCTTGCTAGTTGCTTACCTTTTCCTTCCATCCGTTTTCAGCATGAGTTATATCGGTTTATCTTTTATGCAAGGCTCCGTTTTGACATTGTATAACAGTAATCCATTTGAAAAATAGTAACACTTGATCCTGTTCCAGTTTTTCGTAAAGGACTTGCAGTGAAAGATCTGTAACATATTTGATGGAACAGACTAAGATTTCTTTCCTCTCCCGCCACCATCTACCTACTTTTCTTCTTTGATTCCCATTTTCTCTCTCTCTCCCTCCTTCCCTCTCTTTTCTCTGTCTCTCTCTTTTCCTCCTTCCACTTTCTTCTCACAGGCCAACTCCCCTTCTGCTCCACCCACCTTCCCTCCCTTCCGATGAATAATGTCTGCAGCTTCTCCTCGCATTGAGTCTGAATCATTCTTTTAATTTAAGGTACCCCAGAGTTCATGGCCCCTGAGATGTATGAAGAGAAATATGATGAATCCGTTGATGTTTATGCTTTTGGGATGTGCATGCTTGAGATGGCCACGTCTGAATACCCTTACTCAGAGTGCCAAAATGCTGCGCAGATCTACCGTCGAGTGACAAGTGTAAGTCTTCTCCTAACTGGTGATCTTAGGTCATATCTAAGAAGTTGGGTAACATCAAACCATGCAGAAGGAAACAATGGTAGAAGGCATCACCTCTCATCTGTTTTGTGTGCGTGTCTCTCTCTCTTCTGATAAGAACACTGGTCAGATTGTGTTAAGTGTCCATGCCACTCCAGGTTGACCTCATCCTGAATAATACATGCAGTGTTCCTGTTTCCAAATAAGCTTCCATTCTGAGATGCTGAGAGTTAGAACTTTGACATATCTTTTGAGGGGGGACACAGTTCAACCTGTAACAGTTCATGAGTTCACCCAACAAATATTTAAGTCTCTATTATGTTCCAGGCTTCTTTCTAGATCCTAGGTATCAAATAGTATTGTTAATTAACAAATCTCTGTGTCTCAAGAGCTTATTACTATACAAAGGGGAACAAACAAGTAAACCGGACAGTTAGTTACCATAGGGTATAAAAGCATTTATTCTTGGGACAGCGCTTAACAAATGCCTGATCGTTAAATACTTGTTTACAGTATTGTGTTTGTAGCACAGTATGTGGCACATTGTAGGCACTCAGTGATGTTTTGAAGAATAAATGATTCAGTTAAAGGAATCCCAAATATAAGTTAAATACTATGTAAGTTTGGGAGACTTGAATTACCCTGCAAAATAAGGTCACTTCTGAAATACTAAAAATTATCATACTAAAATGAAATTGAATAGTAGCAAGTAGAAACTGATACACTTTGTATGTGTACATATGCAATACATTTTGTAGGATAGGAAAAACTGGTACAAATAGAGCAGAAAATAGTAACTTTAATAGTAGAAAGAGTCAAAATTCCAGGACTAGAAAGTCATTTGAAAAGTCATTTGTTCACATGCTCTTCCATCAGTTCTCAAATCACTGTTTTGATCTTTGCTTTGCAAAGTGCAGTCCCTACAACCAGCAGAGCTGGCATCCTAGCATACCTTGTTAAAAATGCAAAATTCTGACCTCATCCCAGACGGATTGAGTCAAAACCAGCATTTTACAGGATCCAAAGATGATTCATGTGTACATTAAGTTTAAGAAGGGGGAGCTGGAACACTGATCACCTCAGCTCCCTTTCAGTTCTATATGCCTTATTTTTGGTTAAATAAATTAAAAGTAGGCTAAGTAATGTAACACCAAACATTATTTAAATAAATTTTCCTTCCATCATTTATGGAACCTTTTTACTAGCAATGTAAGTAACCAAAGTGACTTAGATTTAGCCCTATTTTATTGCATTTTTTTCTGCCTTACTCAAGGAGTTGCTTTTGAAAAAAGCAAAATAGTAAGTCAAGGTATAGAAAATATGGATTAAAAAGCTTGAGGAGTGAATTCACTTGGAACTGTATTAAAATCCTGGGTTTCTAAGGGCACCACAGGCACTCACTTGCTCTTTATTTTTTTCTCTCAGCTGTGAAAATTTAGTTCTGTATTGTCTACAATCCATTATTCTGTCCTGTCAATTATTATATTATCTGGGAAATGCTGTCTTGATTTCGCCGACCTCCATTCCCATATTCTGGCTTCCAATGAAGAATGAAAAGGGCTGTGTCCTTTTTAAATCTTTTTAATTTTTCTAAGGTTTTGGGTGCTGAGACCAATGTGTGGGCAATTTAAGTAAGTACCTAGATTATACAATAATTTATGTAATTATATAAGCAATAGTGATGACTCTATTGAAACGCACCCTGAAGTACAGTGCTTTCTTTTAAGTTTGCTTTGGTTGTAAATTTAACTAGTTTTTTAAAAGTATATGTCAGCATTAGTCTGCCAAATGACTGCACATTTATTAAGGAGACATGTTTGGTTATCCATTGAGAGGTGGGGCGATCATCAGACTCCCTCATGCAGACTGCCCTCTGCCACTCCAGATTCCTGGTCTCCACCCCAGACCTACACATCCCATGTTAGTAGTCAGTGAACCGCCCCCTCCTAAACATGCAGGGCCTTCTGTGGGTTTGGCATTGTCTTAGAAATGGGATACAAAGAAGAGTGTTTCACAGCTCTGGATTACCTTTTTTAGATCTGAAGGTCACAGAACGCTAGTCAGTTGAACCATAAGCTCTAGTTCTTAGTTTTCTTTTAAATTAAACAATTATTCACTTATTTAACAGTGATTAATTAAGTATCTTCTACGTGCCAGTTTAGGGTTACAGCAGTGAATCAGATATATGCTTCAGTGTTCTTTCAGGGAGGGGAACATTGAGGTAGTAATTACAATAAAGCACATGGATTTTTATAGACATGATGAAGTAGGGGATTTTGATCTCCTTGAGAGCTTCAAAGACAGTATTCCTGAGAAAGTATGTTTAGACTGAGAACTTAGTTGACCTTTGACAGGGATGCTAAGGAAATCTGTGTGAGGAATGAGCCAGTAAGTAGCCTCAGTCTTCTGGCGCTCTACCAGAAATAATTCTAGAATTCCCCATTCTACCCTCCGGTTTCTTGGAGAAAGTCATGCCAATATTATTCCCTCTTCAGTGTTCTTCTCATACTCAACCTCTCATAGTAATACTGATGTCAACCCCACCCCCCCCGCCGCTGTTAGAACTGAGCCTCTGGAGGACAGGTGTTTTCTCCCTCTGTAGATCAGTTCACTACTACATGTCTGCACCTTGCAGTAGTACAACTGCCATGTAAATAGCAGACGATAGTGGTGTATATATTAACAAATGTACACCCTGTGTGCCAGACACTGCATTAAACACTTTGCACATGTTACATAATTTAGTTCTTCCAACAACTTTGGCAGGGGGCGGTTTACTATTACTGTTATCAACACTTCATAACTATGTAGTGTGAAGCCCAGGATGGGTAGCCCATGGCTACATAAGAGTTATTTGTTGTTCTCTTATTCTGATCCCAGGTCCCCCTGCTCATATCAGAATGCTATACTGAATCCATAAATGTTTATTACAGTGTCAGTCTGTCCTGAGGGGTAAATGTAGATGGGTTTAATGATTACATTCTCTGGTACATTGATAATAAACTGTTGTGTGTCATTGTTCTGTACATGTATTTCTTTCAGGTCTCTACTTTAAGTGTTCCTTGCTCAGAGAGGCCTTCCCCGCCCATCCATCTAAAACAGTCTTAAGTTTGCACACACCCTTACTTATGGTTTTATTTCCTTCGTGGCTTTTATCACAGCTTTACAGTATTTATCTAAAGCCCCAATCAATATAAATTTTGTGGGTCGTTCGTTTTATTTGACTTGTTCTTGGCTGTATTCCTAGTGCTTGGAGACTGGCAGGTAACAGGCACTCAGTCAGTATTTGTGAAATGAATACATGAACATAGAACTGTAGGGCGTGAAACACAATTTTATGTTGCCTGGGGAGTAAATGGGCTCTGGAGTTGGGTCTCTTTGAGTTCAAATCCCAGCGCTGTCATTTCCTGTCTTGTGTACCTGGGGCAAGTTAATTAACTTCTCTGAGCCTAAACTGTTACGGAGGTCACATGGGAAACATGCCTACCATGCAGTGAGCAGTCAGTACTTACTAGGCACTGCCACTGTTGTCACTAACGTCATTGTGGCATGCTGCGTAGTGAGATAAGTTGTCTCTTGTTCTGTTCTTCTATCTAGTGATGTTCAACAATCAGCAGTGATTAAATAAAATGTGTTTAATGAACTTAAAGGAAAGTTTTACATGTGCACACAGGAGCTAACATTTATTTATAATCTTGTTTCTTGCCAGTCACCTTGCAAAGTGCTTCACATATGCTGTCTTATTTTAATCTTTTATATTCTGGTAAGTAAATGTCTTCATTTCACAGGTGAGAAAATAGGTTCAGAGGTTAAGCATTTTGCTCAAGGACATGAAGGAAAAATAATAATAATAATAAAATCAGAAATCAAATGTCTCTAACATAACACTAATACAAACCTTAAATTTTTTTCCCTCTGCTTGTTTTTGTTTAACTTTTTTTCCTTTAGACCTCCAGGGGAAACGAATCTGCGAGTAAAGAATTTAGAGTACATGGGTAGCATAAGTTGAAGACTCATATCACAGGTTTGAGCCCCTTTATAAAGGGTTCGTGATCCCTGTTTAGAGGAGAAAAACTTAAGTTATCTTGAAAATTTCTGCCATTGGTAATGAAAAGTTCCAAATAAGAGTCCTCGTGTACTTAGCACAACTTTTGTCTGCTATTAGAAGGACAGAAACCACAGTAAGCAGTGACGTCAGTCTGTTCTGCGGAGGATAGTGCACTTGAGGCTGGAGCAGTACACGGGCTCCCCTGTATCCAGGGGGTAATGAGCCTTGGAGAATAATGAGGTCAGCTAATTTCCTTGGACAGAGCTGGTTGGATTTGGTAGGAAGTTTGAAGAGGCTTGTTTTCCAATGGGATCATAAAGTATGTTCAAATTCCTGTAAACTAATGGTTCATACCAGTAAGAATCTGGCTGAATCCAGCCTCATAACAACCAAGTTAGAAATAATGGGGATTTTTAATTACTTTGTTTGTGTAATTTGACTTTGTCACTGATTGCTTTAGCCTTTGGATTGCAAGGCTTGAACATTCTGTCTGGGAAAAACAGAATTAAAGCAGTTGGGGTGAAATTCCTTTTGGTTTTTATATAACTGATTGCAATTCACCCTACTTTTTTACAGAAACAAGTGAAGCTGATTCCTGATTAGATAGGGTTTGAAAAGTTGAGGAAAACTTTGTATTTTTTTTTCTTTAGCAGCTGGAATTTTTTTGTGATATCCCAGAGTTCTAAATTCACTGCAGTTAGCTGAAATGATTCCTTTATAAATTTTATTCTCTTTCCATCCAATGAATGTGAATTATACATATAAGAGAAAACTTTGTGTATCAGGGTGTGTTAGGGACATTTTGCATGATTGTCAAAGTCATTCTAGTACTCTATTGTGATTTGATTAATATCAAAGGTTCTTAATCTTAATCAGGCCATCAGTCTTAAACCAGACAGTTCTGGGTATCATTCCCAATGTTTTAAGTGCTAAAGAAAAATTGTGAAATCTTTATTTTAGAATTTCTCAGAAAAGCTTATCCCAAATGAATGTTGATCTATAACTCACAAAATATTAGACTACAGAATAAAAACTGACAGTATATAGAGAGATGGTTTCTACTATATTTAAATAAATTATAGCAGCTTTCATTTCTTGATACCTTGTAAATAATTTATATTTACATATATGAATCTGGGAGATTGGTGCCTTCTCAATATAGATGATTTGAAGTACACCTTGAGAGAAGTGTTTGGACTCACCTGACTGAAAACGGGGGCAGTAGAAAGAGTATTCTTGTGAAAATGTGCACTGAGAGCTCAGTGAACAAGTAACCAGTTGACTGGAGTTGTCTGAGGGAGATAGAAGTAGAGAAGCAGGTGGAAGTTTGGCTGTGAGGGCTTTTCACCCCAGAGGAAGGAGATTAAAGCACTGAAACATGGGCCAGAAGTAACGTTGAACTAGACATTGTTGAACCTGGATTCTAGTTCTTGCTTTACCATTGACTAGGCCCTTACCTACTGGAATGTGCACTCTTTTATTCTAGGTGCTGAAGATAATGCAGTTTATCTAGCAGATGTCTGATAGGTACTAGACTAGATGCCTCAGAGATGTGAGTTGAAATAATTCTAACTTTGACATGGCATTGATCTCTCTGGCCTATAGTTGTCTCATTTGAACAAGTTGGGACTCTAACTCAGATTCTTTCTAGATCTGTGATCCTACGGCCATCTTGTAGATGTGAAGAACTATTAACCACAATGTGATACAAGTTAAATGATGTCAGATGATTAGCAATGGTTAAATTTCAGATGATTAGATGAAGCCAGATGATTGAGCCAGGCACAGTGTAAAATACAAATTGGAAAGAACAGAAACAGTGAGGCCCATCTTAAGCTGGTCTACACCTAAAGAGGACCCTGGACTTTGATGGTCACAATTGTTATGCCGAAGAAGCAGTGATTTTGAGAGGCAGCAAAGAAGCCAGTTTAAAAAACTTACATTGTCTGACCAGAGATCTTTGGCTGTTGGAGGGGCAGTAGGAATACTGGCAGCAGAACTATTTACTGGCTGCTTAAACATTTCTCTTTGTTTAAAGAGCTCATAGAGAATAATAGTACTAAATGCTGTGGGAGAAGAAGCATCCAAGAATGACAGCTGTTTCTATTCTGGATCATGGAAGTAATGATGGTACTATTGAAAGAAATGGAGGAAATCCAGAGAAAGGCACTGACTTTAAGAGGAAGAGGAATTAAGAGGTTAGACATGTTGACTGTTACTGTATGTGAATGGTATTTTTATTGTATATATTAGAAATTCTTTATTTTGATCTATAGAAAAGGCTGGTCTTCATAGATCTAGATAATTGTGTGTACATTATACTTCTGTCCAAAAAAAGCTACGTCATTTTTGGTTTTGTTTGTTGCACAGTAAAGTTTAAAAACCTACTCATATATTTATATCTGATGAACCCATGAGGCGGTGAACATGGTGTCTGTTGTCTAGCTCTTTCGTTTTCATTTAGCTAAGCATAGTCCTAAGCAGGCTTGCTCAGACACCAAAGTTAAAGGTAATGGTGGACTACATTGCTGTATTTCTGACCAATACCTGGCATCCTAGACTACTTACTTAGTGGTGATGAACTGTGTTGAGCCAGAGATCAGTGGCAACTACTCTGAGATAGCTTGTTAGGATTAATAGTCATCTCTGGTCCTTAGAGTAGAAGTGTCCCTACCAAACAGCTTCCAAGCCCTTACCTTATGCTGCTGTTACTGAGTAATTGAAGCCTTCGTACCCACTGTCTTGATGGGGATTCAGGCTTAGCAGATTACAAGGGGTAGCACTTTGTTCTGTTATCCATCATAACAGTACAGTAAACAGTGCTTTTTCTACCATCTTTGTTAATGCCATGAAGAAAAACCCTTCCTTAATCACTAAGATCAAAGCAGTAGTCATTTGGGTCCATGAGACCCTCCTGGCAAATGGAAATGCCTTTAGTTAGATATGCATATTGAGGCTTTTAATAATAGGAGGGAAGGGAGAAGGGTAAGTTCTTATCACGTCTGTGTACCTAATCACAGCTGTTTAATTTTTTTTAATGTACTACTAGGGAGTGGTAAGGTAGTTTACCTTAATGTCACCACTTTTAAAATTAGGTAAACAGAGGAACTGTTACACTCACTTTTCAAGTAAATTTAAGTAATATGGTCCAGGTCACACAGACTTGGTATATGAGAGGTTGAACTGGGAACCCAACTCTAGTATTGAGACTTCCTTGTTCAGTGTTCTTTTGGCTACATGTTCTGAGCTTACATGGCACCCACCCCTGCCCCCCAGGGTTGGCAGTTTATTTTTTAAAAAACAATGCCCCAGTTGTCCTATTTTCTTGTCCATCGTTTTTCTACATTTTGGTCATTGAATTCAGTCCCCATTTTCTTTTAAAAGCATAGTTTTAATACGATTAAAGGGAAGGGAGTGTTTAGATGAACAGATTTCTAGTGTAAGTTTTGATGTCGAGGGGGCAGAACCTGTAGACATCATGGGCGGAGCTTTGAGCAGGTAAAAATCTCATTCTGCTTGTCTAGGGCTCTATTGCTGCTGGAGGAGAAGCAGGAGGAACAGTAGCAGAATAGTTTCCGTGCTGTTCAGCATGTAGCTTTGTTTAAAGGGTCCATCTAGAACAAGCAGACTGCTGGCTGAGCAGAGCAAATCCATGTCTGAGAGTTGGGGAGGCATAGCTAGTGTTAAACAAGAAACCAGACTTCAGCCTGCTCTTGATGTCCGCCTTGCTTGTGCTGTGGGCTAATTTACATCTTACCCATTTCTCCCCATTTTCCTCTAACTGTAACAAGTCTGTTTTGCCTTTTCTGATGGATTTTACAAAGAAAGATTTTTGCTCAGTGTTTGTCATTATAAATTCTCATTGCTGCTGCTGCCCTCAAAAGGATTGTGTAAATGAGGTAGGTAAGAATTTTTAGTATATGCAAAAAGTATGTTGTAGCCATCTGGTGATAGGTGTGGAAAGTTCCAGTTAAAGTGTTGAGATTGTTTTCTTCATAGTGCTTTTTAAAGTATTTTAATTCAGTTTTGTAGTTTGGTTAACTTATACAGCATTTTGTGTGAGGAAGGGGGCTCTTCTTAATTCTGAAGGGTTAGGAAAAGTTTTCCTTTTATGAAAGTATAAATGTTACCCTAGCACATTTGAAATTTAAGCTTTCAAGAAGCAAGTGCTGACAGTTTTTAAAAGCTAGAAGATTGAATCAGAGAATACTATATTATGACTCAACTTCTGTTTTTATTGTGAGTCACTTTTTTCCCTAGCAGATTATGTTGGCAAACCATAAGTTATATACAGTTGGCAGAAGAACTGAGTCTATAAAATGCATGTATGTTTTTGGTTTTTCTTAGTTTAAATCAAGCAACATTTTATAAATATTTATATCCAACTTTTGATGTGCCCATCGGTGGAGGGCACAATTGTTGGGTTGTTGTTTTTTGTTTTGTTTTGGGTTTTTTTGGGTACTCCATTTAAGATTGCACAAAAGTTGCCTTTTTTTTTTTTTAAGAGAATAGATACAACTTTATGTAACCCCTAAAGTTTCTTACATGGATATACATTAGCTGTTCAGGAGGTATTTTTGTTTAATGCAGAGAAACATGCTACTGTCCCATGTCAAAAAGCATAATATGGCACTGCTGCCTAAAGAGAAGCCCTGTGAATTACAGCGGTAATTAAGCAAGAATGTTCCTAGAGCTGGTAGGTTGCTAGCTCTGAAAGGATGAAGAGAGAGGGTATGTGCCTGTGACTTAATTTTTCTTCTTTGTGAAACATTAGCCCAATTTATCTTCCTTAGTGCTCTTTTTAGTGCTCTTTTCTGTTTTGTGTTTTTGAACCTTGTTCAGAACAGGTGAACAAAACTTTGCTTCTGCTGGTTGAAACAGGACTAGAATAGGACTGTGGGGCTGAATCAGGGGAGTATAGAAAAGAGGTGATGTTTGGAAGATTTTAAGGCTCTAAGTTGATCACCTTTGTTGAAATACTGAACTAAAAAGGAAAAAGGATGAAATACTGTCATTAAAACATTTTCTCATCATTACTTTGTTCTGTATGATGCTTAAAATCATGTTTTAGAATAATCTTAAACCAGCTTTCTAATTAAAAAAAAAGTATCAGTTATGAAATAAAGTTCTCTTACCTCTTAAGACCAAGAAGCCTACGAGTTTGATGAGTACTATGTATCAAAACCTGTACTTATGTATTTTAAGCAGCTTTGTGTCATGTGTCCCAGATGACTTTTCTGTAGGTCACTGTCAGGGTCAGTGAGCCTTCATACTCACTCCTCCCTTTTTTTTTTTTTTTTTTTTTTGGATCATTTTTAACATAGAGTCCCTATACATTCTTGCTTCTCAAATGATTCATAATAACTCTGCGAGGTATTTTGATAATCCTGGCTTCTTGATGGTTGCTGAAATTCCTTCTACTTTTCTTTATCTAAATGGGTAATCTTTTAATACCAGCTGCTGGACTGGTAAGGTGTTTCTCCATTCTCTTGGCTGTCTTGGCACCTGCCACATTTTTTAAGGCAGCAGTGGCATCTGAATATGTTGTATAGCGTTGGTACAGAATTTTCTATGCCTAAATCTTGGCTGTACTTTGAGAAAGCAGCTGAACCGAGTAGAATCAAGGTGTTACAGTTGCATGACGTTGTATCTCATTTGTTCAACTGAGATTTCTATTTATAAAAAGGAATTCTTGTTTGTAAAATTATAAATGTATATATGTTTGCATGGGGAGGATATTAAGAAGAGGGCTTTTTATTTTTAAAGATAACCTTTCATCTTTGAAAGCAGATTGACTGTGTATCTTGGTGAACATTTTTCCAAGAGAATTCTTCACTTCCTTTTAACTCTAAGGTTTATTATCTTTAGTGAGTGCCTTTGAAGTCAAAGGTGGCCTTAGGTCAGCAAACTAAATAATTTAAAGAGCTTTCAACCTAGAGACCACATTTGATTCTAGTTCCTGTACATATAGTTGGACAGATAACTATCGCCACATTCTAGACAGAGAATCTGAAGCTCAGAGCTGCTTCTCCTTGTCCAGTTCACACTGAATTCAAGTCTCCTGTTAAATCTTTCATCTTTCCAGTATGCCTGTGCTAAATTGAGACAGAAGAGTCTTTTAATATAATCAGTATACGTGTGATTTATTAACTTAACATGTAGAGTTTTATTGCCAGAAGGCCAAACTACATTCCTCTAAACTGTATGTGTTTATGGAAGTAGGAACATTTTTTTCTAAACGTATTCTATAGCCTCTTTAACCACTTACCTGTAATATTTGGAATGTCTTTGCATGCAAAGGCCAGTTATGTACTGGTGTTCTATTTTACCAAAGAACAGTCTTTCAGATAACTTTCTGCCAATAGTGAATGTTCTCTAAACTTAATATACAGTATTTTGGATTGTTCTTCCTGTTATATTCATAAATAGTATCTTAAAGTTTGCTTTTATACACTTTTACATGTTTATTGTAGAAAATTAAAAACATAAAACAAAATCTCCAGTGTTTCTACTACCAGAAAACTTTCAGTAAGCATCATTCTTTTTTTCCCTTTAAAACAGGTCCTATTTTCTTTTAGCCTGAGTTTAAAATACTCTACCAGCTTGCTCACTTAAAGCAGCTTTTTGCTTCAGCAGCATTTACTTTCTTGTTCTCATTAGAATGGTTATGTGAAGGCAAAGACCAGTTGGGAAAACTTCGCTGGACTTTGAAAAATAAGAAGAGTGAAGAAAATACAAACAGTGATCTTTGCAGTCGTTACTCAGAAACAAAGCCATTTGATGTATTTTACTGTAACCCGTGAGAGATTACAAACACTTCTGTGATTTATCAAATTATGTCACTAATAAAGTGTTTTAATGTATATTGCCCTGAGACAGTAGTTGCTTAGAATTTATATGTATTCTAGCTTTTCTAGTCCCCTTCCCCTGTGTTTTATGTGATTATAGACTTAGAGTGCAGCTTGGCAGTGTATCAGTGTAGCTGCTTGTTCGAGTGGTTGCTTAGATGGGGCGAGAATAATGAGATGTCTTTCTTCACACCACCTCTCAGACAGGAGTATTTTGTTAGTCTTCTATCTTGTACATACTTCCCACATTTTGCTCTAATTTTATTTGCAGAGAATTTACACTTTGTGAAGATTCTGAAATACTACTGTGATGCTGTTTAGTAGTGCATATAATAATGACACTGAATTTTCTTTTGAAATTAATTGGAAAAGTTGTCTTTCACATGGGTCTGAAATACCACTTGTCATTTTATGTTTCCTGTGTACAAGACAGTTTGCTCTTTAGTTATCATGCCACACCAATCCAAATTCCTAACTCCTTCTATACTTGAGTTGGTTAAAGAGTACTGCAATCATAGAATACCTGCCAAATGATCATGTGCATTCATGCCCGCACATGGACTCACTGTTCAAAAGAGTTAGATGTTGTGTTGATTAATGTGTTGGGGAACAAAGCTGAACAGAAGATCTTTTAACCAATTAGAACATTTGGCCTTCCTTTTAGCCAATAACTTCCTTTCTCTGAAACACAGCAGAAGATGTTAACAATAGCTTTAATTTCTCACTAGCTGTATATAGAGGCCATGGAAGTAAGTGACTCTACTGTCTAATTGTTCTCTGTTATCTTGTGGGGGCTAAATTGCCACTACCCAACTCTGACCCTGCGTGGACTAGGTCCTGCAGGCAAATCAGAAAAAAGCTGGAATGGTAAGAAGGCAATCTGGTAAAACCGTCGGAGGCAAGTGAAAATCAAAGCTTAAAGTCCCTGCCTTCATTAATGTGTTTGTGTCGCTATTTTTATAATTTTAGGGGGTAAAGCCAGCCAGTTTTGACAAAGTAGCAATTCCTGAAGTGAAAGAAATTATTGAAGGATGCATACGGCAAAACAAAGATGAAAGGTAAGTTGCCTCTTTTGATCTGGGTTTTGCTTAAACCAAAACTTAAAATGTAACATGCTCTAAATAAAACACTCAATCTAAAGTGTATTTAATACTTCACTTGTGATTAGTTTATCCATTTATGTCATGTAATATTTTTAAAAGTAGAGTTCTGCCCATTGAAGACAGTGTTCAGATTTGATATACTGAAATATTGTAAACATGTGGTTTGGTTGAGTTTAAGTAAACCAGAACCACCATAAACATAGTGCATTCAATAAGAACTTAGTTACAGCATCAGAATAATTTGTAAAACTCAGTAGGGTTCTATCTTTTATTCAGCAAATCTGTTCTTGGTCCTTGACCCATTCATTGAGTTCTAAAAGATGAAATAAAATATTGGCTCTTTAAAATCAGCTCAGCTAGGCAGAGTTTGATTTGCTGTTATTATGCCAGAATTGAAGAAGAGCAAAATGTCGAAATTCCTTTGAATAAAAAGAGACGACTTCACCCAGAGCTTGGGAGGAGATCTGGCTTAGTCATTTATGCTAACAGAGGACTTTTCTCAGAGGAGTGGCAAGTATCTGATCTGCCATATAGCTGATTCACCACCCGTTAGGCATGGCAAAGATCCAGTGTCTGTTTTTGAAAAGTAATCTTTTCCCCCCTCACCCACCAAAGAAGAAAAAGTAGACCAGCCAGTACAGATACAAATTGTAAATTGAGCATAATCTACCTCTTGAAGAATGCATGTAATCAGGTGTATCAGCCAAACTAAAGAATTCCGTATCTCGCTTCTCCAGTCTCATTTTTCTTTTTATAACTTTGTTATTTGGAAGAGCTTAACATTATGATCTTTAATTTTTTTTAGTATGGGTTTCTATTTTTATGTATATTGATTGAAAAGGAGAGTACTTAGTCTCTTTAAGAACTTTTTTTTTTTATTATAAACAAAGGAATATTTGTTTTCAGCCTTAGAACATGTTGCTCTTGTTTCTTTTCTGGATGGAACAGTTTACTAGATTACTGGTATTTTGAGACCATTTATCTAGAGAAAATTGTTCCATAGTCAGACTTCTTGCCTAGTATACCAGTTGTTGAACAAGGAATTGAGAGGTTTTATTGGAGTAAATAAAGTTTGCTGTATTAGAAGGTAATGTACTAGAAATAAAAAGATTTATTTTTGAGTTTTGATTCCACCATTTATGACTTTTATAACTATGAGCAAGATTGTCAATCTCTGAGGATCCATTTCCTAATTATCAGGAAATGATTTCTCATTGGATGTTGGTCAAGGATCAGATGAGATTGTACATAGGAGGAATTTTTGTTCACTGTAATTGCTACTTAAACAATTATATGGTATTTTGAAGCTATGTTATTCTGTATGTATTAATTGCTGTTACTAGTACAGTGTTAACTAATATAAGATTAGATCAGTAGATTTTAAATTACCACTTTCTGCTTTTATTTGTAAATCAGATTGTTCTGATGTTCTGTAAGTTGAGTAAAACTATAATCACTATGAAATGGAACAATGTAGGAATGACTTAGAAAATTTCCCTTTTCTCTTTTCACAGTCTGTTTTCATTAGTCCAAACATAACAATCAGCTATACTTGAAAAGTATCTCTTAAATCTAATGGCATTTTGTTTTGTTTTTGTTTTTTTCCCTCTCTTTGGAAGATACTCTATCAAAGACCTTTTGAACCATGCCTTCTTCCAGGAGGAAACAGGGGTACGGGTAGAATTAGCAGAAGAAGATGATGGAGAAAAGATAGCCATTAAATTATGGCTACGTATTGAAGACATTAAGAAGTTAAAGGGGAAATACAAAGACAATGAAGCTATTGAGTTTTCCTTTGACCTGGAGAGAGATGTGCCAGAAGATGTTGCTCAGGAAATGGTAAATTAACACTAATTAGCCATTTAAAATTTGATGTAGATTTGTATACATTGATACTGTTGAGTGAAAAAGCGGTTTATGAAGCTGTGTATGGCATATCCCACTGATACAAAGTTGTTTTGATCTGTGGCCTCAGGCGTTACGTTTGTTTTACTAGACATATACAGACACGTTTATGTATGGGGATGGATGGGTAGACAGACAGGTAGAACTAGAATGCATTCTGAAGTAATTTTCAAAGTCCATAAAGTTGACTGACTGCTAATTAGTATAAACCTGTTTAGTTAGACTGACAAGTTATGTTTTCTAAATACTGATACAATAGCCTTTGATCAGTCATCTGGGTAAATCCTAAAAATAGATCATGCATTGTTTTTCCTTCAAAGGGAGGGGAAATAATTGACCTCAAGGTCAATTATTAGTAAGTGGCCTTTCGCAAATCATTTTTAAAGTATGTCTAAAAGATCACTTTTCAAAAGGGAAACACTTCGCCAATCGTAGGCTTCTCAAGGTGCCTGAATAGGCATTTGCTGTGCAAATGTATTCACAGACTACCTCTACTAGAGCTTATAAGAACCATTCAATAGTAGTTACTTCTGAGAAGGGGTCAGGTATAAGAGAGGTGCTTATTTTTGTTAGTTTTTTACACTGTTTGAGGTTTGGGTTTTTTTTAACCTTCATATATTTATCTGGGAAAGTGGTTGTCTAGTGAAAGGAAATAAAAGTAATGCAAGTTACTATGGTTTGTAAAATTTTTGTTTGTTTGGGGAGGGGTAGCAGGTTTATTTATTGACTTTTTTCATAGAGAGACTGGGGATTGAACCCAGGACTTTGTGCATGCGAGGCACTCACTCTACCACTGAGCTACACCCTCCCTGCAACGCAGGTTAATATTGATGGTTACGTATGAGGGGGAAGTAGAACAGATACAATAGAATGAGCCTTTTGGTTTAAAAACTTGGATGTTTAAGCTCCCCGTTGTTTTGTTGTTATAATTAGTGAAGGTACAGCCACCCACGAGTTTCTACAAAGATAATGGCAGCCACCCCACGAATATCTACAAAAACGAACATAATGCAGACCAGGTGTTTCACAGTTTGGCTAATTAAGATCAGTCCTCAGACAGTTCTTTCTTCCCCTTCTTCTCTCCTTTCTCTCCAAGGGTGGCTGTTTAGTTTTGTGTTTGGCTTGTTATCTGCTGCTTCCTAACGCCCCCTTTCCTGTAGGTAGAGTCTGGGTATGTCTGTGAAGGGGATCACAAGACCATGGCAAAAGCCATCAGAGACAGAGTGTCCTTGATTAAGAGGAAACGAGAGCAGCGGCAGCTGGTGCGGGAGGAGCAGGAGAAGAGGAAGCAGGAGGAGAGCAGGCTCACGCAGCAGGCCGAGCTGCCGCCAGGCGCTCCCCAGGCGGGGGTCCCGCCGCCCCCCTCCGCCTGCCCTGGCCTGCCTGCTGCCTCTGCCGCCTCAGCTTCTGTGTCCACACAAGTGGAGCCGGAGGAGCCGGAGGCCGATCAGCATCAGCAGCTGCAGTACCAGCAACCAAGTGCATCCGTGTTATGTAAGTGTTTGCGGAAGTGGACAAGCTTGCTAACGACAGTCACACTGACCTTTTATCTTCTTGACCATCATTTTGTGCTGGCCTCTTGGTTTTGAATTATGAATCCAACATATAAATAAGAAGTTTGAAAAGTCTACCTTTTCTTTCTGTCCTTACGTTCATGGCTAATAGAGCAAAAGGATGGGACAGTGAAGAAATGTGATTAGGATGTCAAACAATGTTACAGGCTCCAGCATCTTGGAAGTTCTGATTTGTAGACTTCTACTTTTCACAATTCCTTAAAATAAAATATAATTCATAATGAAAAATGAACAAGGTTATCTTAGCTACTTATTATTGAACCCATTAATCTGGTTTAGCTCTTTTAGCAACACTGAATAATGTATGAACTAGAAACTAATGAGACTGCTAGTTATTAATTGAACTACCTTCTCAATACTAAGAAACCACTGGTCTCCACAGTTAAGAGTTTGGAAGCTGTGTCAAACTTCAGGCTGGCCAACAACATTTTATTTTATTTCCCTTGTTCTTCCAGTGGTAAGATCCTGTGTTAGTCAAGGGATTTTTTTTTAAAGACAGAACTTTTTTCTACATGGATCCCTCATTTAAACATACAAATCTACTTAGTAAAATTAGTGTTCATTTTTTATTTAGTTCAGGTCTGTGTAAAGAAAAAGCTAATTAACCTTAAAATCAAGAGTTTGTGATGGGAAAATATGAACCTCCTTTTTGTGATTTGTCTCTCTGTCTTTTCTTTTGGCAATTTATTTCTCCTTCAGCTGACGGGACGGTTGACAGTGGTCAGGGATCTTCTGTCTTCACAGAATCTCGAGTGAGCAGCCAACAGACAGTCTCCTATGGTTCCCAGCATGAGCAGGCACATTCTACTGGCGCACTCCCGGGGCACACGGCGTCTGTTGTCCCGGCACAGGCTCAGCCTCATGGGGTATATCCGCCCTCGAGTATGGTGAGTGACTACATAAGAGAGTGTAAGCCTGTAATGAGAATCAGTAGCTAATGTGTTCGGTTCAGACTTTTCTACTAAACTAGTAATAGCATGAATCTGAAGTGTAAAAATACAAATGGTGATGCTAAAGGAAGTCAGTTTATTACAGGGTGTAATTGGAGTAGTTCAGGCAGGGTGGGAGATATATGCTAATATGTGAAGAAACTACAAGATTTAAACTAATCTGCATTTGATTAAAGATAATGCTCTCTTTAGCATTTATGAGTTGAAACCGTTCAAAGCAGCATAAGTTGGACATACAAATGGTTTGGGGTGGGGCCAAGGAGAGTTTTGCAGAAATTACTTATTAAAAGAGTTACTAAGTGTTTTCTATAAGATGTCTTACTGTATAAAACACAGGTAAGACCTTCACACCATTGCAGAATGCTGCATGTGAGTGCTCTGGAGTGAGGACCCCTGTATTTGTATATGACCGTTGAATTTAGCGCTTGTGTTGAGCTCATCATCAGTTGCTATGCGTGTTCTTGCCTTAAAGTCTGTGTTGGACACGAGTTCCTTCCCTGGTACGTGTTCATTTGCTTTTTCCCTTTATTTGGTATCTGTTTTATGATGGATTTATTTTCAGAATCAATTTATTGAAATTATT
Organism: Camelus bactrianus; assembly: GCF_048773025.1. Lineage (NCBI taxonomy): Eukaryota > Metazoa > Chordata > Mammalia > Artiodactyla > Camelidae > Camelus > Camelus bactrianus. The sequence continues at coordinate 1,702,717 of NC_133572.1, read as the reverse complement.
TCCTGTAATACTTCATACATTTATATATATGCAAATGTATACACATACACACACACGTGTTATTACCCATGCTTTACATTAGCCAGTCTTCTCAGTTAAAGAATGTTCAAATAGACCATTAGACAATAGCCCATTTCTTTTGCTGACACTCCATGAAGTCTTCAGGAGTAAATAAGATGCATTGTCTGCCTTAGGAAGGAACTGAGAACAACTGGTCACTGTACAGTTCTTGTCTCGTGAGATCTTTAAGCAGGTAGATTTTCCATCTTTCTCAGAAAGCTTTTAATCTGGATTTTGTGAAACTGTTTTTCTTTGCTGAATGAAAATCTCTCTTTCTCTGGTAAGGAAATACTTCTACTTTCTCTGGTCTCTTATCCTGCAGCTTGGAATAAAAGATGTTTGCTTGTTTCATGGTCTGTTGATCAGTCCTGCACTGGCTGGGTCTTAAGATGAATGGCCATAGTAACACAAAGAAAACTCCCAGTGTACTAATGTCCTAACAGTCTACCTCTCTGATCTTTAAGTAGGTAGAGTAGAAGAGCTTTATACAGACTGTGCAGGTATATTTCTGTAATCTGACAGTATTTGTCACATTTCTTGTCAGTTAGAAACTGACAGTGGCGCTAATTGACTTCTTCCAAGTTGTCTTTTTTTTTTTTTTTAACTGTTTTTAATTTCTTGGCTTCCCTCATCACAGGGTTATGAATTTCAGATCTCTGTTTTAGAAAAGGAAATGAAATGATCATTTATGAGGATGTTAAATATTTGAGCCACAAATAGGCTACATTTATTGATGCTCTAAAAGCAGACTGTTAATGAAATGATAGTCTTTCCTTTTAATGACAATACTCTATGAAGGTATCATGAAAAGCTGTTGAATACTGAGGATTTAAGAAAAAATTTTATAATTATTTTCTTACTACAGAAAGAATTTACTGCGGCTTACAGTAGTATATCACTTACAAGTGGAATAAAAAGAAAAAGAACGGGTGGAGAAAAATGAAAATGTAGTTAGTTACATAGTTTACTATCTAAAAGGAAATAACAGACTTGCTCAGGACAGCCTTGTAGCATATGATGGGCTGCTTTGTAGCTGTGTTAAACCTTTATGTTCAGGTGCTTCAGACTTTCAAAACTTAGTAAACCAAAGTTGAACCTCTCATGTGCTTGAAAAAAATTTAAAGTTATTTTTTAGAGATTCACATTTGAGATATCTTTCCATTGACTACTTTGGTAAGAATACAGTCTTTCCTATATCTATTGTGAGTTACCTCTAGAAAGCTAATGCTTTTCCTAGTAGGAAATGACTTTTTACCTTTACAGATAAAGATAGGCAAGGGAAATAAAATACTGTGAGCCAACACCTTTTTTTTAGTGTAATGCCTTCTAAAATAGGACTGAGAAATCTTTGGGGATTCCAGAGCTCCTGCAGAGCAATCCAGTCTTAAAATCTTACTTATCTTACGATGTACGTTAAACTAATAGAATTTATTCTTGTCTAATCTTAATAAGTTTACAGAAACTACAAGCCAGTATCCATCATTTTTTCCTGTCTCTTCTGCTACTTCAGTCAGCCTCTCATTCTTACTCATACACTCATAACAATTAATGTTACTGCAGAATATTTAGGGAGATACTTGATCATTATCACAGCTGTTCATAGAAAACCACCCATACCTGACCACAGTGTGGAGAGAACAACTGTCGCCTGCCAGGTGTGCTTTGTGGAGTTGGGGGAGGATGGAACGTTCATGTCAACTGTGCCTCTGTTATCACAGTGCATTTGGTGGTTTTGTTTTCAGAGTGCTGTATTTTCATGTGTGTTTGTTTTCTGTTTAGCCTCGTCGCGGCCGTAGCATGTCGGTTTGTGTTCCCCATCTTTCTGCTGTTCCCTCTCTGTCCCGCATCTCTCCCAGTGCTCCCTCCACCCCACCACCAGTGCTGTCTGCACCTCTTTCTCCTTCCCTCCTTCGGACTGCCCCCGAGGAAACTTTTGCCGAAAAGCTTTCTAAAGCACTGGAGAGTGTCCTGCCTATGCACTCTGCCTCCCAGCGCAAGCACCGACGCTCCAGCCTGCCTTCCCTCTTTGTCAGTACTGTATGTAACCATAAACTTCCTGACAAGTGAAAATATATTGCCAATGAATACATCCAGGCATCAAGAATTTTAACAAAAAAATAAAGAATAGTACTAAACTTCATAATGTATTATGCTTCTAGGATACCAGTTTTTCCTGTAGGAAGCTTTTTTGTTACAAGGCTTTAAGGGGGAGAAAAGCAAGGAGGTAATGAGAGAGAATGCTTCTGATACCTTTGGCACATACCAGTTTGTGTGCAATAAATTTAGCTTTTATTAAATTCCCCCACCCCCCACCAGTGTGTGTATATATCCTTGCATTTTCATAACTTAGTGAAGAATATGTGTATTACTTAATTTTAAATTTACTGTTGGCTTAATCAAAAGCAAATTTTCTCTTTATCGAACATTACCCAAACATGTTTTTTCCTCACTTTATTGTAAAGAGACATTAATGAAGCTGGATGAGTCCATTTTTTCCCCATAGTCAGTAAAGAATAATTGAAGAGTGAAAGTTGGTTTTAATTTGTCAGCTGTTTAAAATGATATGTCAGCAAACTAAAAGACCACATAACGTTCCTTCCTGGACATTTTTTCCCTTAGATTGAGTAAGGTGGGGCTTTGACTCTAATGAAAACGTCCGATATCCACATAGTACACGCAGGTTTGTTTGGCCCATTCATGTCTATGGAAGATCTGTTTTGTAAATTTATTCTAAACACTGTGGGACCTTGCTGCTGCTTTTCCAGATAGAGAATGATGTTAGCATTCTGATCTAGCAACCCCCAAATCTTTAGCTTTTTACCTAGGAGATTGATTAATTCTCTGTTGTTTCATGGGTTTGGGATCCTCCTTGAATAAACAACAGTAAAATGGAGCATTCTGATTCAAAACAGAAAGCTCCTTTTAGCTGTTGTGAAGAAGTAACAGTGGAGCCATTTTGCTAATTTGATAGGGGTCTTCCTATTGAAAGAATGAAACTACCTTTTTTAAAAAGTTCATAGAAGTGAACATTACAGTGTGCGTGTTTGCATTTGACGAGGTAGGGTTCTAAATTTCAAGTTTTAAGTCTAGAACTGCTTCTGTGACAAAAATTATTGTTAGATGGCTGGAAATTATTTACATTATCCTTTTCACCTGACTTGAACACCAAATTATCCAGGATCAGAAAAGTGGATATTCAGTGATTTGGTGTCTGTAACATGTTTTCTGTAGTAAAATTAACTGGCTCTGGTTTGGGATAGACAGGAGAAGACAGTACTGTCACTAGCCAAGTTGTGTTTTTCACTATCCACCAAAAGTCTCTTCTGATTTCTAGTTAGAAGACATACTATTAGTTGATCAGAAATAAACCCTGGAGCCTCTCACAGAGCACAGGACGGTCAGAACAGGAAGACTTGGTTCAATCTCATTCTTCCTTTAACTCTGTTTCCACTGATGGAGTTTACATTTAGTCATAAGTGGACATATTAATTGTGGGTAAAAACAGAATAATCACTTAGATACTTACATTCTTCCATTTCCTGTGAGAGGGAAGTTGTGGAAAAGTAGCTCTTACCTAATGCAGAGTCCCACAGAATAATTTTATTGACCCTGGATGTATTTAATGGATTTTTACTATGCACATAATTTCCAAAAGCATTGTTGTTTCTTGATTAATTATAAATTTGGTGTAACCATATCATAGGGTTACACAGAGCTACCCAGTTGTGCATGTCTAATGTAATTTCACATATGAATGTATGAATTACTTGTCTTATTCATGTTGATACAGCCTCAGTCCATGGCGCATCCGCATGGGGGGACCCCAACATACCCAGAATCACAGATATTTTTCCCAACTATTCATGAACGTCCAGTTTCTTTTTCACCACCTCCCACCTGTCCACCGAAGGTGGCCATTTCCCAGCGGCGTAAGAGCACCTCCTTCCTGGAAGCCCAAACTCATCACTTTCAACCCCTGCTGAGGACTGTTGGCCAAAATCTTCTTCCACCTGGTGGCAGCCCAACTAACTGGACACCAGAGCCCGTAGTCATGTTGGGCACCACAGCCAGTAGAGTAACTGGAGAGCCGTGTGAGATACAGGTCCATCCTGTGTTTGAACCAGCTCAAGTTTACGGGGACTATAGACCTGGACTAGTACTTCCAGAAGAAGCTCACTACTTTGTTCCTCAGGAAGCGGTGTATCTAGCTGGGGTGCATTACCAGACCCAGGTGGCAGAACAGTTTGAGGGTTTTCCGTACAACTCACCCGTGCTGTCAAGTCCTATGAAACAGATACCTGAACAGAAGCCAGTGCCAGGGGGCTCTACCTCAAGTTCTGTCTTTGAATTTCCACCTGGACAGGCTTTCCTGGTAGGACACCTTCAGAATTTGAGATTAGATTCTGGACTGAGTCCAGGATCTCCCCTCTCTAGCGTTTCTGCACCTATCAGTACAGAGGCTACACGTCTGAAATTTCACCCTGTCTTTGTTCCTCATTCTGCACCTGCTGTGTTAACTCATAACAATGAGAGCAGAAGCACTTGTGTGTTTGAGTTTCACGTTCATACTCCGAGCTCCTCCTCAGGAGAAGGAGGGGGAGCTTTACCTCCGCGTGCTTACCGAAGTCGGCAGGTCTCCGTGGACTTGAGTCAGGAAGAACCAGCCCCTCCGCTGGCTGGGTCACATGGCCGCCTGCAGCCTGTGACTGAGGAGCAGCAGAACTACCAGGCCCCAGACTTGGCTGTTTCTGTGGCAGAGCCTGTTGGACAGAGCTGGCCAATAGGAAGCCCAGAATATTCCAGTGATTCCTCACAGATCACTTCTTCAGACCCCAGTGATTTCCAATCACCTCCCCCTACAGGGGGAGCACCTTTTGGCTCTGACGTCTCATTACCCTTTATCCGTCTGCCTCAGACAGCGTTACAAGAACCCCCACTTTTCTTCTGTTTCCCCCAAGGAACCACATCTCCGCAGGTTTTATCTGCCTCATTTTCTTCAGGAGGATCTGCACTCCATCCACAGGTTACAGGAAAACTTCCACGGTTCTATTAAACTACCCTGCTATGCACCGTTACATTTAAGTTTTCTATCTCTCCTTTCCATTCAGGAGGAATATTGTCTCATTTTATCGCAGGGTTCTCCACTGGGGAGGGGGTGTATTTTAAACAACTTGTATTTAAGAACAAAATGTGAGAGAGAAGCTGAGTGATTTGCTATAATATGTGCAAACCCTTGGAAAAGAACACAAAAACTAGAGTTTTAGTCATTTGTCAGAGTCAGTACTTCTGTCCATATGTAGAATGTTTTTAGCTAGTTTTGAACATGCAAATGTCTGTAAAGTTGACTCAGCATTGATTATTTACAAATGTTAATGTGAAGTATTTCTTTCTCCCTAGAGACAAACGTGGCTACTTTTTAAAAAATAGAAAAGAGGACTTTTTTTTTTCCTGTAAAATGAAGAGAATGGAAAATAGAGAACTTTTTTTTTTTTCTGAAGTAGTAGTAAGAATATACAGAATTTTCATTAGTTTGGAAGGATCTTAAAAGGCAGGAAACATCGTAGGAATTTGTCTTAACAAATGAAGATGCCTTTTTAAAATGGCATAGTCAAACAAGCCACTATGTTTTAAATGTTAAAATATGAATTCATGGGGGTGGATAGAACACATGCTTTGCGTGCACAAGATCCTAGGTTCAATCCCCTGTACCAACATTAAAAGATTTTGTTTTTAAATGTTAATCCATAGAATCGACTGATTCTAGTTTTTAGCAACTAAGTTAGAATCCAGTGTGGGTGTGGGTTTTTTTTCGTTTTGAGAATGTGTGATACATGTTGCACAGTGAGGAGCATTAGATATCTCAGGCCTTAGGTTTTCCTCAGCGAGCTTAAATTTTGTTGTTTATGTGTATGAGCATATGCAGTCTCCTGGAAATAAAGACAAAGTAATGGGTGTAAATCAAGATGTGGAGTCAGTATTAACTATTTCATATATTTCTCGATACATTTTGTCAAATGCATGAGTCTTAAAAAATCTGTGTAGGAGACTATGCAGTTAATTAGATAGGAAGCTTTGCAATTATGTATTCAAGATACCATTTGGATCTTTTAAATACCTCACTCTTTATAAAGTACTATATATTCTTCTTTATACTTTCTTCCTATGTTCTTCCCCTAGGGGCATGAATTACTCTGAAAATATTACATCAAGTGTCACATACTTAGAGTAGTTCTAAGAAGCAAAAAGATCCAGAGATGTGAGAACTGTCCCACGTGGACATGCGGTGTGGTACGCTCACGTTAATACACTGGTGTCTGGCCTGCTGTGACTGAATGCACGGCCACCCATTCTCGTTTAAACTTCGCAAAATGAAATTTCAAACATCAGGTAGTTAATTTATAGAAAAATTGCAGGACGAATGAATACTTAGAGTGGTTAAGATGCAATGGAATGTGGTGTCCTATCCAGGTAGCTTCAGAGAGGCCCCTCTAAACTGAAATGAAACAGCAAATGTGGGCTGTTTTGTTTTCTTAACTCGCCTGTATCAAGCCCTGCACTCGTCTCACGTTCTCATTTGTTTTTGCTTAAGACCCCTTTGGGTGAGGGTTTCTCAGATTCAGCGCTTTGCTGTTTTAGGTTAGGTACCTCTGTTGTGGGGGCTGCCCTGTGTATTGCAGGATGTGCGGCAGCATCCCTGGCCTCTACCCGCTGGGCGCCATTAGCAGTCACCTCCCCCCGTTGTGACAGCCAGAAATACCTCCAGGTATTGCCAGATGTCCAGATCACCCCCAGTGGAGGTGATGATTTTTTTACATTTTTGACAAAAGTCACCATGAAACTACAAGAAGTAGCACAAAGGAACCCAAGTAGCATTATCAGGTACCTTTTCTCTTTAGGTGCTGAGATAGGTTTTCGTATTGATAGTCTTACTACTTTTTTCCTGATTCTTTTCAGTAACAATTTTATTACGGATCTTACTATTTTCGCAAAAAGTATAGCCCGAGCCACAGGGTAGGTTAGGTTTTAACAGTGATTTCTGCGTGGCATCAGAGTATGTTCTGCTATATGATTCTTCTCTAACCTTTTCTTTAGAAGCACGCCCCAGTGCTCTCTCCTGTACATGGTTACTCAAGCTAATGCTTCATTTTGCTCAGGCAAATTCTCAGGAGCTCACATACTTATTGCAAAGTCCTGACCTCTCTATAGACTTACCTTTGAACTCCTCTAATTTTTTGTGTTCACTTCTTTCCTTCAGGCACAGGGGCAGAGCCAGGGTCAGCCGTCTTCAAGTAGTTTAGCAGGGGTTCCAGCTTCCCAACCTGTACAACATTCTCAGCAGGTGAGAGCAACTCATTGCTACATTTTGTGGATTAGCAGTCACCAAAACACTGTTTTATGTCTTTTCATGAATTAGACTCTGAGTGTAAATGGCTTGCTAAGTTTTTGAGAGGAGAATCAAGAGGCGTAACATTTCAGAAAATCTTCTCTTTTGTTTAATGTATTTCTTTTGTGGGGGCAGGGAGCAAGCAACCTACTAGATTAGACGTATATTGAAATTCAAAAGAATCATTTTTACTGACACAGTTTCTCCACTTTCTTAAACAGATGGTTTTACACTATTTTAACAGTATAGTTAACCCTTGAACAATGCAGCGGGGATAGGGATGTGAGCCCTCTACACAGTCAAAAATCTGCATGTGGCTTTATAGTGTGCCCTCCCTGTCTGGTTACACATCCGTGGATTCAGCCAGCCTCGGGTCATGTAGTATGTATTTATTGAAATCATTCGCATATAAGTGAACCTGTACAGTTTAAACCAGTGTTGTTCAAGGATCGCCTGTACAAAGAACATATTTTGTTTCTATATATATTCATGATTTGTCCTTTTGTGAGCATTTTACCATTGCTTTTATTGTGCTTGATTCTCATAATTTTGCACTCCGTTTTGATTGTTTCTGATCTGTGGGCTGGGTATCGGATTTTATGCTAATGAATGAAAGCCCAAGGACAACGATTTCAGGAACTTTTAAGAAATACTTTTAACTTCTGATTTGGGGAGTTGTTCCCAAAGCTTCAGAGAACTCAAGGGATTAGTAAAGTGCTGAAGTATTCAACAGCAAAACTGGTAATTCTAAAATTAAATATCAATAGGTCATCATTGATATCAGTTAACAGTAATTATTTGCATGGAAATAATGCTTTTCGGGCACAATTGAATATTTACTATCCATTTCAGATAAAATTTGTAGTCCCTACCTGTGTCATAAAAACTTCCCAATGAACTATTTTGTTTATAGTTCCCTATAAAGTATATTTTTGAACCACCAAATTCTAAATTGGCTTGCTTCTATTAAATCTTGAAACAAAATTTTAAATTCTCGTTACAAATGGCCTGCTTCCAGTTTAACATGTAATCATGTAGTCATTTGATACTGGCTTAAATTAAGATTAGATCTTCCTTGTACAAAACTAGTTTGGTTATATAGGCAGAGCTTGTTTTATTGCGCTTCGCAGATTTTTTACAAATTGAAGATTTGTGTTAACCCTGCTTCAAGGAAGTCTGTTGTCTCCATTTTTCCAATAGCATTTGTTCACTTCATGTCTCTGTCACATTTTGGTAATTCCCACAGTATGTCAAACTTTTTCATTATTTTTAAGTTTTTATGGTGATCTGTGATTAGTGATCTTCGATGTTACTATTGCAAAAAGATTATGATTTGCTGAAGGCTCAGATGATAGTTAGCATCTTTTAGCAATAAGGTATTTTTAAATTAAAGTTTGTACTTTGCTTTTTTAGCTATAGCTGTTTCATACTCGATAGACTAGAGTAGAGTGTGAACTTAATTTACATGCACTGGGAAACCAAAACATTCATGTGACTGGCTTCCTTGCAGTACTCATTTTATTGCAGTGGTCTGGAACCAAACCTGTACCCTCTGAGGTCTGCTTGTATATACATTTTCTGTGTTACCAACACCTCTTTTATAGAACTGAAGGGCCGAGGATTATGTTTTTTCTTGTTCTTGCCCTTTCTTCCAGATAAGTATCTGAATCTGTATATGATTATAGTCAAGTCCAGGTAGTCACATTTTTGCCGACCTTAACAGGTCTAATTATGTCAACAACCCCTAATAGGAACACAAAATAAATCTGGGTGAGGACAGAAGCACTGTTGTGAGTACCTGTATCCTGTTTTGCTTATCCTTGGATGCAGGCCAATAGCAAGAAAATGTGCAGATTTAAGTGTGTGCTCTGTTTTTCCTTTTCCAAGGGAATTTGTCAGGTGTCTTATATTTGGGCATGTAAATGAAGAAGACAATGATAAAGTCAATGGTGAGAAAAGTCTGCGATGTCAGGTTAAAAGAATTAGGTAGTTGACTCTTCTGGGAAAAAATATGAAATGGCTGTCTCTACAGTACAGACAACAATTGATTCATGTGTCAGCGATGCTTTTTTTTAAAGATACATTCATTTTGTGATTTATTTTAAATATAGCATGAGTTAAATAGAATCATGAAATTAAGCCCTCAATTTATGTGTATGCAGTGTAGAATATTTGATTTTCCCCTAGTCACATAGCCAGTAAGTGGATAGAATTAAAAATTACAAACCAAAATCCAAAATTTCTAGAATAATGTTCTTTTTTTCTGTATTAAAGTTCTGCAGGGACTTATGATTCTGCAGAGGTGCCCAAGAAGCTTTATTTGCTCTATCTTCTGGGGTTCTATATATAGAAAAGACAGGTTGTAAACTTTCTGTAGTACGTGGTTAGAGTCTGTCTATTTTTAAATGTGATTTTTGTTTTACATACTGCAGGTGGCAGCCCCACCTCAGGAAACCTATCTCTAGTTTTACTAATGTAAGGAAAGAAATGAACTTTAATCAAAATTTACCTCGTGTGTTTCTGGAATGTGATGAATACAGGATTGCTTTCTTTCATGTTTTTATCAAGAGTCTCTTCCAGGGGTTTGCTTTGTCTTAAAGAGGTGACAAAAATAGCTTTCTCCTACTGGAAGACTTGGTATTTTGCTGCCACACGCAAGGTCATGAGCTGCCCTACCCACTTAATAATTTCATCCATAGGGTCCGTGTAGAGTCTTCAGGTTCTCTCTGACTTTCTGTTCACCTGAGGCTCGTGAACATTTCTTTCATCAAGCACCTGTGTCCGCCAGAGAGCACACAGTCAGTGTAGGCTGTTTGAACTGGTTTCGTGAGGCAGGTGGAGGCGAAGCGTGATGCTGAGCTGCTGTGCTAAACAGTACTGGTTTGCCTAAAGTGTTGATTATTAGCCAGTGTGATTGTGCTAAAAAAAAAAAGGAAAGCACATACTCTTGGCCTACCTAGCAGTGCCCCTTCTCCCCGAGCGCTCTGTGGTGTCGCTGGCAATAACAGCCTCTCATTATTTTAAGCAAAGAGTAATGGTATATGTCTCTCAGACTGCTCATTTTTGACAGTCCACATACACACCAACTAAGTAATTAAACAGTTTTTTTTTCTAACTGAGTTCATGCTCTGAAGGGCCACGGGCTAGGCACTGAGGGGCTGCCGCAGTGTACCGCGCATGGCTACTCTCAGGGAGCCCAAGTCACCTGGTAGACGTGTGGGCAGTTCCTACAAAACAAGTGAGTGTAACAGCTAACATATACAAAGTGCAAAGCATTCTACTTACATTTTTATTTTATGCTTGTATAAACCCTGTAAGTATAGGTACTATCATTATTTCTGTTGTATGGATGGGAAAGCTGAGGCGAGATCTGGAGAAGCTAGTTATTCTACCCAAACTTACACAGCTTAATAAGAGAGAGAAGTTAAATCCAAGTAGTTTGACTCTGTAACTTACCATTTAACTACTGACTGATTATGTCATGAGAGGAGAGAGATTACATCTCCTGAGCAGGGGGCGGGCTGTCAGGTAGGCTCTATGAAGGAGCATTTGAACTGGGCTCTGCATTTGAGTTAAATTCAGATGAATAAAGAATGCTCTAGGCCCAAAGAAAAGTTGAGGAGGGGGCCGTGTAAGCAAGGTTCAAGGCACAGAGGTAGAAGGGAGACACAAACAATCCAGCCTGGGTTCCGCTGAGCTGGAGTACAGGTGAGTGAAGGAGTGGTTCCAGGAGACGCTGAGTCTGGATGTGAGCAAGGCTCCGCGTTGACGGGCGACGGAGGGAGCCACGTGCCCAGATACGAGGTGGGCTTTCCTCAGATTTACCCCTTAATAAAGAGGGGAGTCACCGCACAGTCAAACCTTTATCATACTTCCACATTACATGTTACTCACTGCCCCTTATTTTGAACAATAACCAAAAAAAGTTTAATGGAGTAAAGTAAAACTGTTGAGAATGAAAGTGCCTGTAAGGACCTTAAATGGTGTATGTAGTTGGAAACATTTATAGACAACATCTGACAGAATTGGTCTTAAAATAAAAGCCAGGACATTGAACATAGATTTGGTCCTTATTCTTAGAGGGACAGCTTCACCATTCCAGGTTCTGTATGTCATTGTAAATAATTTTTTTAAAGATCACTTAAATCACCAAAGAAGATAAACACATGGCAAGATACCACGTGAAAAGGTGTTCGATATCATCAGCTATCACCTTTACCCACTCATTACAATGCCTGAAGCCAGAAAGCCTGACCTAGCTTAAGTGTTTGCGAGACCTGGAGCGGTTGGAGCTCTCACCCACTGCTGGTGAAAATGGGATGCAACAGTCCCTTTGGAAACCAGTTCAGCAGTTTCTTAAAATGCAAGTTACACACCTACCACCGGACACAGCCATTCCACTTGCAGATGTTTACCCAAGAGGAATGAAAGCATGTCCATATAAAAACTCAAACATAGCTTTATTTTTAGTTGCCAGAACTGTAAATGAGTTAAATATTTACCAACAGATGAATGGATAAGCAACTTTCAGTATATCCAAACAATGGAATATTTCTCAGCAATGAAAATGAATTAACTGTTGATACAACAATATGATGAATCTCCAAGTATGATGAATGAAAGTAGTCTAAGCAGAAAAGACTGTATACTGTATGCTTCTGTTAATATAAGGTTCTAGAAAATGTAAACTAATCTACAGTGACAGCAAACAGACCGTTGGTTGCTAGAGGATAATATCTGGGGTTGGAAGAAGTAGAACTGAGACATCACGAAGAGACCAGAGGAAGTTCCTGAGGGTGATGGCCATGTGCACTGTCTTGACTGTGGTGATAGCTCCACGGTGTATGTGCACGCTAAAACTTGCCGCAGTGTATGATCTACACGTGTGCAGTTTGTTGTTTGTCAGTTACATCTCAATAAAGCTGCTACTTAAAAATTAAAATCATAAAATCCACTTAAAGATTACATGAATATACACCTATAGGACAATTGAAAAAAAATTCAACTATTCTAATAGTATTCAAACAGAAGCTTGTCACTAGGTTTTACCTTAAGACACAACTGAAAGGGAAAGTTATGCTCCAGAAAAACAGGATCATTCATAGTACAGGTCCAGTGAAGGTAACAGTGCTGGTGTCTTACATGTAAAGAATTCGAATGGAGGAGGGGTTTCTGTATTTCTACATTTGTAATTATGTGTGGTGATCATTTTGCACTATGTACATATGTCAAATCATGCTACACGTCACTTATATTTCAGTGCACACACACACACAGCTTCTCTTCATATAAGCTGTAACCAGTTAGTGGTATGGACCAAGACATGTGTAAAAGGCTATTGGCTATAGCGTTATTTTAAGTAACAAGAAAATCAAACCCAAATATTCATCATTAGGATATTGGTTCCATTGATAATGAAATAAAAATGGCATGTCAGAGAATAGTATTTATAAAATAGGCATGTTTTTAAAAAGCTTTACTTTTAAAAACAAAGAAGTGTACTTGTGTGTGAGTGACCACTTATGCATAGAAAAAAGTCCATAAAGTTGACACACAAAACCACTAACTGGTTGCCTCTGAGGAAATGAGGTTGGGTATTTTCATTTGACTCTTAATCTGATATATTGGTTAAAATTTTTATTACAAACAGGTATTGCCTTTTATTTAAAAATTTAAAATTTAAACTAGTTATAGGTGTTGGAGAGTCTTGAAAGTCAGCTATGAAGTTCAGGTTTTTGTTAGGCTAGAGGGGGCCATTAATTTATTAATAATTTATTGTTTGGGTACAGTTACGTGCCATGCATTAAATTTAGGTGTGTTATACCAGGGTGTTTAGCACATAGTTGATTCCCTTTGCCCTACTTTGAGTGAGTGGTAGTGTCCTTGTTTTCAAAGAAGGAAGCCTCGCTCTGGCAGTAAGACGGGCCACCTCTCAGGTGTCACAGCTGGTAAGGGGTAAAGCTGGAGTCCCCAGTTCAGTGCTTTCCTCACATTTTGTAGCTATTATCAGAGCTATTCTTTAAGCAGACTAATTAAAGCATACTTCAGAAACATGCTGTTAATGACTTGAAATAAAATTGTATTTTCTTCTCAGCAGCAGGGAGTCCAGCAGACAGCCTCCTCTCAGCCGACGGTGCAGTATTCCCTTCCACAGGCACCGGCCTCCAGTGAGGCCCTGACTGCACAGCCAGCGAGCCAGCCTCCGCCCCCGCAGGTGTTGCCTCACGTGTCAGTGGGGAAACAGGTGCGTGCTTAGTTCCTGGAGGGGAGTGCCATGTGGCTGTGTGGAGGGGCCTCTGCCTTCTCTAGTGGTGGAGTATGGAAGTTGGCTAATTTCACTGCAAAAATGAAGTGAAAATTACCTCTTGTGCTTATGCATCGGTTGATGTAATGGTTACATGCAGCAGTGATAATCCCACATGTTTACCTTTTAGGTGCATCAGCCAACGCTTAGTTTGACAGGTACAGACCTAATAAAGGTGCTTTAGTAGCTGAATCTGGATGTTGTCTAGAGTTGTCAGTTACACCTAGTATTCTCGGTTTGCAGTCACGCTGTGTTTTCTTGTAGATTTATGCATTGTCTCCTTCCTCTGCCTACTGACAGCAAGTCACAAAACCCTTTATACGGATTGGGTTTTTCCTAAGTTGTCCTAATCCCTTAAAAAAAAAAAAAAGTACCCCTGTAGAAGATAGGCTCTTCCGAATGAGCTGTTTTCAACTTTACGTCGGGCTTGTGCTTGTGTTGTGGCACAGTGCGTGGTCTGTCAAGTTTCATCACATCTGAGATACTGTCAGTTGTAAGTTATGTTTAACACTGAGAACTGACACATCATTAATTGTAAGATACATCTCAACTTCATAAATGTTAAAATGACCCATGGTGAGAAGGGGTGCTTGCGTCCTAGAACCAGTGGAAGATGGTAACTATACCTCCTTTTACAGGTCTGTGTTAGACTTGAGAGTTGTAGAAGCAGGAGGGATGAGCTCTGACCCCGCTGGGAAGGAAGTCCTTTGAACTTCAGTGACTGCGGCGATGCAGCCATAGGTGTAGGGACAGCAGACGTGCCAGGGGACTATGGTCCGTGAGACACATCTCGGTCAGGCTGTAAAGAAAACAGCCTTCCGTGTAGAAGGGGTCTCTGTGCCGTTGAACGATAAAACATTAGCGGAGTTCTTCACAGCAGACTGGGCGCAGTGGCCGCTCTGTCAGCCTCCTTGTCTCCTGCGCACCTCTCCCTGCTCCTACATGGCATATTAACTCACACTAATGTATGCAGGGATTTGGTGTTTGTTTTAATTTTCTCTCTTTTTTGGCTAATACATACATCTTGCTTTTGGCAGCCTTGCTCTTTTTTTTTTCTTTAAGTTGGTCTGTTTTGTTTTTCTTTCCCTTCCCAGCTTCCAGTTTCCCAGCCAGTACCAACTATCCAAGGCGAACCTCAGATCCCAGTGGCGACACAGCCCTCAGTTGTTCCAGTCCATTCTGGTGCTCATTTCCTCCCTGTGGGACAGCCACTCCCACCTTCCTTACTCCCTCAGTTCCCTGTCTCTCATATCTCCTCGGTGCCTCCCGCCTCTGCAGCTCAGCCGGGTTTCTCACCCCTTCCCGCCACAATGGCAGCTGGCCTTGCCCAGCCTCTGCTCACCTTGGCTTCACCTGCTGCAGCAGCTGCAGGCCCAGGGGCACCCGCTGTGCTTCCTAGCCAGCTTCCAGCCCTCCTGCAGCCTGCGACCCAGCTGCCGGGTCAGGCTCACCCGCAGCTCCTGCAGCCAGCAGTCCAGTCCACGGGGATACCCGCTAGCCTTGGACAGACTGCTGAGGCTCCACTTCCCTCTGGAGATGCTCTCTACCAGGTACCGTGTTGACTGGCAAAAAGGAGGGCGCCAGAGGGTTTGGCTGTAATAACAACATCGAGGACTTCAGAACCTAATACTGGAATATCGGAATAACTAGCAGTAACCAGAGTTCCTGATCTCAACCATAGACGCTAAAATAGTAAACTCCTGAGAAAGGATGGGGGGTGATGTCTGACGGTTCATTTCCATTTTTCCCAAGACACCTCTTTGGGGAAAGTGGTTCTCTCAATACTCGGTGTAAGCTGATTGAATGCTAGATATAGCTAATAATAGAATATATCAGGCTACGTTTTTATAGGAAGGGTAAATACGGTGGCCAACATGGAATCCTTAAAAAGCTTCAGGGTTTAGATTTAGAGTACTAGCATGTCATTATCTGACTGGAATGACGGATACCTCAGAGGTTTTGCATTCTCCTGTTTGACTGACTAGAAAGTAGCTATTTTTCTAGAAGGAATTCTGTGTCTTCCTCCTATTTAAATAGTCTCCAGGAGAGGGAAAAATAGCAATTTAAAATACACTTCTATGCAGCCCTGTCCCCTAAATGAAATCAGTCTGTCATTTAATTTTGAGGAAGAATCTTTAAATTATTAGAGAGGGATTGGGGTGCTGTTCATCTTCGCTACGTGCTTTCCTGTGCATGTCTTGCTGTTTTGCTCATTTGATGACCCAACCTACACTAACTCCCCTTCCTCATTTCTGTCACAGGGCTTCCCACCTCGACTGCCACCACAGTACCCAGGAGATTCAAATATTGCTCCCTCTTCCAGCGTGGCTTCTGTTTGCCTCCCTTCTACAGTCCTGTCCCCTCCCTTGCCGACAGAAGCATTGGCTGCCCCAGGTTACTTTCCTACAGTGGTGCAGCCTTATGTGGAATCAAATCTTTTGGTTTCCGTGGGCAGTATAGGAGGACAGGTTCAAGTGCCCCAGCCAGCACTGAGCTTAGCACAAGCCCCCACTACATCCTCCCAGCAAGCAGCTCTGGAGGTAAATGGAATTTCTGCATGTTTATAGCTGAGACATATGTGTAATGGGATAAAAGTGACAAAGGAGAAACATAGGTTCCCCTGGTTTAGAATTCGTTTGGAAACTATTTTAAACTAACTTCTGAATGACTTTTTCTTACAGCAGAATGAAATGCCAGTGTGGGGGCCTTGTTGCCACTGGCTGTTCTGTTGGGAAGTGAGTGTGCCTTGGAGAAGATTAATCCTGTTAGCACTTCACTTCTCTAGCTAGCCCTTCAGCCGTTTTTCTTGTCCTTTCACAAATTCTTGCCATGGTGGTCCCCAGAATACCTTACCCTGCTGTGCGCCCAGTGATCGCTCTTGCCCCACTCAGAGAGCGCTGCGCCGCCTCTGCACTTGGCTCTGCCTGCCCTGCTGCACGTTCTGGCGAGATGCTGGCTGCATGGCAGGTTGTAGTTTCTCACCACCTAGCGACAGCTGTGGCTGATGACACACCATGTAGCCTGTACCAGAGACTAGCTTTAGAATCTCCCTTTGCAATTTTAAGAGGACTTTCTGTAGATGCTGAATATTAAGAATTTCTAGTAAATGTAGTGCTTTTAGGACTCAGGGGAGGGATAAGAAAAAAAAAAGTAGTTTATTGAGGATGGCCAGTAATAAGTAAAATATATGACTGCCAAGGTTTGAATTATCCTTTCTGTTCACAGAGTACTCGAGGAGTCCCTCAGGTCGCTCCTCCAGAGCCAGCTCCAGTGGCACAGCCACAGCCCGCCCACCCTGCCGCCTTGGTCTCTTCTATAGACAGGTGTGTAAAGTCAACTTCTCCTGTCTTGATGGGTCGATAGGATGGCATGAAACTTGAGGCTGTGAAACCTTTAAATCTCCTATTGTAAATTGAACTTTTTCCCCCCAAAGTGCACATTCAGATGTGGCTTCAGGAATGAGTGATGGCAATGAGACTGTCGCATCGTCTAGCGGAAGGCATGAAGGGAGAACCACGAAGCGGCATTGCAGGAAATCTGTGAGAAGTCGCTCTCGCCATGAAAAGACTTCACGCCCCAAACTGAGAATTTTGAATGTAAGTATTGCTGACTTCTGGGTTTCATATAGTTAGTTTATTATTTAAGTATTTCTAAGGCTAGAGTGTATTGATGAAAGTTTAGGCTCTTCTAATCACCCAAATGATACTGTTAAATTTCGTATTTCTGTAAGAAGGCAGTAGAGAGTTTAATTTGCACAACAAAGGCTTTACATTTCTTCCAAACTCCTCAATGGAAGATAAGTACGTCGCTCAAAGCCTGATATTTTCTTAAGGTTTTCCTGCTGCCAGTTTAAGAGGCAAAGTACCAGTGTTTCAAGGACTAGTGGTAACGTTACGCTGAACTTCAAGTGATAACCTACATCACTTTCTCACATCCAATAACGGTGCTGAGCATGGTCTTCTGAGATTAAAAATACTTTACTTTTTTCTTTTTAGGTTTCAAATAAAGGAGACCGGGTAGTAGAATGTCAACTAGAGACTCACAACCGGAAAATGGTTACATTCAAATTTGACTTAGATGGTGACAACCCTGAGGAGATAGCAACAATTATGGTATGTCTGAGTTTAGAGTCCCAGATTTTTCCTTAGTCCTTGATCTTCATATCCACCACCCTAGGCAAATAGGCAATATTTTGTAAACTGTTTTGACAGTTACCTATTTATTTCAGTTTCAGTGTGAGTATAACTAGCAGACCAAGCCGGTGATTTAGAGATGTTTTTGTCTGGGGCCTATCTAGGTATTAAAGAACTAACTTACATATCAGATAAATAATACAGATGGAATGCAGACTGGGCAGAAAAATGAAAATGGGGATTGAATGACCTAAGGCTTGAGGAACACTGTACGAATCAGGCTGATGTCTCATTTCTTTTACAGGTGAACAATGACTTTATTCTGGCAACAGAAAGAGAGTCATTTGTGGATCAGGTGCGGGAAATTATTGAAAAAGCTGATGAGATGCTCAGTGAGGATGTCAGTGTGGAGCCAGAGGGTGACCAGGGGTTGGAGCGTCTGCAGGGAAAGGATGACTATGGCTTTTCAGGGTCTCAGGTAGGCTCACCATCCCGTAGTGAAGCTTTGTTTGTTTCAGATCCAGTGGTACCATGTTACACCTGTAACTAAGGCTGTCAGCACTCATGTTCTCTTTGCAGTCAAATGCTCTACCCCTGAGCTATACCCCCATGTTCTCTTTGCATGTGGCGATTTGCTTTGCCTAATCACTGAATTTGAGAATGAATTTAATCACTTTTGTTTGTTGTAGAAATTGGAAGGAGAGTTCAAACAACCAGCTCCTGTGTCTTCCATGCCACAGCAAATAGGTGAATTTCTTTTCTTTCCATCATTTGCTCTTACCTGAGAATTTGTGTGTTAATACTAAAATCTCGAAGCTTCGTGTTAGTGATGGTGTATGTAAAAATGTGATTAAGTGGTTTGTTTCTTTTTAACCAGGCATTCCTCCCAGTTCTTTAACTCAAGTTGTTCATTCTGCTGGAAGACGGTTTATTGTCAGTCCAGTGCCGGAAAGTCGATTACGAGAGTCAAAGCTTTTTGCTGGTGAAATATCGGATACAGGTAAGGAATTACTTCTGCCACGTGTGTGTAAGTCCTGCAGCATCTCTCCTACAGCAGAAGCTTGGTCATCAAACCGTGGTTCAAATGATGACACAAGACAGTGAGGAAGGGTAGCAAATTGAGACTACACCCAACAGACGAACGTATGGAGAAGGGAGACAGACGGTGGAGAGAAGAAAAAGAGCACAAAGGGTGGCTGTGCTAGGTACAGCCCATGGGATTAGCTACTGCCATGTACGGTTTGAGCGCACTCCATGTTCTTTCAAGAAGCAGACATTCATACTGACAACTTCTGATCGAAGTAGTAGTTATTTCACTTTGCTCGTTTAAAGCCTGTCATTTCCTTGGGAGAGGTTTTGTATCTTGTTGGTATGTGGCATTGTTGGTTAACTCCAAAAACAGATTATTAAGACAGTCTTTTGAATCCACTCTTTAAAAATGGACTGATTTTGAATTTTTTATTTTCCTTTGCAGTTGCTGCTGCTTCTACATCTCCTGGCACCGGAATGAACTTGTCTCACTCTGCTTCATCCCTTAGTCTACAGCAGGCCTTTTCTGAACTTAGATATGCCCAAATGACAGAAGGGCCCAGCACAGCACCTCCCAACTTTGGTCATACAGGACCAACATTTCCAGTCGTGCCTCCTTCCACAAGTAGCATTGCTGGAGCCGCAACCACAGTCGCGGCCACACTTTCAGTATCAGCCCCCGCAGCTAGCTGCCCTCTTACTGACATCTCCACATCAGTAATGCAGTCTGAGATTACAGTGGCGCCTGAAAAAGGGACTGCTGGGGTTGCCACCTGCACAGGTGTGACACCATCAAGCAGTCTCCCTATCCCGGCTGCATCTGAATCCCCAGTGCTCTCCAACGTGATTTCAGGCATCACGGCGCCCACCGCTGTCTCAGTGTCAGCAGCTTCCAAGTCAGTTCAGGCTCCTGCCCCTGGGGGCGCCTCTTCTAGTGTGGATGCATCCCCCTCTGTGCCCATTTCAGTGACTCCTGCCTCGGCAGGGAGCAGCACTGCTGCCCTGGGTACTAAGCCTGCACCCGGGCCATCTCAGCAGGCAGGAGTTAGCACTGCCGGGGTAGCCACGTCAGCATCAGTTTCTGCCACCACTCCGGCCCCGAGCACGGCTTCACAGTCGTCTGTCCTGCTCAGCAGCAGCGCCTCGGCTCCTGCCCTGTCCGAGACGGTGGTGGTCAGTGCACACGCCCTAGATAAGACTTCTCACAGCAGTGCAGCGGGCTTGGCTTCGACCCTCCCGGCCTCATCTTCCTCTCCCTCCCCTGGGGCAGGGGTATCTAGTTCTGTTTCTCAGCCTGGTGCGGCTCATCCTTCAGCCGTCACCTCAGCTGTAGCTTCTGCTCCTGTCCCTTCCCAAGCAGGACCTGCTTCTGCACCTCTGTTACCCCAAGTACCTGGCATCCCACCCTTGGTACAGCCTGTGGCCAGTGTGCCTGCCGTACAGCAGACACTAATTCATGGCCAGCCCCAGCCAGCTTTGCTCCCCAGCCAGCCCCATGCTCACTGTCCTGAAGTAGACACTGATACACAACCCAAAGCTCCGGGGATCGATGACATAAAGACTTTAGAGGAGAAGCTGCGGTCTCTCTTCAGTGAGCACAGCTGCTCTGGAGCTCAGCATGCCCCTGTCTCCCTGGAGACGTCGCTGGTGGTGGAGACCACTGTCCCTCCAGGCGTCCCGACCACTGCCGTCGCACCGAGCAGACTCATGACTTCCACTACGAGCACTTGCCTGCCACCAGCCAGTTTGCCGCTAGGAACAGCTGGTTTGTCGGGTCCAGCAGGAGTCACACCTGGGCAGGTTTCCGCCCCGGTCAGCACTGCACCAGGAGTGAAACCTGGAACCGCTCCAGTGAAGCCACCTTTAACTAAACCTCAAGTAAGATTCTTGTTCTGAAATAATTTGAAAAATATCATCACTCTTTTTTCCCCTCAATAAGTACATTTTAAAAAATTCAGCCTTGCAGATTAGAAATGTAGTTATAAAGATGCCTGGCTTATAGTAGACACATGGTATTTAGTAAATAAATTGATTGAAGGTGATTTTAAGATATATGTACATTGAACCATGAGATTTTTTTTCTTTTGAAATGTGGCAAGATTTTGGGGTTAATTATACTGCACAATTTTCTAGGAGTATATAATAAGTAGTTAAAGTACAGGCATTGTACCAGATTGGTACAGACTGAAGAAATCATCCCAAAGGGGAGCTAAGTGTTTTTGCTGGCAGTTACACACAGTCACAGCAGTTCACAGTCTGTTTGCATGAGAATGAAGCAAATTGTCTGCTTCACTTAGATTCTGTACACATACAGTTTGGGGTTTGTAAAAAGTTGGAAGTTGGTGATGAATATGATACACAGAGGAGAAAAGAATCTAGGAATAAAATGAGCGGCACGAGTTTCCTGGTTCTGCTGCGGTGGCTTCCTCTCACTATGCCCGCCGGTCTCTGCCCCTCCGCGTAACCAGGCGTGTCTCTCCTTCTGCGCTGGGTGCCTGCGCTGTCTGTCTGCGTTGCCATCGATGCAGGATTCCTCTCACGGGGCGGGTGGGGGGTGACTCAGAGGCTTCACTCAGAATACAGACTGCTCGATAGTAGTAGATTTCTGATGTCTTTTGTTGTCAGACCTGCCCCAACGGTTATTTCTGAACTATTTTGTTTCTCAGAAAAGCCTGATAATACAGTAGCAGATGAGTGGCTCAGGCGTATCTAGACCACCTCTCGTGTCCACGCAGCCTTTCTTCTCTGTATTTTCCCTGCGGAGTAACCTTTTACTAAAGATTCCTGTCCATTTTATTGGCATATCATAGTAACCCCTGTAATAGGATCATGGTTATAATGCCCTTCAGGTAAGATGGATACCAGAGTATAACTCAGGTGACAAGCTTACCTTAACTAGATATATTTTATTCTTATCCTTCTGCATTTGAATTAGTTGGTTTGCTCTCCAGTATGCAGTCTTTACTCTTAGTGTCTCATGGACTTGAATTTCCCTTCACTGTCTGTAGGTGCTACCAGTGGGTACTGAACTTCCAGCTGGTACTCCACCCAGCGAGCAGCTGCCGCCTTTTCCGGGACCTTCACTAACTCAGGTGCCCCAAGACTTGGCAGATTTTGTGCCCCTACTTTCTTTCACAAAGCTTGTTTAAATTCTCCATTGCATGATCTTGCCTTCTGGCTCCTATTTGGTTTTGACTTAGTAAGAACTTTCTTTTAAAACACCATAGCTGATGATACAGGCCCTACTTAGAGTAAGAATCATATCATCTAGAGATCATTTGATATTAATACTTTTTGTAACTTACGAAAAAAGAAAATAGCAGACTTGACATTTTGCCAGAAAAATTCCTTCTATCATTCATACTTTTGTAGAACAGTGAAAGATTAGACCATTGTGGAAGTAAAAAAAAAAAAAAAATTACATGTAATCAAAATTAACTTTGTAAGTTCCTTGGGGAAGGGTACCTCCCTGATAACTGGCAATGCCCTTTTTCTGTGGGTTCAGCACAACCTGTTTTTTTTCTTGAATGTTTGACATTTCTTTCAGTGACCACCTAATGAAGTAATTGGGTATAATAAGGGTCATGTTTATGAAAAACAAGTATTATATCTTTCAATACAAAAGCCACACAGCTCAGCTAACATGAGATGACTCAAAGAGGAACTGCGGCCAGTGACGTGGACGTGAGACTGCTGTCTCACTTTCAGTCCTGCTCACTAGGAGTCGGAATTGCCCGCAGTTAGACTATGCTTTTCTTTCCCGCCCTACCTTCCACCCAACACGAGTTGAATTCCCGTAAGTACTTGTTAGGAATCCATCATAACCATGAGAAAGCTTCTGATGTGAGACAAGCTAGTAACACTGAAACTAAATGAGGGATTTATTTTAGAATAAGATATAGAAAAATATGGCTAATTGCTAACTTGAAGTCTGAATTTATCCCTGCTTCTTTAACAGTAAAACATAATTAAGGAACTTGCCGTAATAAAGTAGTAACTCCAACAGAGAATCTCCTCCATCAGCTGCTAAATTTTGAAAACAATTGCGTTGTGAAAGTCTATAAATTTCGAGTTTTGGACCTATTTTCTCACTAAAAACATGTATTTCAGATCCTAAGAGGGCCCAAAGTGTGATGAGAAACCGCAGATGGGACGTGGGGGATGAGGATGAGGGGTGGTACTGATGTGGAGGAAGAGGCTGACCGCGGTGGCAGAATAGGTCCTTTTTCTATTCTTAAGGACAGGCTCTCAGAGGCACCAAGCCAAAAAAGAAAATAGGGAACAATATAGTTAGTCTCCCCCACATCATGATGACATTTTTTTAGAACGTATTTTTAAGGAGAGGACAAATAGATAACTTTCCTATCACTTTAAGTAATATCATACATAGAATGTAATAAGGAAGGGTTCAAAACTGTAAAACCTTAGATGTAATTGAGTTTCTCTGTGGCTTAAGAACTTGACAATAAAATTTTAAGAGGTTGGTAAATCAAGGAATATAGCTAAGTTGAACTTAGGTCATCGAGTTTCGTATTCAGTGAGCAGATGTGATGTTGTGTCGATCTGAAGCACGAAGCTGAAGTGTGTTCTGTGTAAACCGGCTCTGCCGGTGCCAGAGTGCTTACTGTGCCATGTGGTCCATCCCAGCAGCCCCTGGAGGATCTTGATGCTCAGCTGAGGAGAACGCTTAGTCCAGAGACTGTCGTGCTGACGTCTGCAGTTGGTGTAAGTTTTGAAAACCTTGTTAAAATCTTCCAATAACCCTAATGTATTATATTCCTGGAATATGACTGTAACCTAGACCATTCTTAATATACCTGTAACACCTATTCAGTGTCTTTGCTTGTTCTAGTCAACAGAAATGAGATTAATGAAAGATTAACACTGACCCCGCAGTGTAACTATGGAAAAAGTCTGATTTGAAAGATGCTTTTTTGTCCTGCCTGTGGGTAGAATTATACTGCAGATCAATCCTGTGCATTTGGAGGAGGCTATACTTAAAGTGTGAAGTTTTAACTCATTCCTTTTAGGCTTGTGACACAGTAATGTTCTGATTAAAACTACTTTTCTATACATACCCAAGTTACACTGTTAAGCACCCATGAGAAAAGTTAAGAAAGCAATTAGAAGGGTTAAGACTCAAAATTTCTTTTAAAATTCTCTTTCTTTACATGAGACTTACTTTTAGGCCATAAAAAAAGAGACAGGAAATTCCCTCGGACGTCAGTGCTTCTCCGCACAGGCTGTCTGTCTCTCTGCCCTTTATGAAGACCCGAGGGAGGGCAGCCCGGGAGGGTCTGAGCGCACCTGCAGCTGAAGGTGCTGTGTTTGTGTGTGTGTTTGCAGCCGGCGTCCGCGGTGGCCCCCACAGCAGCTGTGGAAGGAGGAGCGCAGCTTCGGAAGGACGGTGAGACCCGCCCCTCCCCAAGTCGCCGCCTCCATTCCTGCCCGTAACTGACTGTAGAGGCTGCTGCTGCAGAGGCGCAGCCTCGCGAGCTGGCAGGTGTATGTGAGACGATTTTAATGAATGTTTTTATGTATTTCATGGTTGAGGAGCATTAGTACCAGTATCTAGAGCAGACAATTTTAGCAAATCAGTGAATCTTTTCCTCTTGTGTTTTGGAGGGTGGCGTGCCAGGGGCTAATAAAAGTTTCTCTTAACGTGAGGCCCTTCGTTACTAGCTAGGCCAGATCCTTGCTCAGAGAGAGAAGGACCTTCAGGCATATTTATGAAAGTTAATTTATTGGCAACCTCTTGGCTTTTTAGAAATACAAAGATATAGATAAGCTTGAATAACATGGATGGTAGAAATACAAATGTAAGATTTCAATCAATCAATTTAAACATTTATTTTTTTAATTATTTTTATTTCTGGAGTCTTTAGAATTGGGATGTTTACAAATATAATCTCTTTAGAAAGGCACATTTCTGACTTAATTTTGTGAAAATTATCCAGACCAACAATCTAAATGTTTAATGAGAACTTTTATCCTCACATGCTCAGTCATAAGTTTATGTTGACTGCTACTGCTGTAAAGTTTTGTTGTCAATCTCTTCTCACCCTCAGTCCCACAGAACCTGGGAAGTTTAAAATTTATTTTCTGTTGCCTTTGCCTTCAGAATTGTTCATAATCAAAAGTCAAAATAATTGAACGTGAGCTATATTTACTCAGTGTGATTTTATATAGCACATGCTTAAAATTAATTTTTCCTTTTTATAATATCCGTTCTCCTCAACACCCCCTGACATAAGTGTAATTCACTGTATAACTGTTACTAAGATTAGCTGAACACTCTTACCTCTTCCTGTCTTCCTTACATGCTTAGACTTAAAACCTCTCTAAATTAAGTTATTTTCAAGGCAGGCAGATTCTGAATTGGCTCTCTTTTTAAAGGAAGTGCCTTGAAAATCAGTGGAACAGACTAGAAAGTCTAGAAACTAAAGTGGAATGTAGAATATGAGAAGGTGGCCTTTCAAATCAGTGAGAAAAGATGGAATATTTCAGTAAATGGTTTGGGACAACTGGACAGTGGCTTGGAAAAAGCAAAGATCGATCGCTAGCCAAGGCCAAAATAAATTCCAAATGGATCAAAGGTGAAAAATGATGTCATAAAATAGTACTATAAGAAAACAAAAGGAGTATTTTTCTTTTTCTTTTTCTTCCAACTGTCTAGAGCACGGTTGACAAACTTGTTCTGTAAAAGGCTGAAAAGGAAGTATGTTAGGTTTTGCTCTTCAAATATCCAAAATATTGTAGCTCAAGAAGCAGTAGACATGCATGAATGAGCGGGTTTGACTGTCCAGTAAAGTTTACGTATGAAAACAGGCAGTGGGCTAAATTTGGTCCACAGTTCAGAGACTGCTGATCCTTAATGTAGAGAAGGATGTTACTGTTACGTTTAATACCCAACACGGAAGCATTAACAGATTTTAAATTTCTGCATGGGGAAAAAAAGTGCTGTTAGGTCCAAAGATAAGTGAAAAACTGGGAAATGTGTGTGTTGTGTGCTCATATCATAAAAAGGACTAGTTTTGCTAATATAGAGTGTTCCTATGAATTTGGCGTGGGCCAAAAAGTAATCAAACGATACAGAAAAAAAGAAAATTGGACATGAAAATACTTAATTTCCTTTGTGAAACAGAAATGTAGAGTAAAACTAAAAGTGATCCTGCTTCTCACCTGTCCTTGTTAAGTTCAGACGTGTAACAGCCGCTGGTGACTTGGTTCAGCCTTTTTGGAGATCAGTTTAAGTCTGTCAGTTATAAATGGAAATGATTCAGTCCTTCCATTCTCAGGTATTTATTCTACATACCTATAAGAAAATACATATTAGAGCACTTTTATGATAGCAAGAAGTTCTGAGTAACTTTAGTGTCCTTCAGTAGAAGCCTGGATAAAATGTGGTACACTTCAAAACTTCATACATGCACATAATGCATAATATCAGTAGAGGATAATGCAGCCATTAAACAGAATGAGGCACTTACGTGGGAAGATCTCTAAGTTACAGTTAAATGAGAACACCAAAGTCAGTATTCTACCAGCTGTATAAAATAAAGGAAATGGTGGTGTATATTCCATTATCTCCAGAAAGAAACCCCAACAAGTGATTGTCACTAGGAGGACCTTGGTGGCTTTAAAGTCACTCAGAATTGCTTATCAGTGATTCTGCCACTTACACTGTTCTGTTCCAGGATTTTGCTTAAGTGTTGCCTAAACCAATTTGCCATAGCTGGTTTTCTTTTTAAAATATGTCTTTAGTATCCTAAATATAATCTCATGGTTTGCTTCTTTTATTTGTATCTTTGAGTTGCAGGTTGAAACTGTAGTGTAATTTTCTGTTAGCCTTAGTTTTTACAGTGTCTCTTCACACTGGATGCCGTTCTGCTGCTACGTAACTTTTTTCCCTTCAAACAATGCCGTGTCATCTGCACACGTGTACAACAGAATGTACAGAGGGTTCACGATAAATTTCCAGACTCGATCATTTATATCATTTACATGTTTCACAAGCAATACAGTCTTTCACACTGAAGGTGTCTCGTAGGAAACCAAACAGTAGCTGTTACCCCTTGTTGGACAAAATCTGAGCAGCCTTGCCTCTAACAGCTTTCCTCTTCTGATACGTAGTTTCATTTTGCTGTGTTTCTGGCCAAAAGGAAAAGCAGCTAACTGAAAAGAGATGCTGATTTAAGTTATCTTCCTCCTCCATGTACTTCTTTCAGTTCCTCAAGTCACAGAAGGTCCTGTCTTAGCACCTACTTCAGGCCCTGGTGGTGTTTTTAAGATGGGGCGATTTCAGGTAAGACAGTCACTGCCGGGGGGTAGTGTGTATGTAATAAAAAGGGATTCCCACTTCTGGGGAGTGTGTATGTAATAAAAGTATTATCTACCTTTTGGGACTTAATTGCCATCAATGATGTATCTCTTTTAGATGGAGAACTTTATAGCTCTTTATTATTGTCCCCTCTTAAAATAATGCATGCTAAAATAGATAACCAACACGTTTATACGGTAGAGCACAGGGAACTATATTCAGTATCTTGTAGTAACCCATAATGAAAAGCTATGAAAAGAAATATGTGTATGTATATGTATGACTGATCTATTATGCTGTACACCAGAAACTGACACAACATTGTAAACTGACTTCGATTTTTAAAAGTTTAAAAAGTAATTCATGCTAATTAAAGAAAGACTACTTAGAACAGTAGAGAAGCAGTAGGTTGTCGTAGGCCATCCTCCCACTGTACCCCTAGGATCACCTTTGGTGGTGTATTCCTTCTGTTACTTTTTCTCTGTGTGTGTATTTAAAATTGGCCCTGTTTCTCCTCTGAATGTTACTTTGGCTTCTTCCCATCTAGTAGTAGGCTTTCCTCACCATTCTCCTATTGCCAGTCATTTCCAACGTAGTAAGTAAAGTCACAGTAAACATCTTTGTGTATAAAGCATCCTCCACATTTAGGGTTGTTTTCTTAGGAGTCATTTACAAAGTGAAGATGCTGTGTCAACATCAAGTGATACCATGTAGTTGTTTTCCCAGGTGGACCAACAAGTGAATGTTTTCTGGCTTAGTGCACAGTGCTGCACAAGCTCTGACCCCCCCCCTCACACCCACTCTCTGATGATGATTGTGGTGGCACTTAAAGTTGGAGATAGCGGGTGATAGTCTTCTCATTTGTAAACTGAGGTTCTGAGCGCCCATCACCACACTGAGTTTGTGTTTGTGGCTTGCGGGTGAGCTGGGACCTGGATCTTCCCGTTAGTGCCAGCTGTGCCAATCCTTGAAGCTCAGCTGGCAGTGTCATTTGTTGGGTTTAGTGTTTGTCGTTTTTCTTATTCACAAGCAGCCTTCAGGATCCCATGACCTGTTGTTTATATTTTCACCAAGATGTGAATCCGATTCCTATGCACAATGTGAGATATGAAAGTAAATCATACACTAAGCTTGACCAGCGCTCAGAATCTACATCTAATCTGTGCATCTCAGTACAGATATGTCATGCTCTATAATGGCGTTCAGTTTATTCTCACAGTCAGAGAGGGAGGGGCAGTGTGAGCAGATAATCAGCCTACTCAGACTGGGAAATAAAGTGATTTTTTTTTTTGTTTTTGGTCCATTCTAAAATTGGGGGGTTTGTGTTTTAATCTCACTTTGTATTCTTTCCGTCAGGTTTCAGTTGCAGTGGATGACACCCAGAAAGAAGGTAGAAATAAGGCAGAAGATGCAAAGTCTGTTCATTTTGAGTCCAGCACTTCAGAGTCCTCCGTGCTGTCAAGCAGTAGTCCCGAGAGCACCCTGGTGAAGCCAGAGCCCAGTGGGATAGCTGTCCGTGACACCTCTTCTGATATGCCAGATGGTGCCCGCAGAACTCCCGCCTCAGAAGCAAAGTCAGAAGCTGGGCAGCCTACCAAGGTTGGGCGTTTTCAGGTGACAACTACAACGAACAAAGTAGGCCGTTTCTCGGTTTCAAGAACTGAAGACAAGGTAACTGAGGCAAAGGAAGAGGGACCAGTGGCATCTCCCCCTTTTATGGATTTGGAACATGCTGCTCTTCCTGCTGTGATACCAAAGAAAGAAAAGCCTGAACTCTCAGGACCGTCACACCAGAACGGGCCGTCTTCTGACCTGGAGGCCGCCTTCCTAAGTAGGGACGTGGATGATGGTTCAGGTAGTCCACACTCCCCCCATCAGCTGAGCAAGAGCCTTCCCATCCAGAACCTAAGTCAAAGCCTTAGTAACTCATTCAACTCCTCTTACATGAGCAGTGACAATGAGTCAGATATTGAAGATGAAGACTTAAAGTTAGAGCTGCGAAGACTTCGAGAAAAGTAAGCACGTTTTCTCCCGTGAAAGAACGGTGGCAGAATTGTAGTAAAACCTAGCTCCCTGTGCTCGGTTAGTCTTGTTTTCAAGAGGGCAGTTATGCAAGGGCTAGTCACCTGAATGCAGTTCTCACGGGGTCTCCTGTGTTTGTTGGGGCCCACAGCGCTCCTGTGTCCCAGCGCTGCGTCAGCGTCTGCACTACTGTCACCATGTTATTTTGACCAGCACTTTTTATTGTTACTAGCCCAGGCTTTGCTGTTTACTGGTCTACCACGTGAGTCTGGTAATGGCACTGGGATATAGATTGTGATAGCAGGTTTCCTTGGTCATATGTGACAAACTGGATTCTAGTCTCAAATTCAGTATTCCTGTGTAGACCCTCAGTCAGGAAATCTCTTTCTCCTAACACACCACCCATTTCTGGTAGTTGGAATTTGACCTGGGTAATGGAGGCCAGCCAGCAAGGCGAGTCAACAAACTAGAATCTCAAGGTGGTAGAAATCAGATTAAGTGCATTTGGGGGAAAGGCTCAGTGAGTGCGTAAATACGTGAAGGAAGGTTAAATAATGTCAGTTTTTATTTGAACGAAGGTGGTTATCAGATTTTTGAGCTATGTTTGGTCATCTCTCGTAGACATCTTAAAGAGATTCAAGACCTGCAGAGCCGCCAGAAGCATGAAATTGAGTCTCTGTACACCAGACTGGGCAAGGCTCTCCCTGCCGTCATCATCCCCCCTGCTGCCCCCCTGGCGGGGAGAAGAAGGCGGCCCACCAAAAGTAAAGGCAGCAAATCTAGTCGCAGCAGCTCCTTGGGGAATAAGAGCCCTGGTCCAGGTCAGCCATGGCTGTCTCCAGCTGTGTATATAAACTGTTGAACATCAGTTATTTTTGCTTCAGAGGAGCTTGGCTTTTCTGATATTCTTACTTCCTTGTCTTGTGTACTCCCCGTATTTACAGAACCTCTTTGAATCTCTGGAGGTAGGCTGGGTGGCACAGTGGCGTTACATCCCTTGTAACCCATGCTGCTGTGTGCTGGGTGCCTTCACTTACAGTTGTTCTTGAGGGTTGAAATACTTAGCGTTGCCTGCTGACTCACAGAACTCACACTTCACCCAACTCTTGGGCAGTTGGAAGAAAATACATTGTTCTCTGTTTAGTAAAATCCAGGTCGATTCTTCCTCTTATGGATGAATGGCAGTTGTGATGGCTGTTAAGTTTCATATAGATATTTGAGTGTATCTTATGTGACAGTTCCCTTGGTTAAAGTTTTTATTTTATTTATCCATATTGGAATAAAGAACTTGCTAGTGTTTACAGTTAAGAAATAGTTAAATCATAATCTCTTGTAATGAATTATAGTTTGTCTATTTTTAATGATGACAGACTTTTTCCCTTTGGTGAACTTATGGTAATATTAACAGATAACTAGTTGAAAAGTAAAAGTGTCTGAAATAAGTTTTTATCTCATACTTGCTCTTCAGTTCTAATATAAATATGTTGGAGAGCAGTTGCAAACTTCACAGCTTTCCAGTCTCTGAAAATTTTCAGACCTAAACCTTTTCTCTAGCAACTAGAACCAGTTCAGTAGTAGATGTGATCATAAGGGATATCAGCTGATTCAGATTCTGATCCCAGTTTTGACATACTTTCTGAGGGGACGTCTGTTCCACCAGTTACTAGGGAACAGAGAAGTTAGTTGATTCCAAGACACTTGGCTAGTGATTGAAAGCCACAGACCAAGAATAATTTTGAACATGTATGACTCTGTAATCCATACATCATTTTTTTGATACCTCTTTTGTGCTCAATCTGACGCGTGTACCAGAAAGACTAAGCAGCAGAGACTGTCTGAAGCCAGTTTGTATTGCGATCTAACTCAGTGTTCTATAATAGCATAAAAAAGCAGTCGTGAGGCTGCACAGGGGAACTTCCTTGTGTCTGCTCATGTTCTGGCCCCCTTACTGGCTCAGCCCTCGGAACCCCCAGGTTGTCTGATGCTGAACCTCTTCTGGATGGGGTCCCACAGCCCCTTGCCCACTCCTCCCTCGTGTCAGGGAGGCCCTTGCGCTTTGATCTCCTCGGTGGGACAAACTGGAGGAGCAAGAGCAGAGCCTAGAAAGTGTGGTGAAAGCTGTGAGTGTCCCCTCATGCCACTGTGTCTTTTGGCAGGTAACCTGTCCGGTCAGAGTGCAGCTTCAGGCGTGCACCCCCAGCAGACCCTCCCCACTCCTGGCAGCATCCCAGAGCCCGGGCAGAATCAGCTGTTACAGCCCCTTAAGCCCTCTCCCTCCAGTGATCACCTCTATTCAGCCTTCACCAGCGATGGTGCCATTTCAGTACCAAGCCTTTCTGCTCCAGGCCAAGGTAAGAAATCAAAGTAGCCGTCATCTGCCAAGAACACTACAGTGGAGATGGTGCCGTATCTGGGACCGAAGCCTGGTGAGGAACCTGTTAAGGTGGGTTGGAGGACCAGCTGACCAGGAACAGCCACATGGCGCCCTTGTGGCTCTTTGGGTTGGAAGGGGCGTGGGTAACGATTACAGTAGGTGGGATCACTGCTCCCATCAGGTGGAAATAGGTTTTTTCCCAGGCATTACAGCATGAAGTGATGTCTGCACCTCTATGAGGCATCAACCAAAGGAATGACTCCTTTGGATTTGGAACTTACGCTTTAATACCTGGACCAAATTTCCTGGACCAAATTCTAAGGCATTTTAGCCGTTCTGAAAGCTAATGTGTCTGTTAGCCAGTGTAAACTTTTAAAATTTCTAAGTGTGAGAGAAACATACTAACATGAATAGCCTTACAATTCAACTTTTTAGCCATAATCTACTTTCTAAATGTGGGTTTATTAATGATCCCTTAGAACATTCCCGTACAAGAGAGAGCTTCTAGTCCCATGAGAACAAGAATTGAAAGGAGTTGGGTGTCTGGGTGGAAACGAGTATGAGAAAACATAGGTAATGAACTTGGTGCTTTTGCCACAGTGCACAGACCCCAGGGGGGGAGATGGGCTCTTGGTAGGATGAGCCCCCCTGCCGGTAGGGGCACAATCTGGCCTTGTCCCCCCTGGGCCGGTGGAGGGGCTTGCGGCCCGTCCCCTCCCGCCCGCGTCGGGCCCTTCCCTGGAAGCGCGATCCTCTGTGTGCCACCCAGCGTCTCACGCAGCCCCTGGCTCTGACGTCTCGCAGCCGTGTTCTGTCTCCTCTCTCTGTTCTTCCCTGTTCTTCCCCTCTCACAGGCTGTGCGAAGTTTAACTGTACGTCTGAGCAGGTGACGTTCAAACCTGGTGGCAGGAGGACCCGATTTCTGAGTACGCCCTGCTTGGCTCTTTGTGTGTAACACCTTTACTCCTTCCTCGTCCTTGTGTTCTGCTGCTTGTTCTGATGTTTCACGCGGCCATTTTCATTTGTCTCTCTCTGTCATCTTCTCAGTGGCTTGGCTGCTCTGCTGTTACCCTCAGAAGTTTGGGTCTCTGTTAATTATGATAAAAGATGTAGAAATGATACTGGGTTTCTGTAAACTTCAGAATAACTTTCTAGTGGAATCGCCTCTTCATGGGCCCAGGACAGAGGGTAGACGTGCTGTCCAGGTTGTGGAGACCGTCGGGTCTGGTAGCACAAGGAGGCTGGGCTCACGGTCCTGCTCAGCGTTAGAAGTCACAGAAAGCACTCGACCACTGATGCAGGTGAAAGTTACCCCCTTTTTCTGTTCTTTTTCAGAGTAGTTTGGAATCTTTTTATCTCAATTAGGCGCAAACGTCTACCAGTTGAAAAGATGCTAGAATCTCTTCCTTGGATGCTTTCTCCACCACTAACCTCTAACTCTGTAAAATCAGTATTTCAAAAAGGGCTTCAGTGTAATTCTTCTTATAAGGCTTATTAAAGACTGAAGCCCACATTTGCAGTAACATGGATGTCCCTGGAGAATGTCATTCTAAGTGAAGTAAGCCAGAAAGAGAAAGAAAAATACCATATGAGATCGCTCATATGTGGAATCTAAAAAAAGAACAAAAAAACATAAATACAAAACAGATACAGACTCATAGACATAGAATACAAACTTATGGTTGCCAAGGGGGCGGGGGGTGGGAAGGGACAGACTGGGATTTCAAAATGTAGAATAGATAAACAAGATAATACTGTACAGCACAGGGAAATATATATACAAGATCTTGTGGTAGCTCACAGCGAAAAAAAATGTGACAATGAATATATGTATGTTCATGTATAACTGAAAAATTGTGCTGGAAAAAAAAAAAAAAAGACCGAAGCCCAGCATCTGCATGCAGAAATGGGCTTTTAACAAAATCACTGGGATTTCCCAGCCCTCTTGGCAAAAACAAGGCATGAGAGCAGGTCACCCAGTGTCTCCAGCCCATCTCCCCTCGTGGGAAACCAAGTGGTCCTACATGCACCAGATGAGACCCCGCCTGCACACAAGGCGCAGGACCCTGGGGAGACACGCTGCCTCTGATTGGCCGGGGCCTACTTGGCACATGCAGGTAGTCAGCACACACATGTGGAAATAAATTTTTACAACAAAAGGTTCAGGTAGAAAACTGCTTTGTTAAGAGTTTAGATCAAGATCTTTCTTCTCTGTTAAGGCCTCAAACTTCTGATGTGGTCATTGAAGTGCTTTTTAAGTGCATGTGCAAGGCCATTGCTGTTTCTGAGTGTGGCTCAGAGGTCCTTGGGCCTCACAGAGCACTAGGCCAGGGCTGTTTCACAAAGAAGGAGGTGGAAGGCATTACCCAGTTTGGTAGATTGTTGAGCACTCAGAGCAATAGCTTTTCTGGTTACAGTGGGCTGGACGAAGAATATTAGCTCCTTGATGCTTCCGTAAGCATTTAATTTACATGTCCAGCTCAAAAAATGACAAGACATGAGCAGGAGACAGGTGTTTTGAAGTAGAAGGTGACATGTCAGGCCTGTGGTAACGCAGTCTGAAACATCTAAGAGGGAGAGAACCAGGGTTTTTTTCTGAAGGAAGTAGAACGTGGCAGGTGCCACGACTTCAGGTGACTCAGGAAATTCTCATCACTCGCAAAGGTAGGTGTTGGTCACATGAAAGTGGTTAGAAGTACGAAGTCTGAACTGAGAGCCCTACCTCTGTTGAAGGCACGTCCGTCAGGACACGTTACATCATCCTTGGTGAACAAATCGCAAGAGGCAGGTGTCTTTCAAGCAAAGATGGGAAGAGAACGGGCTCATGGGCGCGGGGTCTTCACTAGTTTGGGATGCATCACTCTGTGCTCTCAAAGTAGATAATGGTTTGGAAGCACGGCTTGGCTTAATGCTTTATTTATGTTCAAAAGTTGCTTATTTTCCACGTACTTTTAAAGATTTTTCTAGAGGGGAAGGGGTTAGTACATATGCCCAGGATGTGGAAATACATTAGCCAATTTTAAGTGAAACTGTAACGGTGGTGCTGTCAGTCAGCCTCCTGTGGTTTAACTGAGTGCTTTGTGACAACCCAGCGGGAGAAACAGAAAGTGGGACGGGGACGGTGCCGAGGATGCTTGGGTATTTGAAGTTCAAGCAGTGAGACCTGGGAGAGCAGGGTTCCTCCCCGGCCCGGAACCTCGATGCAGGGCATTACTCTCTTCAGCACAGAGACTGGGTGTGGAAACTCAGCCTCTGTCAGCCAGGTACCACAGGGCACCACGCTAAGGCCAGCAGCCCGTGAGATCCATCCCGCAGCACGGCGTCTGTGGCAGGCTCCTGGGTCCGTCCAGGCTGTCTCCCCTTCTGCTTTCTCTTGCTGGGATTTGGTGTGCTGTTTGGAGATTCTAAATATGTAAACTGATGCTTCTTTATCTTTAACACATTGCTCTCTTTTTGTGCTTCAGGGAAGATGGTGAAAAAAGTCTGTCCTTGCAACCAGCTCTGTAGTAATTATCTTTTCTTTCTGTTACTTCCGGTCCTTGATTGCAAGCCTGTTGCCCTTGAGTTCTTTGAACCCTGAAGCCTCACGACTCCCGGATTCCCAGCCCCCATCTGGCTAGTCCTGCTCCCTTTTCTGGTGTCTTTTTAACATACTCAGTTGTTGCCACTGGCGGTCCTTACAGATTCAAGGTCACCTCCTAGTCAGTACTCTCAGTGATGGCCCAGTGCACCTGGCTCTGGGCCGGTTTTGGGTGGGGGATGCCCACGGATCCACGTAGAGGATCAGGGATGCCTGGCTCCTCAGGGAGAGAGTCCTTAAGTCAGAAACACTGTATGCTGCTGGAAAGTCAGCAGGGGTCACGGCGTGCGAGAGGCCCCGCCCTCACGTAGCCTGCTGAGGCGGGGACGCCGCCTGTGGACGAGCGGCTCCTCATGAAAGTGCAGACAGTGCAACCACCCAGCAGGCCTCTGAGAGGTGCCGCCAGAAGGCTGTGCCTGGGAGACTGGGCGTGACTGTGAGGCTGTTGCTGCCAGGCCCCAGCGGCGCGGGGCAGTGGGGGGGGAGGGGGAACGCGCTACAGCTGGAGGGCGTCAGAAAGGGCCTTTCTGCCAGTAAAGCTGCACCACTCTCAGAGCCTTTCAGCAGAGCTGAAAAGGGCTCGAGGGCTAGAGGGCTGGCCCCTCGGGAAGGCACGCAGCGCGGTGGGAAGCTCTGAGTAGTCTGCTTACCCTCTGACACTGGACCAAGCCCACTAGCCCTTCTCCTAGGTTTCATCAGCCAAGTCAGCTTCTCCTGGGAGTTCACTTCTGGTCAGAAAGGGATGTATTTGTCTCCTTTAGTGGGAAACCCTGTTTTCAGCAGCCAGAATAAGCAGGTTGCCTGTAGGGCTGACTCTGCCTCGTGGTATAAACCCCACTTTCAGAATCCAGTGTTGTGTAACACAGACTAAAATGAAAAATGAAGTTTGGCTTTAAAGGGGCCTCACAGCATCAAAGGCGACGAGCATGGGTCTAGCAGGTGTGGCTCCAGTGTGAACAGTTGTGAACAGCGGGGTTCACCTCAGCCAGCTTCTGTATTTGGCTTTTGACGGCTCTGCTCACTGGGGGTTATTTGTGTGTCGTTTGAATTGTCTCACCCGCCATCCAGCTCACCGGGCGGTGGTCATTCGGATGGGGTGGTCCTCATGCATGTGATGTGCCCGTGGTCATGACTGCCCTCCTCCCTGCCTGTGCTCCCCACCCGTCCCGCATCCCTCCTGCTGTTCCCTGTGCTTGTCCACTTCTCACCTGGGTTTCCTGCTCCCACCGGGGGCAGTAGCGGCCCTGGGGCTCCGGCGCTGAGATGGGAGCTGACGCACACGGGGCAGTGGGTCCCTGTCTTGCCATGGTGGTGGAAGCATGTGACCTCCTCACTTCGCAGCTTCACCCCAGAACTGGGTGCTGCTCTGGCACAGATATGCTGGTGTGTGCCATCCCGGGCGCCTCGAGACAGCAGCGGGCGACAGAGGGCTCTCGGGTGGCAGGGCTGCTTCAGGTGTGCTGCTGGGCTCTGGAGCTGCTCTGGCCTGGAGAGCAGGAAGACGGCTGCATTTCCGTACCCGCCCCAGCATTGTGTGGCTGTCTCAAGTCCTGGGGCTCACGACTCACTCTGGTAGTTCTCGTTTATTCTGCAGCAAATGTGAGATCTGGTAAGACAGGGGGGATGAGGGGAGAAACAAGCCCATGACTCTTCTTTCCCTCTCCCCCAACTCGCCTCTTCGAACCTCCTTCAGTGTGCCCGCCAGCAGAGCCGAAATCAGGCAGGACACAGACTCCTTTCTTTCTTGTCAAACCGTAGAGCTAGAATTCCTTCATCACAGCCCCAGAGCTTCCTCCTCCCCTGTGCACCCCCTCCTCAGCTGGGCATTCCTGCTGCGCCCACCCAAGGTGCTTGCTCTTCCGGGAAGAGGGGGAAAGGTGAGAATCCTTGAACCAGTTGAAACTGAAGTGTCACCTCCAGGAAGCCATGTGGTCCTGGAGTTGAAAGGCTCGGGTACACCACAGAACTTCCTTGTGAGTCCTCCTCGTTCTTTACTCACAGGAAGTTGGGAGAGGTTGAAGCCTTCGCTCTCCCAAGTGTATGTCTGCAGTTCGTGTCCATGGGTCCGGGGGGAAAGTGTGTGACCAGAGCATCCTTTCTCATCGCCCTCCTGAGAAGGAGCGGCTGAGGACCGTGACAGTACCCTGTGGTTTGGGAGCCCATCTTTCCCCCGGCCTGTCTGCGCTTTCCTTTAACTGCGACATGACCCCTGCCCCGTGCTCGAGGGATCCTCTTCTTTTGCCCTGTTCTGCAACATTCCAGAGCAGCCAGCCTCGCTGGCCACTCCGCACAGCCCTCCTCAGAGCGATACCAAGAGCAGAGGCCGGCGGAGAGTGTCCGCCCTCCCTGAGGCTGTGAGAACGGGCAGAAGGAGGGCCCTGCCCTTGGTGCCGTCCCTCATCCTGAGTTGTTCAGCCTCGGCTGTCACTCCTGAGGCGCACCGTCCCCATTACCCTGTGACACCAGAACATTTAGCTAAACGAGACCAGAGCCCCCCTTTGTCGCATGGCTTCCCAGTTCATCCTCCCCATTCCGCGCCTTGCCATTCATCGTCCTGTGAGGCCGTCCTTCCCCTTGAAGTTACAACTCAAGCACCTTTTAATGGTTGTCCTCTGTGGCTTCTTCTGACTCCAGGGACCAGCAGCACCAACACTGTCGGGGGAGCCACGAACAGCCAGGCTGCCCCAGCCCAGCCTCCTGCCATGGCGTCCAGCAGGAAGGGCACCTTCACCGATGACCTGCACAAGCTGGTGGACAACTGGGCCCGGGACGCCATGAGTCTCTCAGGCAGGAGAGGGAGCAAAGGGCACACGAGCTACGAGGTGAGTCTCCCTGACATCAGAGCATCACTGCACACACCTGAGTCACGCCCGCCTCCTCTGTCAGTAGGTCACCAGCTTTAGAACTGTCCAAAAAACAAGACAGCGCGCCCACATCCCCTTTTAGCTTTCTTTCCCTGAGTCCCTCGCTCCCATCGGTCAACGTTTTTCCTCCCTTTCCTTCAACACCTGAACTGCACGCGCACATGCACGGCTCCGGTACTTGGTGAGCACATAGCCGCCAGTCACCGTGGAAGGCTTGGTTTTCACTGTCCTTGTAAGATCATCGCAGCCCAGGTCCGCCCTGTCGCGCCCACGCCGAACCTCACGTGGCACCGTTCTGTCCGCAGGGCCCTGGCATGGCGAGGAAGTTCTCCGCGCCCGGTCAGCTGTGCGTCTCCATGACCTCAAACCTGGGCAGCTCTGCCCCCATCGCTGCGGCATCAGCTACCTCTCTGGCTCACTTCACCAAGTCCATGTGCCCCCCGCAGCAGTACGGCTTCCCAGCTCCCCCCTTTGGCACGCAGTGGAGCGGGACGGGTGGCCCAGCACCACAGCCGCTTAGCCAGTTCCAGCCTGTGGGAACTGCGTCCTTGCAGAATTTCAACATCAGCAGTTTGCAGAAATCCATCAGCAACCCCCCAGGTTCCAACCTGCGGACCACTTAGACCTAGAGACACCCGCCGAGTAGGTTTGGGGGCAGGAGGTGGAACGGTGGGGGGTGGGGGGTGGGGTGGGAAAGTAGCCTATATACTAACTACTAGTGCTGCACTTAACTGGTTATTTCAGACAGGAATGTGTCCATGCCGCTTAGAGCCCTCTGAGTGGGGACTGTCCCTCTGCTGTCACTGTTCTCTGCAGTGGGATGAGAAGGGAAGAGCAGCTTTCTCGTGTATGCTTTGTTGTTTATCTTTACCCAACAGCGAGCGCTGGGAAAGGCAGTCAGTCCTCTCTGTCAGAAAGCCACTAGAGAGCTCAGCAGGAGAGCTGAGGCTGTCTGCGTTTTCAAGCAGTGGGGCTCTTAATTTTGGTACCCACCCCAAATTCTTTATTCCCTCAAGAATCTAAATCACAAGACAAAAAAAACAAAACAAAACCAAAAAGGATTGGGTTCTCTCCTACCACCACCCCCCCCCGCCCCCCGGTCAGCTCTTCAGAGCCCAGCGAGGACACCAGGGGACTGAGGCCTCAGCCCTTCCTTACGATAGGTCATTAGTGCTTTAAGCAAATGGTATTCGCAGCTTTGACTGCAGCATTAGCAATTAGGAAAAGAATTTAAGTTCCCTGCGGACATGTAACTTTGCCATCAGTTTTGATGTGGAAACACTGTGATATTATATAAATGTTGTTGGACAACAGTAGTTTTAAGAGTAAAGTATGAAAGGTTTAAGAAGTTGAAAAAGGCTAGCTCTGTCCTTTACTTACTGAGACTTTTAACTTTCTCCTTTGTATTTCCATTGTATTAAATAAATAAATAAATGTGAATGTAAAATTGTATAAATTACTGTACTTGAACACTTGTGTTCTCCCAGTACTGCTCGCTGGACGTTTTAGTGCCTTGGACTTCTTCTGTTGCTTCTGCCATTAGCATCGCCTTCTCATCTGACCCCAGTCAGCAAAGGGCATGTGGAAGGAAGTCTCGGGTCTGCGCGACCCCAGCTGTGGACTCTTGCCATAAGGAAACTGAGGTTTTTGTTTTGGTTTTTGTTTTTTCTCCAAGTCATTCAGCAGTTTTGTCTAGAGCAGGTGTAAGATGAGCAAGGTGAGAAGTTGACGTCAGTGGTTAAAAGCAGAAAACTGTTTCAGGATAAGTGAGGAGAGGGGTATTGTAACAAAACTGGGTGATTTAAAAGATTAAGGGTGGCGTGTGGTAAGTGATGAAAGAAACAAAGACTAAAGAACAGGAGGACAAACCTGCCTGAAGGCCTGTGGATGCCACGAGCCTTCCCTCCTTGAGCTGGGCTCGAGCAGACCAGACCTGAAGTGGCTGAATGAAAAGGGCAGGTGAGGGCTGGACGGGATGTGTGATCGTGAGAAGTCACAGGGGGAGGAAGTTGCTCTAAGAAAAGTCATTTGGATTGCTTCCCTCTTGTTGCAAACGGACCGTGCGTTTCTCGGCCTGGGTACTGCAGTCTGTGGAGAGTGGGCCTGCGTCTGAAGGAAGCGTTGTGAGAAAGAGTGCTTATTCCTGTCCATTTGCCACATGATGCCCGAGTGGTTGCAGGATCATAACCTCTTGTGCCACCTTTAGAATTACAACGGATGTTCTCGCACTTTCACATAAACTGCAACCAGCCAGTGTTACTCAGTGCTGTGCCTGCTTGTAATGGGCAGTTGTGTTCTTCTTGGAGCTTTCAGGAGATACTCTCCTAATTGGCTGTGTTTGAGATCCTTATTCTCTCGGAAGATGGGGAAATAAGCCAAGACTCCTAATTCTTGGGGTGCTTCTCCTCTTGACTCTCGAGCTGGGAAACTGACACGTTTCCAGCCTCTTACCCACCTCAGTGGCTCATCCCAGGAGCCGCCATGGCAGGAGGACCCTGGTTGGCTATCCTGTCCTGTCCTGTCCTGTCTGTCACTGGCCATTTTCTTAAGATCACCAAGGCCCCAAAGATGCAAATGAAAGCTAAAGAGTTTAGGAAGGTGGGAGAAGGGCAGGCATTCCAAGCTCTGCTTCCGATCCTGAGGGAGATGGTAGGAGTCAGGACAGGACAAGGTGCCAAGGAAATAGGTCCCTGACACCTGAGACGGAGGAGGCAGTGCTTGGTACCAGAGGGATGAGGGAGCCAGGTGCAGCACGTGACTGTTATTTTGGTTTAATCATTCTGAGATCTTCACTCACATGTGGAAAGTAAGAACTGGTTTTATTTACTGTTGATTTTTTTCCCTCCTGTGGATGAAATAACTGAGGCCTAGAGGAATGAACTAGTGCTACTGAACTGTCTAAATTATTTTTGTGTTAATAGTACACTTTGAGCATCTTTTTCCACATTAAAAAACAACTTTCTGAATTATAAATGTTTTCCTTACATTATTTAACAATGTACACTGTTTAAAAAACAAATAAACTGAACTGAAACCTTGGGGATTCCTGTGCGTTTGGCACTAACCCGGGGGGTGCGCTTCCTGCTTCGGTTTGTTACCTTTGTAGACATACTTGAGACCTTCAAATAAACCAGACTTGCTTTTGTTGAGCTGTGGGGTTTCATTTCCAGCAATGCCTTTTTCATGGTCTCGGCAGCTCTGATTTGACTTGTGTGCAGTTTATAACTGGATTCCTAATTCCAGGATCTTTCTTAAGCGGCACTTCTCCCTCAACTAAGATGCTGCAGACAAGGAGATTTTTTTTTTTCTGAAGACAGTGGTGAGGATATCGAAATCAAAAGCTGAATATATGACCCAATCTGTGCAACAGCAGGTGAGGTCAAGGGAGGCAGGGAGAGCCCCAGCCTCTTTGCCATCTGGAGGCACACCAGGGCCCAGGGGCCCCATGTGCCCAGGGCCACAGCTTCCTGCGAGTGGGTCTGTGATCCAACAAGTAATAAAAGCCACCATTTCAAGATTAAAAGCACAGCCCAAAAGGGTCCTTGGAAAGTAAAACTGCACATTCATTACTTGGAGGAAAGAGTTATGAACATCTCAACACTATGAATAAAGAATTTGTGCCGAGGTGGGTTCTAGCTCACATCTGCAACAGGCGAATGTGAACAGCTACTTAGGTCATGGGTGGGGCTCTCTTTGCACATAAAAATTATGTCTCTGCTGTAGTCTGTTAAGTGTGTGATAGTGTTGTATCTAAAACAATATATACTTTAAAATGCCGTTGGGAAAATTCTTGACACAGGGTTGCCAGAAGCCTTCGATTTGTTTAAAAAACCCCACAATATCTGCAAAGTGCAATTAAGAGAGGTATGCCTGCATTATGTTACAAAGGATTTATTTTGCTGTCTTAAAATGCCTTTTCTTTGGTCTTAGATGATTATTTCCTTGACTAGGAGACGTCACGAACGGCAGACTGGGGCCTGTCGGAGAAGGCGGCAGCCGCACAAGGCAGCATCAGGAGCGTGCCGCCCTCCGGGGCGGGAGCTCGGCTCATCCGCGGCGTCCTGCTGAGGCTGGTGCCCAGGAGCAAGGAGCCATGGGGGCTCCTAGAATTTCTGTCTTCACCAACGTGACAGCTCAGCAGTCAACAGTGAGGAGCCTCAAGGACCAAAGAAGAGGGGTTTCGTCTCGGCAGAGCTGCCCGCTGCACGTGTGACATGCTTCTGTGAAGTGCTCGTGTCCGGCCACCGGGCTCTGTCTGCAGCAGGTTCCAGGAGCCGCAGCCTCTGGTCAAGTTCAGAGTGAAGCAAGGCAAACGCCTGGAAGTAAAGCTCATTCCCCAGGAACGACGAGTCATTTCACGCCCACGAAGTCTGACCATCCCTCCATGACAGTCCAGTGAGGTGACCTGTGCCTCGGTTAAGACGGCTCCAGTTTCCTTTTCTTCATGTCCTGGTTCTTCCTAGAGGAGTCACAGTCTCCTGTGGGAGAGAAAGTCATTTAAATGTAGCTGCCGTGACTTTAAAATGAGGAACGAAGTGATAGCTAATACTT
Source organism: Camelus bactrianus (assembly GCF_048773025.1). NCBI lineage: Eukaryota > Metazoa > Chordata > Mammalia > Artiodactyla > Camelidae > Camelus > Camelus bactrianus. The sequence continues at coordinate 1,660,096 of NC_133572.1, read as the reverse complement.
TGCGAATTGTATTAGCTAGCGATCCTGCTTCAGACTAAAAGCGCGGGGGTAAAAACTGCCACGAGCAAGACCGAGCGCACGGCGAGCCCCAGACCAAGCTGCGCTGGGAGCCACAGGGGCCACACTCTACCAGGAAGGCTCCTCACGCAGCGCTTAAGCGCCCCCCACTGTGGGGGGCTACTCCCCGAGTCGCGGCCCAGAGGAGGCTTGGAGCTCTTGAAATAGCCGCCCTGCTCTCTCACTGCTGTCTCTGGCGTGGGTCCCTCCGGCTTCTTAAAACAGAGTGTCATCCTTCCTCTAAAACTCACAGAATGAGGCCCAGGCTCTCCCTTCAGTCCCTGCTCCTAAAACGCTTTGCTACCTGTTGGTTGCTGGTTCGGGTTATAGGTTTGGAGGTGCCAGGGTCCAGGTTTTGCTGGTGGATCCTGGTGGTAAAGGCTTTGTGGGGTCCTGCTCTGGGTCTCCACCTGGTTCTTCAGGACTGAGGTGGCAGGAGTCTGCGGTGGTTGTGGTTTAGACGAGGGCTTGACCACACTGTCCCCTGCATCTGGAGCCAGGTCCCATAGTTCAAGACTGTCTGCAAGGACAGAGGACACGGGAGGATGTAGCCTTTGCACAGGAAGTGCTGGAGAAAACAGGTCGTAAGAAATCGCACGTCACAAGTGCCCCACAGCGGTGTCTGGAATTGCTCTTCCCCAACCCCGAAGAGTGGGTTCTCCGAGCGTGTCTGCGGTTAGGACAGGAGAGGAGCTGAGTGTGTGCGATCGCGGCGGTCAGAACTGCCATCCGTCCACTTGGGCCCTCCCTCTACAGAGCGGATGGAAGTCAGGTATCTGTGATGCTAAGACTCCAGGGCTTCATGGGTGCTTACTGATGAGTACCGAGGCCGTTCCGGCAGCCCCACTGACCTGTGAGGACGTCTGTCTGGGCTCCTGGCTCTGAGACCGCAGCTCCGGGGGCACCGTGCTCGGCAGGAGGCACCAGCGGCGCCGCTGCAGAGAGAGGACGGAGCTCAGAGCCACAGCCGGCGGGGAGGCGGCCGCGGGCCGGCGCGGCGTTAACGGCGCAGCGCGGCCTGGATGGCTCCGGACGCCGCGTCCCAGGCCCGCCTACAGAGCTGCGTAAAATGGGGTTGCCAATACTGTTTTTCTCGCCGTACTGGCGGAAGGGTTGTTTCTCCTCTCCCAGCAGAAGTAGAAGGGTTATTATGAGCCTTCCCATCTGGTTTTTACTTTTTGAAGCTATAAGCCTTGCTCAAACAGAATCTTAAGCAGAAACCAACATGTAAAACCAATATAACAGCTGTCGGTCTGACTGGGGGCGGGGGAAGCCCTGGCGGACGCCCCCTCCACCCCACACCCCCGGGGCCTCCGCGGCGGCACGCGCTGAGCCTCCGGTGTCGCGATGCTCACTAAGAACGCCCCCGGCACAGGCGGCCTGGGGTTCTGTCCTGCAGTAATTTCAGCCTGTCAATGCTGACGGCAATGCCAGAAACTAAACATAGAGCAAGCCCTCTTTCTTCATAATTTTTAGGGAGAAGCTGGGCAAAAATCCAGTTGCTCTTGGATAAGCCCCCTTTTTTCCCCCTACTCTCTGGGAAAGACTCCAAAAAAGAAAGTCTATCTACCACTCTCACTGAATGTGGACTCTAAAATGAAGTCCATGGATAAAGGACTGCCGAAAACCCCTATTATCTTCAAATCCAACTTTGCTTTACGTTCAAAAACAGCTCAGAAAGGCTTTCTCCTGCAGACGTAGCCAAAGTAACAGAGGGTGAAGAAAAGTTCTGTACCCCGAGATGTCTAGTCCAGATTACGTCAAGGCCTGTGTCCTGCCCCCCAAGTCAGTGTCTTTAGTCGCGGGGAAATGCGTGGCAGGACGTCACGATCTGAATTCTTTGGCCTGGTCTGTCCTGCGCACACCTGGAGAGAAGTCCCGCTGAGTCCTGTTTGGACCCGACGCCCCCCACCCCGAGCCCCCGCCGGCCCCACTTGCGGCCCCTCACCCTGGTCCCTCTTCCTGGACGGCGGGGCAGACGGGTGCTGCTGTCTCTCCATCTGCTCCCGGAACTGCTGCTGCAGCTGCTTCTGCCGGAGCTTCCGCTGGTGTGTGGCGTCGCTCTCGGCGGCGGAGGTCAGGCTTCTGTGTCGGAAGAGCAGCAGGGTGGGAGCGGGTTCCTGGGCCACCTGGTGAAGCAGCACGCGGTCCCCGAGGGAGCGCGCCACCCGCGCTTGCTGCAAGGGTAGGAGGAGGTAACGGGGACACTCGGGAAGGGGCAGCGGGGGTGCGTACCGGGAGCTGCTGTCCTTGTCCCCCAGTGTCACAACATGGGGGCCATCTGAGTGGTCTGGTCTGCAAGGGGAGGGCACCTCTGGTGGTTTTGGGGGTCCCAGAGCCATGCTCTGTCGGCAGCTGCTGTATCTGGCTCGCTCCACAGATGGTTCAAAGTCTTGTCTCTTTGCTTTAGTTAAATCCACCTCAAGAGGCAACTAACAAGGGAAGAGAGGGGAGAAAAGACCTTCCTCCACCTGTCCTTCCCCCTGAGAAGCGGCCTCTCCCCGCCCGCTCCAGCCCGCTCCCCAGCACGCCTGCTGGTCTGGAGAGGCCGAGACGGGGGCCCACAAGCTCGAGGAGTGGCTTTAATTACATGAGGAGTAAAACAGCCTCATTTTCTGTCTCACACCGTCCTTTATTAGTGCGGTTTTGGTAAGAAGTCGTAGTTCAGTTCTCACCAGGGCAAATGCTCTGCAAAGCCTAATGGGCCTCTCCCTGGGCAGCCGGACCTGACGCTGTCTAATTTTCTGTTTGGAAATAATCGCGCTACAGAAACCCAGGGATTTTTCACCTGGGAGAAGCGCTCTCAATAATACCGATGCTGACAGAACAATGGAATACGAGGGGTGGAGATAACCTGAAAATGATGAAAGATAAAGATAACCTGAAAATGAAAATGGGCCTGTGAAGTTTCTTACCTACATCGGAAAGTAAGCAGGTAAGTTAAAAAGAAGCTCATGCTCTGACCGGGGTTGACCCCGAGGACAGGGTGCTAAGTGGAACAGGTCAGTCACCAAAGGACAAACACAGTGACTCCACTGATAACGAGGCAGAGTGGTCAGAATCAGACAAAGGAGCACGGTGTGGCCAGGGGCTGTTGGAGGAGGGAGCGGGAGTTCCTGCTCCGCGGGCACACAGCGTCAGTTTTATCAGAAGAGAGTCACAGAGATGGCTGGTAGTGATGGGCGCTCGGCATCACCAGGGTACCCGGTGCCACAGAGCTGAGCCCTTAATGTCTAAGGTGGTAACCTGTGGGGGGTGGGGGGTGGGGGGAGTGAGCGGAGAAGACGAAACTGCCGCCAGCGCCCTCACACACGGGTCTGTGGGGTGTGGCCCAGCGCACCAGACCACGCAACCTGGCACCCACTCTCCTCCCGCTGGCCCAATAGCTGCCAACACACGTGGGTGCGTGCGCGCCAAACGGCGCGTACGGCAACGCTGACAGCAGCCCTCCTCAAAACAGCCCGCGGAAATCTCCGCTGCCTAGTAAATCGGAAGGGGAGGACCAGCAGCAGAAGAGTCAGCAGCAGCGAAAGCGCCGCGCGCGGCGAGAACGAGCCTCGCACGTGCGGGACGAAGGCCAGACATGCAGCGGTTCATCCTGTCTGGTTCCCGGACGTGCAGCGCGGTCCAGACTGACCTGTGCTGCGCAGAGAGGTTTTCCTCGGGGATGATACGAACGGGAGGGCTGGCAGCAACTACAAGGGACACGCTGGAGACCTCTGGGGTCCTGGGAGGTCCACCCAGATTCAGATGCTGGTTATGTGGGTGTGTTTGGTCTTAGAATTCATCCAGCTGAACGTTTATGATGTGTGCATTGTCTACATGTCCTTTCTAGTACTTTTTATAGAGCACAAAGTACAATTCCATTTATGTAAAGTTCAAAAATAGGAAAAAATAACCTGAGACTAAAAGTCAGAATAAAGAAGTCAGGAAAGTAGTTACTTTTGAAAAGATACAGTCAGAGTGGTGAATGGCAGGGGCAAAATGGGGCCCTGGAGTGCTGGGAAGCAAGTAAATGTCCACTGGTGAAGAACTAGTGTACAGACAATGGAATATTATTCGGCCGTAAAGAAGAAAAATCTTGTCATTTGCAACATGTATGGATCCTGAGGGCACTTTGCTAAACAAGTGAAATAAAGGAAAATAAATACCACATGGTCTCACTCACATGTGGGCTGAAAGATACAAAACCTGAGTTCAGAGGTACAAAGAAAAGACTGGTGGTGGCCGGGGCAAAGTGGGTCCAGGACAGACCTCCAGTTATGAAAAACAAGTTCTGGGGAGGTGATGTGCAGCCTGGTGACTACAGGTAATTAACAACACTGTTGTGTATTTAATTGTTGCTTAAAGAGTCAATCTTGAAAGTTCTCACAAGAAACACAGGTTTGTACACAAGTGTGGTGATGGATGTAGCTACACTTGCTGTGTATGTAAAAGCACTGAATCACTGCATTGTACACTGGATGCTAACATGCAGGCACAGCTCAAGGTCTTGCAGGTCTGGTTCCAGACGCCCCATGAGAAAGCAGAAGCAGCAACAAGGCGAGTCACACAACTGAGTCTTACGTGTCTCAGTGCCTCTAAGAGCTCTGTTTACACTCCACTGTAGTATATTGTGTGCAGCAGCAGCATGTCAAAAAAAAATGCACATACCGGGCCAAAAAATAATTTATTGCTAAAAAATGCTATCACCTGACAACGCTGAGTTGCCACAAACCTTCAATGTGTAAAAAAAAAAAAGGCAGTACCTGTGAAGTGCAGTAAAGTGAAGCTCTACAAAATGTGGTCTGCCTGTAACATTGTCAGTTAAATCTCAAGTTTTTAAAAAAGTCAGAAGTCTTGCAAACAGCAAGAGAAAAGCAAAATGTCACATAACAAAGTGCCTCCCTAAGATGATCAGATTCTCAGTAGAAGTCTTATAGGCCAGAAAGGAGAGGATGATATATTCAAAGTACTGAAAGAAAAAAACTTAGCCAACAATAGCCATCCGGCAAAGCTATCCTTCAAAAATGGAGAAATTAAGACTTGCAAATAAACAGAAGCAGAGGGAGGTCCTTACCACTAGACCTGCCCTACAAGAACTGCTACAGGGAGTCTTCAAACTGAAAGGATGCCAGGCAGCAACATGAAGCCACACAAAAATGAAAAGCTCTGTAGAAAAGGTAAATACACAGACAAAACAGTGACCTGTATTACTGTGATCTGGGTGCACAGAATTTAAATGAAAAAAGCCACTCATACTAATGAGTACAGAAATTAACATTTTAAACCATTAAAACTTCTGTAACTACAGACCTGTGTTGGTGGACATATGCTACATGACGGTGCAAAGTGCAGCATCGGTAACATACGGGGGTGGGGTGTATAGGGCTGCAGTTTCTGTATGCAATCTATTAGTTTAAAATGGAATGTTGTGACTTTAAAGTGTTTTCTATAATTGCAATGGTAACCACAAAGAAAACATCTACAGCATATACACAAAAGGAAAGGAGGGAATCAAATCATGTCACTACCAAAAAATCTATAAAACAAAGAACGGCAGACAGGAAAGAGGGACAAAAACAAACAAACAAGCTATGCTACAAGACATACAGAGGACAATTAACAAAATGGCAATACTGAGCCCTTCCCTCTCAACAATAACCTCAGTGTAAATGGATTAACCAAACCGGCCCCAACCAAAAGCTGTAGACTAGCTGGGGGATGAAGAAACAAGATACAACTTACACGTAGAACTTAACAACTTAGCTTCAGCTCTAAAGACACACACAGGCTGAAGGTAAGCAGGTGGAAAAAGATACTCCATGTAAATGGTGACCAAAGAGGGCGGGGGGGGGGGCTATACCAACATCAGAAAAAACAGACAAGTCAAAAACTGTTATGAGACAGAAAGGACATTATGTAATGAGAAACCGGTCAATTCACCATGAAGATATAACACGTATAAATACGTACCAAACACCAGAGCCCCTAAATATATAAAGTAAGCTTCGAAGTAAAAGGAGAAATACACAGTGAGACAACGAGAGCAGCAGACTTCACTACCCCGCCCTCAGTAACGGGGAGAACGCAGAAAACCCAACAAGGAAGCAGCGGAGATGACCGCGCGGGCGCGCCCGGCACTCCGCGCGGCACCTGCGCGCCGCACCTCCGCCTGCACCTCCGCCCGGCAGCGGCGTGGCGCAGCTGCCCCTCAGACGCGCGTGGACGCGCTCCCACGGGCCGCACGGCCGGCTGGAAGGCAAGCCTTCACAAACTAAAGAAGACCTAGTATCTACCAATTACAATGAAATTGAACCAGAAATCAATGACAAAAGGAAAACTGTAAAATTCACAAACGTGGAAATTAAATAGCGTGTCCTTAGTACAACCCAGTGGGGCAACAACTCAAGGGAGGTTAGAAAATATCTTGAGACAAATGCAAATGCAACACACCAGCACTGTACGCAGCAAAAGCAACGCTAGAGGGAAGTTCACAGCTGGCGCACGCAGGCAGAAGAACGGAAATAAAGCTTAGAGCAGAGATACATGAAACAACAGGAAAACAACAGAAAAAAATCAACAAAACTAAGTTTTTTTTTTTTTTAAAGATTAACAAAATTGACAAACTCTTAGCTAGATAAAGTAAAAAGAGAGCTCAAATGACTAAAATCAGAAAGGAAAGAAGGGACACTACCAAGGACACCAAAGAAATAAAAAATGGAGAATACCATGAACAGTTGTACAGCAGCAAGTCAGACACACGTCCGCACAGCATGCAAGCCGCCAAGACTGACTCATGAAGAAACAGAACCAGACCAGCAGCTGGTGGAGCGAGCGTTCGGGTAAACAAGAGCCTGCCGACGTGAACATCGAGGCCCGGGCTACACGGCTTCACGGGGGACGTCCACCAGGGCTTAAAGAGTTAGCACCGACCCTCAAGCTCTTCCAGAACACTGAGGAGGAGGGAACACTTCCAAGCTCATTCTATGAGGACAGCATTATTCTGATCCCAAAACCCGACAAAAACAATATAAGGGGAAAAAAGCGCTACAAGAAAACCATAGGCCAACATCCCTGATGAAAGCTGGTGCGAAAGCGCCAGGCAGAGCGGCAGCGCACCGGGCTCCCCGGCGCTGAAGGGGCGGGCCTGGCTCCTGTGGAGACACACAGCCCACGCCGGCAAGGACGTGGGGACGCCGGCAGCCGGGGCGAGCTGGCTGAGCTACGGAACAGGGCAGCGTCACAGAGAACCGCACAGAAGGTCCTCAAGAACAGTGCTGACAGGCGCCACCCCCACGCGCTCCGGATACGCGTCCGACGTAACCAGCAGCAGCGCCCGCGGGCGGGCCGCACGCCCCCGCCCGCAACGGCCGAGGGGAGCGGCCGCGTGCCCGTCGCGGGGTGACGGCGTGAAGATGCGGCGGGCACGCGGTGCGGTGCGGTGCTCAGCCTTAGAAGGGGCGGGAATTCTGACGCCTGCCCCAGCACAGACGAACCTTGAGGACGGTATCCTAGGTGGCAGAAAGCCACTCACAGGAAGGCAAACCCGTGTGCCTGCATTGACGTGCGGGCTCTAGTCGCAGGCACGCAGACAGCGGGGAGCTGGTCGGCGGGGGCGGGGCGGGGGTACGGGGGCGTCGTGCTACGGGTGCAGAGTCTCGGTAGGTGAGTTCTGGAGATGGGCTTCACTGCTGAACTGTGCACTTAAAAATGGCTAAAACGGGAAACTTCATGTTTGTGCTTTTTACGGCAAAGAGAAGCTACAATATCCCTTGCAAACACAGACGCATAAGTCCTTAATAAAACACGAGCAAACTGAGATTAGTAATGTATCAAAAGGATTTTAAAAGGGGGAAAAATGGAGTTTTGACAGCTGCCAATTGACACACACCTCTGTGGAGCAGCACAAGAAAAAGCATCCCTCAGGAGGGGAGAGGGACGGCTGCCCCCGACCCAGGACGCCCGCGGAGCCGCCCCAGGAACGCTGTGACACCGGCCGGTCACGCTAAACCCCAGGCCTGTCCGTCTCCAAAAGCAAACGTGCAGATCGCGTGACAGGCGTCGACAGAAACAAGGGAGACAAGAACCTTAAAGACGCCAGAGCGAAGGAGACGCAAGAAGGTGGAGGGGTGAGGCTCTGCGTGTTCCTAGGACGGGACGGGCTGCTGAGCCGGATCTGTGCCCCTCCCGAGGCTTCACAGACCCCCAGGAGGCGAATGGCACTGCAGCTCCAGGCTCCAGGCTCTGCCGCCGCGGGCGGGGCGCCGCTCCTGCCGGTCTCCCGCGCAGGGCGCTCTGAGCCACGTTCCAGACCCTCTCAACCGCCGCTCCTTCCCGTCGTCTCCCTCCATCACCAGACACACCTCGTGACACAAAGCAGCGGTTCCACCTTCACGGCAACACATTGCATCCCATTTCTAACATACCTGGTGTGGAAGCTTGTTCAGTGACCTCAGATAGTCTTTGTCCAGAATACAATTTCCAAGCGCATTCCCAAAACTTCTGGGGGTGAGAAGGGAAGACCGTGAAACAGGGCTGACAACCGTGAATGTCAAAACCAGAGAACAGAGTCACAAGCTCCGTGCAGACTGCGCCTCCCCCGCAGCAAAGGAAATGGCCACTGATGCACACTCACAAGCGTGTGTGAAGCCCCTGCCCTGTGCCTGCCCCGTAGGAGGCTCTGAGCCCACAGCAGTGAGCATGTCACAAACCCCCACCCTCGGGGGCAGGCAGTGAGTCTGCAAGACTGGGACACCCCTCACAGAACCCCACCAGCGACCTCCTGGCGTGCAGCACACAGTCCAGAGCAAGGTTTATTTGCACGGACCGCCCCAGGGCCCCAGTGACGGTGAGCGCACACTCGGGCACAGTGCTCCAGGACTGAGGTTCTTTGCTTGGCTCACAGGGACCCCCCCCCCACCACCACAGGTTATGGTATTGCGAATTTTTAGTGCATGTTTACACATGCACTAAAGTTATTTTTTTGGTGATTCAATTCTCAAAGGCATCTATGACCCAAAAAAGGTTAAAACCCGTGCTCTATGTAGCCCGGAGAACTGTGGTTGTACTAAAGAGGCTGAGGAAGCGATCTGTGCGGCCACGTGGAAAGGTCTCCGGGATGCACTCCTGAGTCAAGGAGTTGGGGTGCAAGTCGGGAGGAAAGGGACAACAGGGGGCCCACGACTTCCTCCCCGGAGAGGGAGGCCTCGGCAGCACACAGCCTGGGGACACAGAGGAGGGCAGGAAGAGGCCGCAGAGGGACGGGGTGGGGGCACTCAGGTTATTTCGACCCTTGAACATGTGAACGCGTTTCCTCTGGATCCTCTGGATCAAGCTCGGCTCTGAACCAGAGCTGAAATGCGCAGGATCTGCCTACCTGAGCGCCCGCTTCAGCCCGTCCGTCACAGCCTCCTTCCTCGCCTTCTCCAGGGACAAGGCTTTGGACTTGAGGCCCTCGCTCACGCCGTAGCCCACGTCTTCATGATACGAGCCGTCCTGGGGGAGAAGAGAAGGGAGGGGTGTGGGAGCAGCAGTGCTCCAGCGGGGCGGACGGCGCCCTGGCCTGCAGCACTGGCAGGGCCGGAGCACTCGATTTCCACCGCGTGTCCCTGGACCAGCTCTGCCTGGAAATGGGCCTGTGGTCCGAGTGTCTGGACGGCTCTGCTTCCCGCCTTCCTCCCTGCATACAAAAGGCGCGTGCCCAACCTACCCCCGTCTTGCTGAGACGCATTAGCCCACAGTGTAATGACCTTTGGGACACCCAACAAAAGGAAGGTTTGGAATATCGTTATCAACAGACTCCAACGGCTGGACACAAGCCCTCCCCTGGGGCAGGCGCTGTGAGTTCCCGGGCTCCCGCCAGAGGGGGCGGTGGGCCTGGTGGAGCTGGTCGCTGACAGAGAGCCGAGTGTAACTTGTGATGGCAGCGCCAACTTCTGACACACAGCTCAAGGTGTTCAGACAGGTGAATGGCTCTGCAACAAACTCCTTCCACTCCCAGTCTAGGTCTGTGAATGAGGCTTTTCAGCACTACTTATAAAAATAAGTCAGAACAGAATTAACGCTAAATGTTTAATCTACAAGTAAGTAATACTGACTATGGCTATAAACTAGCTATAAACTACCTGAACAGAATAAAGCAGCTTTATCCTTATTAAGGAATGCATTTTCTATAGCACTGTGTTTTTATTAAGTGTAAATATTTAGATGTAGTTATGTTGTCTCAACATAAACACATCGACACATCAATTGTGTGTTAATAATGCCTATAACAGTAATCAATCCAGAAGACATTTTTTAATAGAGCCTTCAGCTCACTGGCTATTTACCACCCCCCAAATTTGTATACACACACAGAGGCAGACAAGTGTAAGGTTATTAATAAAAGATTTTCAATCACATATATGAGGGTAAAAGCCAAGGGGAAAATGGAATGGAAACGTGTGTTCAAGAGGAAACAATGTAAAATTTCTGATGATTAAAGAATAACCTGCTCCTGTGTTCTTTTAAATGGATGCCAGTATTCAGTTCTCTGTGGGATTTAGAATCCATCAGTACACTTTACAAAGATACAACACATTTATCGTAGAAGGTACAATTTTACAGTATGCCAAAAAATATACTCTTGCAACTGTTTATATTTATGGTGAAAACTTTAAGTTGTCTACCTAAAAATGTGCAAGAGAACAGTTTTTCAAAATTCTTTTAGGGACCCGAGAGGACGCTGTTTGGATGCCGCCCGAGGCCAGCTCCAGCCCCGCTCTGCGGACTCCCCGCCGGCCCAGGCTCCCCTCCCGCCCCGGCCTCGCGGGCAGCAGTCTGCTCCCTCACCCTCACCTTCAACTGGACTCTCACAAACGCACAGACTCCCACGTAGAACTTGCCATTGTTAAGGTCAACAAAATCTACGGGTGGGAAGGAGAACCAGCTGAAGGGACGCCGACCTGTGCCTGCCCCGGACCCTGGCCACGTGCCCGCGCTCACCGCTGCTGTCAGAAGCCGGCCGGAGCCCGGCGGGGCCCGGGGAGAAGCGAACTCACCCACGTTCTGCTGCGTGACGGAGTGTGCCCAGCCATTGTAGCCAAACATCTCATTGGCCAGATTGATTACCCTGTGACCCTCAATGTAACACACCTGGGGGAAATGTTAAGAAAAGAAAAAGCTTATTAAAATTCCTTGGCTGTACTTCAATGTGGATTAAATTTTACTTAATTTATTCCTTACTAGCTTTTTTTGGCAAAACTGCCCTTAAGCATTCCAGGGAAATTCTCAGTGAACTGATTTCAAAGATCTTCCAGAAGGAGCCAGTTTAGAACCGTGTTCTGTGTTGGGGCAGGGAGGCTCAGACAATGCTGGGCCGAGTCAGATGACAATAAAGACCGGAACCCACTTACTCCCAAAGACACTAAGGAATATCCAGAAGCTGTGACCCCTGAGGACCAGAGGGGAGCTGGCAGGTTCATCTGGGTCGTCTGCGCTGGGGCACCCCCTTCAGGCACGTAGACTCCCCTACCTTCTGGCCTCCTCCAGCCATGCGGCTACTGATGTATTCTGGGCCCAGCCTCTGCCTCAGAGCGGTCTGGATGGCCTGGTACTCTTCTGCTGTGTACTGGTACTGCAGTCCAGAAAGGGAAAATCAGACTGGTAGTGCCACCTCTCCTGGCAGCGAGGCTCAACCTGCTGGTCTCCAGACCTCTTTCCACTCTTAAAAAGTACTGAGGCCCCTGAGCTTCTGCTTATGTGAGTTGTACCCATGAGTGACAGGAGTTCAGCCTGCGAAAGCTGGAGGGCACACACTCCGGTGACCACCAGAGCAGTGACATCAGCACGGGCTGTGCAGACTCGGGAAAGCTGCCCCCTCACCCATGAAAGGTGAGGGTGCAGCAGGCATAGAGTGTTTTAGTATCATTATGAAAGTAATGTTGATTTCACAGACTCTGAAACCCCAGGGGTCACTGGACCACATGTTGAGACCCAGTGCCCTAAATGTTACTAATATGTTAACCATCCTTACAAAACTCTCGAGCCAGAATTGGGAAGGGAAAACTTCCTGCCTCAGAGTCTATACACAACGTTAATGCCGGCGGGGAGGAGGAGGGGGGAGGAGGGGGAGGGGAGGGGGAGGGGAGAAGACTGCTTCCCTCTGTCCTCTCCTCCAGCTGAGCCATCCCCATCCTGCGCAGCGGTTAACACACTGCTACTTGCTTAGCGTTTCGTCCTCTTTGTAGTTTTCCCCTTGCCCTGTCTAAATGGAATAAACACTCCCACACAGATCTCTGGCAAAGACAAAGTTAGCATTTGGGTGGACAAAGCAAGGATCCCCCTTGCATGCAGAGAGTATGTCCACAAAGAACACAACACCAGAAACTCTGGATGCCACCAAAAGAGAGATGTGGGTGAAACGTGGACAGGAGCGACAGGGAACAGTGAGACTTTTCACATCTAGTCTTCGTTTCATTTTGAATGTTACAGCACGTGAAAATGTAATCTATCCAAAAATAAATAAAATTTAAATCTAAAGGTAACCCCCAGTGCCATTTATTAGTCTTTTGAAGCTGAAGCTCCAGAATGCCCTCAGAGCTCATCGGAGACTCTCAGGTCGTGCACCTAAATGAGAAGAGCAGCAGCAGCTGCCACGCACAGAGCGCTGCCCTGCACCTTCTTCCCTCAGCCCCTTCCTTCCAGGAAAGCAGCACAGTTACCTGACCAAAGCACAGCACGGAGCTGCCACTGGCAGGGTGGCTGTCACGGCTGCCGAAAATTGCCTCCTCAGTCCCAGACATGCTGATTCTGGTTGACTTCTAAATAAACACAAGATAAAAAGGATCTCACAGGATGCTGACGGTAAACAAACGGCAAGAGCCTCTGCTAACGCCCAGACGAAGCGCCTCCTCCAGGTGCCGCGGTCACCCAACGAGCCCCGGAACGTCCTCTAGGCTTTGCTTCTAACTTTCTGCTCAACTTTTTGTGAGCCTGGTGGTGGTATTAAAAGTGATTTTTACCATAAGAATGTATTATAATTATATGGTGTAATTAAAGTGTTTGTAATTGAAAAATCAAAACTACAAAAGCAAACAACCAGCTCCTGACGACCTGCTTGTGAGCAGCAGGACCCCGGCCTCTGCGGGGTGGAAGAGGAATCAGAAGCCCTGGCAGGTGCACGGCTTCCTGGAGCTCACACGCCTGCAGGCGGGAGACCTACGATGTAATAGCAAGACCACGTTCAGGACGGATGCAGCATTGACTGACGTCCCCGCAGCATCCACATCGCCTGGGCCCCTGTCAGGGGATGCACACCCCCGAATCGGAAAGCAGAGGTGAGGCCCACGAGTCAGTGCCTGACCCCATCCACAGGGACTGTGATGTTCGCCCCAGTTTGATTTGAGAGCCAATGCGTCAGATGGAGACCACAATAATGTGTGGTCCACGAGGAAATACAGCCGCCCTCAGAAAAAGCATCTGCAGCCGGCGGAGCCGCACCCCAATGGCTGCACTGGCCCCAGACCGCGCAGATTCAGTCGGGCCTCAGCAAACGTGCACATTACAAATCTTCAGATTATCTGCTAATAGTAAGATTAATCCTACACTAAAAAGTAGGATAGTGGCCTACACCGGGTTGGTAATTGGTGTCCAAATCAGCGTCCACAGCTGTGAAATCAAGAAAGTGGAATAAGGACGTAGCCAGAATGTAACTGTCAACACCGGGGTGCACAGCTCTGCGCAGGGCTCTCCTCTGCACAAATGAAACTTTCAGCACGATCTCCTGTCCAAATAAGTGCATGCATTCTTTTAATAAAAATAAAAAATTTAAATACCCATTCCATAAAGCAGGAGTCAGCAAACTTTCCATAAAGGGCCAGAGGGTAAAGGTGTTAGATTTTGCAGGCTACGTGGCCTCTGCCACGACCAGCCCACATTTAGTTTGAAAGCAGCTGTGGACAATACGGAAAGAAAGGGCGCGGTCACATCCCAGTAAAACTACTACAAAAAGGGGCAGATTTGGCCCACAGGTCGCGGTGTGCCAGCCCATTACTTAAAGCAAGCCATGAACGTTAGATCGGATGTGGTTCAGTATTGAGCTCCACCAATTACTTACATTGGGCGATTAGTTAACCTCTCTGTGCTCCAATTTCCTCATCTGGAAAAAGGGAATGTTAATAGATCAACCTCATAAACTTTTCCTATTAAACTGACTGATAATAACACCATTCAGCAGGAGTCATGGGGGATACTAAAAAACTGTTGGGGACAGGACATTCACAAAGTCTCAAATGACGGCCTGCCTGGTTATTTGTTAAAAAACAAAGGGTATACATTGCGAATGTACTACCACCACTGAATTTCATGCATGAAAATGGTTAAATTGATAAATTTTACATTATGTCTATTTTACCACAATAAAAAGAAAAAGGAAAGAATAGCCTAATAGAAGAGATTTCTGTGGTTGCCGGGGGTTGGGGGGTGGGAAGGGACAGACGGGAGTTGCAGATTTGTAGATACTGACAGGTACATATAAAATAGATGAACAAGTTTATACTGTATAGCACAGGGAAATATATACAAGATCTTGTAGTAGCTCACGGTGAGAAAGAATATGAAAATGAATGTATGTACTCATGTATGACTGGAAAATTGTGCTGTACACCAGAAACTGACACAGCATTGTAAACTGAGTATAACTCAATACAATCTAAATAAATAAATAAATAAATAAATAAATAAATAAATAAATAAATAAATAAATAAATAAAACTAGTGACTAAAACAAAAAAGCAGCAGACTCACAGATCAGAGTGAACTAGCAGTTACCAGCGGGGAGAAGGAAGGGGGGAGGGGCAAGATAGGAATTGGGGGGAGGGTTATTACTGGATTATGTAAAATCATGCATGTGAAACTTATGAAAATTGTAAAACACTACAGAATTTAAAGACTCTTGCCTTCCATTAACAAAAATTCGTTAAAAATAAAAAACACAGTGGAATCACTAACAAAAAGCATGAACTGCAGACCGTGGCCCTCCGTGCAGCACCCCCAGGACGCTGGTCTGCAGTGCGCGCTGAGACCCGCGCAGAGGAACGGCGGGAGGGGCGCACGCGGCCCGCATCCCGCAAAGGCCCCGAGTACTTCCCTGGGGCTGCAAAGAAGTTTCAACCAGTGGTGGGTTCACAAATACAGACCTCACATGTAACGGAGATCGACTAGGTCTCGTTTTGGGGTAAAACCTCTCCCGCAGAGACAATTTCCATGGCCTCCAAGTCCGCCCCTCTCTGAGGGGACCTGCACACAAACACTGCTTGTTACCCCCAGGCAGCGGGCTCGCAAGCGCTGGACTGCCAACAGGAGACTTGACAAACTCTCCTGGAAGACTGCACACCTGATCCAACCCCAGAGCTAAAACGTCGGGATGAGAACTTCGTTGTAAACTGTGTGCGCCCCAGAGTGCGAGTTCTGTGCAGGAATAGACCTTAAAAGGTCTCGGAAGCAAAAAAATGCAAAAACCCAAATGCCCGTTAATTGAGAAACAAAGAGCAGCCTATCCGTACAATGAAATACCAGCATTCGGCCGCAAAAAGGAGCGGCTGCCGGCACAGGTGCCACACGGGTGAGCCTGGAGAACGCGGTGCCCGGTGCCAGGAGCCGGACACGAAGGGCACACGCTGCGGCTCCACTGATGCGAACACGCGGAACCGCGAGTTCACGGGGCCAGAGAGCAGACGGGGCCTGGCGGGCTCGGGGCTCCTCTCTGGGGGGAGAGCCTTCCGGAACCGGTGGGAAACCGCCCGACTGCTCGCTTTACGGGGATGAGTCCAAGCGCTTTGTGAACTGCGGCGCCTCAAAGAAGCTGGAAAAGCTGACCAAGCGCTGAGCTGCGCGTCAAACTCGAAAAACGGACCTCCTTCCCCGCCCCCGGCCCCGCCCCGCCCCGCGCAGCCCACCCAGGGGCTGCCGCGTGCTCGCGCCTCTGGGCCCATGACCACGGAGCCGGGAGCGCAGGCAGAGCCCTCCAACCCCGGCCGAGACCCCACTCACGCGCCTCGGCCGCGCGGCGCGCACGGAGCTCCGTCCCCGCCGAACGCGCGTAGGGCCTCGGGGACGGCCGCGCGCAGGACGCCGGGAAGAAGGTCCTAGCGAGAGCGCGCCGGTCTGGGGCGGCCTTAATGTGAGCGGCAAGGGGCTCAGGGGGTGGCCGCGCAAAGGGCTTTGGGAAGGAAGAAGGTGCGACCGAAAACGCGCCAGACCCCGGCGGGGGAAAGAAACAGGAGCCGCACGTCAAGCCGGAGGGGAGCAGAGCCCTCAGGCGGGAGCCGTAAAGCGAGCTGGCCTCGCGATGCCGACCTCCCTGCGCTTCAGGGACCCGTACTGCCCCCTGGCGGCGGCGGGGCGAAGACCATGCTTCCGAGGTCGGCTGAGGATGGTCGCCAGAGCGTCGCGCAGACCCCGGCCGCGCTCGCGGGCCCCGCCTCCGCCGCCCCGCACACGCCCCCTCCCCGCGTCCGGAGGGCCGGGAGCGCGCAACAGGAGACCCCGCGCGCGGCCTTGTGCTCAGGATGGAGCCTGGCGGCCGGGGTCGGCGGGGTGGGCCGTCCATCCTACGGAAACGCGCAAAGCAAGGCTGGAAATTGTCGTCACTAGCCCGGGCTGAGTGAGTCCCTGACGTTTCAGATGCGCCCGGCGAGCCCTCCGCGCGCGCGGCCCCACCTCCGGGCGGTGATGCGCCGGGGAGGCAGCTCTCGGACCGGCCAGCGCGCTAGATAAGGGGACGTTTGCTTTTACAGAGCTGGGACACGGTTACTGATTTGGGTCGGGTTCCTTATCAAAATATATGCCAAATAAATTGCAGCTGAATCCGAGGGTGAAAAGTTAAATACACGCAGGTACACGTTAAAAAATAGTTTTTAAAAATGCAGATGAATATCGGACCTCAGAATGCAGAAAAGCTAACTATAAAAGCTGATAAATTAAAAGTAAGGTAAAAGAGAGATGAACGTAGCTACCTACATAAAACTTTTTAAGCTCCTAAAAGTAGAAAATAAGCCTCAAAGTGATGTCGCCCTGTGTGGAGGGGCCCCTGCAGAGGCCTTGCTCTGCCTTCATCCTGGGTGGGTGGCCCCGCTGGGCCGGTGTGCCGACGGCGAGCCCTTGCTGGAGGGGAGGACGCTGAGCGCTCAGCGCGGCTCTCCGGACTCCAGGCCTCGGTGCTCGCGGAGCGCGGGCCGCGTCCTCCCGCTGGCGCCCTCGGGCTTCCCCCCGCAGCCCCGGCGTCGGCCTCAGGCTGGACGGGTCTGTGGCAATTAGGCGCTTTGTTTGATGAAGGCAGGGAAACCTGTGCTGTTGAACTCTTGGGCATCGTGTCCCCGTCCCGGCGCCCCTCCGTTTGGACCCCTGCGCTGGCGCTCGGCGCTGGAGGAGGCGCCTTCGGTGGCTGGGCAGCTTGGACTGTTACGGAGGGGCTAGGTTTTATTCCAGCAGCTGCAATTTTCTTGTCAACCCTGGAGCCGTACAGCGGCTCTCCTGTCCTCCTGTGCGGACACAAGTGCCCTTCCTCCGGAGGGACGGCCGCCCGGCCCGGCTCTGCTGCAAGCTGGCTTCTATGACCCGTGGACCTGGGCGTGGGACCCAGGCTCAGGTCACGTCTGAGCTCAGAGGCAGGATGGCGCCGCGCCTGGGCCACACGTGGTTTCAGCAGCTCCGGGGGCCACGCAAAGGAGATAAATTTTCATTTTTTATGCAATTGAATATAACCAAAATACTACCGTTTCAACATGGAATTTTAAAAATTACTAAAGAGCCATTTTAGGGTGTTTTTGGTTTTTGTTTTTTTTGTTTTTTTTGTTTTTGGCATATGAAGTCTCTGAAATCCAGTGTGTGTCTTGTGCGCACAGCACATCTGGGCGCGGGGCAGGGCCTGTCAGGTGCCCCTCGTCCCGGGTGGCCGGGGCCGCTGTCCACCCGCTGTCTCGTGGAGCCTCCCTCCTCGGACCCGGTCACCGGGGCCCGCAGCGCAGTGCGGGGGGCCGCGCGGGGCCGTGTTCGCGCCGCGGGCCCACCGTGCCCCGCAGCAGCTCGCCCGTCCCCGTCCTCCCTCCCTCCTCCGGCTGGACTTCCGCGTCGTGGCAGCCCCACGCTCCCGCCCGGTTTCCCGTGTTGACGCTTCCCCGCAGCGCAGGTCCGGCCGGCGCCGGCAGCCCGGCCTCGCGGGGAGGGCCGGGGGTGGCGGACGGAGCCGAGCCTCCCCTGCAGCTGCGCTCTCAGCCCGGCTCTGGTGCGAGCATCGCGGGTGCGGGCTGGAAAAGCCCCCTCCTGTCCCAGGCGTCTTCTGCTTGTGTTTTCGCTCTGTATTTGTTTGGTCGCGTGGCCTCTATTTTGCTGTGGGAGTTTGTCTCCAGTAGACCTTGCAACACAGCGCGGCGTCCTCCCGGCTTCCGCCGGGCGGGTGGGTGCGGGAGCCGGGCGGACCCTCCCCAGACTGTGTATCTGGACTGGCTGCGCGTTGCTGGCATGTGCGTGTCTCATACACCCAGTGTGTGCCTCCCGTGGTGGGGGTGCCTTTAATGACGGGGGGTTCACGCCCGTAGATTCTGTTGTAGATGTTGTTGTTAATAGCTTTCTTGAGGTGTAGTTCCCATACTGCACACGTCCCCTTAAAGTGTGCGATTCACTGGCTGGTAGTATGTTTACTGAACGCAGTCATCACGGCTGCCGGTATTAGAACATGCCGTCACCCCAGGAGGAAACGCCATCCCATCAGCAGTACCCTCCCCCCCAGCTCCTGACAGCAACAACAACAACAACAACAACAACAACAACAACAACAACAACGAGAGAGAGAGAGAGAGAGAGAGAGAGAGAGAAAAGGAAAAAGAAAAGAAGCCACAAAAGTTTGAGGATATAAATTATTTAAGCATCTT
The DNA here is from genome assembly GCF_048773025.1 of Camelus bactrianus. Taxonomy (NCBI): domain Eukaryota; kingdom Metazoa; phylum Chordata; class Mammalia; order Artiodactyla; family Camelidae; genus Camelus; species Camelus bactrianus. The sequence goes on along the minus strand of NC_133572.1, from coordinate 1,641,149 downwards.
TTCTGACCACAATGCCATGAGACTAGAAGTCAATCACAGAAAAACAAATGAGAAGAAAACGGCAGGTGGAGACTACAGGTAGAAAGTAAACAAAAAGGGGGACTATTATTAACACACTTGGTAAAGTTCACATATAAGTACTAACAAATCAAGAAATATAGACAAATGAGTCGATATTTCACAAAAGGAGAAAGATAAACATGAAAAAGTTTTAATTTTAATGAAACTAAAAAGCATACATATTAAAATAAGTATATAATTTCAACCATTTCTATTTTAAGTTAGGAAGTTAAAATATTTATATAAATGTTACATGAGTACATTAGTACCGAAAAATACAAATACAAATAAATCCAGCATTTTACGTGACCTTGCATACGTCAAAGCCAGAACTGTTCTCAGTTGACCACTGTTATCCGTCGATGTCTCTTCTTGCTGACCTTGTATTTATGGTCATACATTGAAATAATTTTGTCTGATAATATGCAGTGCCGATGACACCTCCACACAGCTAGTAGGAATGAAAACTGATGCAACCTTTCAGGACCGCAACCTGGCAGTATATATTTAAAAAAATACCCTCTGGTCCACGAATTCAACCTCCAAGACCTTAACAACCAAGGATAATGTCAGGAATGTACACTAAGGTTTCTTTATAAGAATATTCTGCAAACATTATTGATACCCTGAAAAATTAGTGGAAACTAATAAAATGCCACCTTATGGAATCTGTTAAATAGTACAGCCATTAAAAATCATGTTTTAAAAAATATCTGTTGATATGGAAAAAATGTTCAAGATCATTTTCTGTGGAATAATCAGGGTCCAAAACTATATACATAAGACAGCTTGCCCACACTCAATAGAATAGCTACTATTTAAAAAAATAGAAAATGCCAAATGTTGGCAAGGATATATAAAAATTGGAACACTGTGCACTCCTGATGGGAAGGTAAGATGGTGCAAATGCAATGGAAAACAGTATGGTGGTTCTTCAACAAATTAAAAGTTGAGTTACCATATGACCCAGCAACTCCACTTCTAGGTGTGCACCCCAAAGAACTGAAGGCAGAATCTTCAAGAGATACTTGCACATGGATGTCCATAGCCGCATTATTCACAACAGCCGAGAGGTGGAAGCAACCCCAGTGTCCACTGACGGATGAAGCATGAACAAAATGCGATGCATACAGTGGACTAGAATCCAGCCTTAAAACCCAAGTAAATTCTGACCCGTGACAAAATGCATGAGCCTTGAGGACATCATGCTAAGTAATGAAGCCTGTCAGAAAACATGAGCACATACACTTCCACTGACAGGAGAACCTAAAGTCGTCAAGCTCCCAAAGACAGAAGGAGCCGAGGGCTGGGGAGGAAAGTGAGGAGCTGTTGTTTCATGAACACTGAGTTTCAGTTTTGCAAGAGGAAAAGAGTTTGGAGACTGGCTGTGCAAGGTGAATGTACTTAACATGGCTGATCTGTGCACTTAAATGTACCCTTGAAAACGGTTAAGATGGTAACTTTTATTATGTGTATTTTACCATAATTTCCAATTTTTAAATTAAAATTAAATAATTTTTAAAAGCTTGCCTACAACGAAGCAAATCAGAGAGCTTCCATACTCTTCAGAAAGCTTCCAATGAACTGATTAATATCTTGTTCTTAAATATGAAGACATAAAGGATCACAAGGAATATCTTTGCGATAAGAGCTATTATTAAAACAAGTGAAAAAGGGAGCCAAGAGAAACTGCAAATAGAAAAAGATACAAAAGCAAGCAAGCATAAATGATATTCTCAGGTAAGAAGATACACGTGTTCTGTCCATGAAGCAGTAGACTCTAAGAAAAAATAAAAATGTATTAACTGAAGAAAACTCTTCGAAATTAAAAACATGATGCCCAACACCTGTTTATTTTTGTTTTTATTGCTTGTGCTTTTTTGGAAGTTGATTTTTTTCTAATGAAACCACGACTAAGACGTTAAAAGGACAATTTATGAGGGCTCTCTGTAAGACTCTGCACTGAGCGCCTAGCACCACACAAGATTCCCACTAGGAATTCAGTCTTAAGGAGGATACATACAAGTAAGCAGATAAATTACAGTACAACACTGTGAAAGCCTTACACAAAAAAGGGATCTGTCAACAAGAAAGACTGCAATGATACCAGGCACCAAGCCCAGAACTTAATCAGAACTTAAACAGGGCTGCCTACGTTTTTCTATCTGCCATTGATGCACAAATTCTTTCTTCCAACCTTTCCTGAACTACATCAAACTTAAAAGCTTCTGAACAGCAAAGGAAACAAATTTAAAAAAATGAAAAGGCAACCTACAGAATGGAGGGAAATATTGCACACCATGTATCTGATAAGGGCTTAGTGGTCAAACTTACACAGAAGTCAAACAACTCAATAGAAGAAGAAAAAAACCAATACTCTAATTAAAAAATGGGCAGAGGAACTGAATAGTAATTTATCTAAAGACATACAAATAGCCAACAGGTATGTGAAGAGATGACCAGTGTCACTAATTGTCAGGGAAATACAAATCAAAGCCACCATTAGATGTCACATCACACCTGTTAGAATGGCTATTATCCAGAAAATGAGAAAAAAGAAAAAGTGTTGGCGAGGATGTGGAGCAAAGGGAACCCTTGTGCACTGCTGGTGGGAATGCAAATTGGTGCAGCCACTGTGGAAAACAGTATGAAGGTTTCTCAAAACATTAAAAACAGAACCACCACACAATCCAGCAATTCCATTTCTAGATGTATATCCAAAGGAAATGGAAACAGGGTATCAACAAGATGCCTTCAATCCCATGTTTACTGGAGTGGCCGAGATACGGAAACAACCTAACTGTCCATGGAGGGATGAATGGATAAAGAAGATGTGGTGTATATACACAACTGCATATTATTCAGCCATAAAAAAAGAATGCAATCTTGCCATTTGGGACAACAAGGATGGACCTCGAGGGCATTATGCTAAGTGAGGGACAAGGACAAATACTGTATGATGTCACTTATATGTGGAATCTAAAAAGCCAGAATTCGTAGAAACAGAGTAGAATGTTGGTTCCCAAGGGCTGGGGGGTTGGAGGAACCTCGGAGATGTGATCAAAGGGTAAAACCTGAAACCACAAGACAAGTGAGTTCTGGGGCTTCACACACAGCAGTGTGCTGAGAGCTAACAATACTGCTCATGTACCTAAAAGTTGCTGAGAGACTCAATCTTCAATGTTCTCATCATAAAAAAGAAATGATCAACTATAGTTCAATGAAAAGATACTTCGCAAAAAAAAAAAAAAAGAGAATTATGTGATGGCAGTGTTAGCTAATCATACTGCCGTAAGTAAGGGTTTCGGATTTGATTTATGTCACTGGAATGTTAGAGCCTTTATGGCAATTAGAATTGCACTGTCTTTGTACACAGAAACCTCATTAAGGGGTTTAACTCAATCGAGCCGGATTTTTCTCGCACAGTTAGGAGTCGCGAGGCCCAGCCTAACGCGGGTGCAGCGGCCCCAGGAGCCGCTCATGCTTCAGGCTCCTTCCCTCTTTTGCACTCACCGTCCGGACATGCGGCTCTCACCTGCACGTGTGCCTCCTGACCGTGGTGTGACTGTCCCACCTCAGCCTCACGCCCACGTCCTAGACACTAGAAAGACAAAGGACATGTTAGCTGAGTCTGACAATTTTTAGAAGCTTTTGTAGAAACCTCATCAGGCATTACGCTTAGGTCACAGTGGCCCAAACAACGTCACGTGGACGCCCCTACCTGGGAAGGCGAGTGTTTTCACCCAAGCGTGTTACCCCATGCACTGAGTCGGGTGCTGGTAGGAAGGAAGAAGGGCAGAAGAGATTTTGGTTATGCGTCTGTAGCTGCCTCCCAAGTTACTTAGGCTGTCTCGGTAGGAATTACCTTTTTTTCTGTTTCTTTCTCTTAACTCAGACGTAGATGATCGAGTTAATCCCACAGTATATGTTACTCATACACACCCCCTGGTTCACAACACATGAGAGCATTGGTCTGTGTGAGAGAAACAGACCCTCACTACTGTGAAGCCAGCCTCCCCTCACGGACAGTTGGGAGCATTCCTAGCTGACTCCCTGCTCGGTAGTGATGCTGGCTGGCTTTATCAAGGACTTGCACACGCTAAGTGCTTACTAATCTAAGCTAGGAAGTTTAAATTTTCTCATTTAACCCTTGCAATAGCTTGAGGGGGCCGTTCCTGTTACTGCCTCCGCTTCAGACAAGGAAAGCGGGCAGCGAGACGCTAAGCCACAGCGCAAACCCGAGCCCTTCCCAGCGACTCTACCGTACTCCTAGTACGTGCGGGTGTGACCTGACACACAGCTGCAACTGTAAACCTTGCTAGGCAAATTCCTTTTCACCTACAGATAAATATGGACATTTATCAGGTATAAAAAACCTTCACAAACAGTGGGTAACGTTAGATAATACTGTGTATGGTGGAACAGTGACTAAAAACTGTTCCCTGCAGTTCTGGAGTTAAAATGCTGCAGGAGACACTTAAAGCAAGTTTCGTTATCTCCTCATTATGCAGATAAAATAGGTAATAAAGGGGACCCCAAACTCCCGTCCCGGCCAGGATGCCCCCCACTCACAAGCCCCAAAGCAGAAGTGACCAGAAGTGGGCGCCATCAGGTGGGACTGGGGAACAGGAGGAAGGTGCAGGGGAAAGTAATGTTCGCCTCGTGTTTCCCCACTTGTGTTTGTAACAGAAACTCTCTAAAGAAGGGCTAATACTCACAACTTAGGTTTCCACCCATCCTGTTCTCCCTGAGCCAACTAACCAAACTTCTGACGCAGCCATCTGACGTGTGGCACACTCGGCCCCAGTGACGTGTGTCTGAACCACAATGACTCCATTCTGTGGCTCCGTCTTCGGCCCACAGTGCCACCCCTCCCCTCTCTGCATGACTGAGCTTTAGCTACTTGCAAGGAATGTGCCCAAGTCAGACACAGCCCCTGTCAACTCTGACCCTCGCCTTCATCTGATAGATGTCTTCCGCTGATGCAGTTGGTTAACGGTCATGAGACCCCCGGGGGAGGAAAACCCTGGGTCCCCATCAGTGCCCACGTGCCTCCCGCTTCCTAGCCAAACTCCACCTTTAGCTTTGGCCTCTGTAGGCCCCCTGTACCCCTGGTGGCGCAGAGCAGCTGGGAATGCCTCTGGGCGGTCCTCACAGGACCCTCTGTGTGTTACCACAGTAGACCGCCTAATGGCACTTTTTGGAATCGCCAGCTTTGTTTTTTGGTCTCCAAGTTCCTTCTCAGTTTGGAGGATATTATTTAGTATCTCTGCCTCCCAACAGATGTTTACATCACTAAATCCAATGTCAGTTTTTAATCTGCATCATACTGATTTATTTACCGGCAGCATGTGACCCAGTGCCCAGTCTCTGTGCGCTGGTCTCCTAACACGGGGAGTTCCAAGGCTTGGACTTCCCCATTAACTCCTGTGGTTTCTTATCTTGGCTCACAGCTTTAAATGGTGAATACCTGGAATGACTGACCTCAGGTGATGCTACGTGGAACAGAGGAATTGCCCAGCAGAGACAAAACTGTGAGCTACCAAAAAAAAAAAAAAAAAAAAAAAAAAGAGGTCTCCAGTCTCTGAATTTTAGGGTAATCTCTCTTGCTGCAACAGAGAACTAGGAGAAAGAACATCTTTTTGCTGATGACTCACAAGCCGCATGAACCTCTCCTCTGAGTTCCAGATTCACGTCTGACTGCGTACTTGACATTTCCACGTGTACATGTCTTACTTTGGGTTCCACCAGAACAGATTCTGGGACGAGGATTCAGGTACAAGTAGCCTGCTTGGGAGGTAATCTCGGGAGACACCAGGGATGCCACAGGGAAGTGAGGCAGGGAAAGAGGCAGGTAGTGAGGATGTGTCCTCACACTGAGGGAAACTTATTTCTACTGCGGGGGAACTCAGGGAATTGTTAGAACGGGAGCCTCAGAGCCCTCCCACTCGGAGGCGAGGAACGCGGGGTATTTACGAGCTGCTTTGATCAGTCATTGGTCGAGGGCTGCTCCTGCAGGGGCCGATTCCCCACCAGCCTGCGGCAGAAGCTCAGGGAAGAAGCCGTAGGCAAAGAAATGTGAAACCTGGGAGAGACACCAAGGGAGCACGCGGACAGCGTGGGCGAGGCGAGGGCGCGCAGGCAGGACACCCGCAGCACTTGCTAGGACGTTAACATTTTCAATGAATCCAGACTTGTTTCGCAGAATGACCCACAGACTGGTTACTGGGAGACAGGTCTCGTGGTTCTTCATGATTGTGCACGCGCTGTCCTTTTGTTCTGGACTGTCTTTTCAGAGATACTTGAATAGTGATGTGAAAATTAATAAAGGAAACCTCAACTAAAATTTGAGATGGGAAGGCCTGTAGAGGGAACCCTCATCCCTACGACTCCTCGTCCAAGACCCCAGACAGGAAGGGCCTGCCTTGCACCTCGGGCAGGAAGGGCCTCCACCACCCCAGCAGGAGGGAGAGCAGGTTCTTCTCGTCCAGCAACCAGCCCCGCCATGGAGGACGCCGCAGCTCAGCCCACGAGGAGCCATCGCCACCCTGAACTCTTACTTTCCTCCAGCAAACTTCCACTGAGAACAGCCCCCCTGACTCCCAGTTTCTCTAGAACAGCAAGCTCCCCCAGTTCTGCACTCCTGAATTGCAATTCCCCTGGCTCTTCCCAAATAAACTCATCTGGCTGGTGAGATAACTGGCTGTCTTATTTTTGAAGTGGACAGAGTACTCTTGGAGGCTGGAGGTGACATAGCCCACCAGGACAGGTTTATTATTACCTGATATTACAAAGGTAACGTCTTTAAGGCAAAAGTCAGGCATGTCTGCTTGCAGCCTGTTATTAAAACCGCGGGCTCCCGAAGCTTGGGATTCCTCTCCTGTAACTCAGTCCACAGTAAGTGCAGGCATCACCTGGCTTTGCTGTATCACCCGTGGGAACTGGGGCTTGGGAAACTGGCACAAGGAGATAATCATAGTTTGACTAACGCTGCCGCTGTGAGCGATAAACTGTCCCTTGTCTCTGATGCACAAGAAATTGTGTTTTGCACAAGATTTGTGTTTCTCCAGCCAGCATCATGGAACTGCCAGACTAATTTGCTACCTTACGAGTAGGGTAAAACCTCAGATCTTTCATAGTTCTTGACAATGCCTTTGGTTGTTTCCTCATGATTAAATTCAGATTAAACAATTTTTTAGTCAACAACTCTAAGCAGATGTCACGTACCTCCCACTGCATCTCCTGTGAAGGCACTTGTTATTGGTGATGCGAAGTTTAATCACTGGGTTAAGGCTCTCATTACTATCCGTGTCTGGCTTTTGTATCAATATTTAACAAGTTCACTAAGCGAAGTTGGATCTCACCAAGTGAGCTGGGGTGGCAGAATTTTCTCTCTATTTTTTTGGTAAATTCTCTAGAAGACTTGGAATAAGTTTAAAATGAGTTGTTCTTGGAGTATTTTGTAGACCTGATCTGTAAAACCTCTGGACTTTTTTTTTTTTTCAAATGGATGAGTTTTACTACCAATCAAATTTCTTTGTTATAGAACTTTCAGGTTTACTACTTCTTCAGCTGGTTTTGAGAAGTTGCGAACAGTTAATTTAGATAACCCCCCCTTCCACATGTTCACTGACTTCTCTGATCACCGTCTTCCTGTCTTTCAAATCCTTTTCTAGGATTATTTTTCTTTGAAGTATCATTTAGATTTTCCTTTAATGAAGATCAATTGGTAATAAAGCATGTGCTTTTAGTTGAAAATGTCTTTTATTTTGTCCTTGATCTTATAAATTAGTGATAATCACACAGTTAATTGGGTGACAGTTACTTCGTCTCAGCACTTGAAGATAATACTCTACTGTCTTCCGGCTTCCTCTGTGTGTTCATAAGTCTTCTGTCAGTCTAATTACTGTTCCTTTGTAAGTAAGCTGATCTTTTGTCTTAATGATACAGGGTGAACTGTATTCCTCAAAATGATCGATTAAAGCCCTAACTCCCAGTGCCTAAGAATGTGACCTTATTCTGAAATAGGATCATTGCAGACACAGTTAGTTAAGATAAGGTCATATTGGAAAAGGAGGTCTTTTATTCAGAATGACGGGGTTCCTTACAAGAAAAGGGAAAGAGACACAGAGGCACAGACTCAAAAAAGGAATGCCATGCGACAGTGGAGGCAAAGATTGAAGAGCTGCAGACACAAGCCAAGGAATGCCAAGGACTGCCGGCAAATCACAGAAACTGGGATGGGGCAGGAAGGATTCTACCCTCCAGTTCAGAGAGGGCGTTTTGGATTTCCAGCCTCCAGAACCGTGGTGTGAAAGCACTCAGTTGGTGGCACTCGGTTACTGCAGTCCCGGAACACGAACACAGCTGAATTTAAGATGTGTTGTCCTCTACGTTCTCAGCTTCACTTACAGTGTATCTGGATTGGATTTCTTCGTACTGATCCTGCGCAGTGTCCTCAGTGACTCCTGAGCTTGCTGGTTTGGAAAGTCCTCTGCCCGTTACAGGAGCAGGAGCTCACCTCCATTCTCCAGGTTCTCCTTCTGGGACTATGCAGACTTAAAGCAAGAGGCTGCCTTTCCTGTCCTCCCCTTTTAACTTGTCATGTTTTTGCCTCCTTGTCTCTTGCGCTGCATTCTAAGCAGCTTCTTCCATTGTATCTTCTACTTCATTTGTTCTTCAGATGCATCTAATGTGTCTACGAAGTTTTTAAATTTCAGTAACTGTTGTAGAAGTTTGTGGCAGGTTGATAGTTGTCTCTCATTAGCCATTTTCTCCTTATGTTAGTAATAGAACTTCTTAATTTTAACTGGGTACGTGACCATCCACAATAACGTCTATTATATCCAGTTTTCCCTTCAGCAAGGAATGACCATTTACCGAGGGAGATAAACAGAAGTGGTGTGCGCGGTTTTTCAGAAAGTGTTCTTAAGAGGAAAGTCATGCCTTTTCCTTCCCTTTTTCTTCCCTCCCTCTACTCCTTGAAAGCAGCGCACTTCCCACACCATTTTGTTGGACCTGGCCAGGTGACTTGCTTTGGCTAATGAAGTGTGAACACACAGGCCACATCTGAGCAGGGGCTCCACGTGCGTCTCTGCAGCTTGGCCTCCTGTACGCTCATCTTCCACCGCGAGGAAAAGACAACCCAGTGACTGCGGAGCCTTCAGTCTCGGTCCTTAAATGGAGACACGTGGAGCTGATTTGCACTTAGCGCACAGCACAGCAGCCGACTGCCCCTCCCTCCAGCTGTCAAATTCCAGCTAAGTAAGAAATATTTGTTGTTTATAAGCCACTGAGTCTTTGAGGACAATTCTTTATTTTCTTGTAGGCCAATAATTTATTAAAAAGTATGCTTTTTGGTGATGTATTCATGATTTAGTTTCCACTGTTCAGCTACTATGAATAATGCTGCTATAACATTCATACACAAATTTTTGTGGTTTTGTGTGGGCATTTTAAATTCTCTTAGGTACAAACCTAGGAATAGAATTGCTGGGTCTCGTCTTAAGTCTATGTTTAACATTTCAAGGAAGTGTCAGACTGTTGTACAAAGTGACTACACCATCGTACCTTCCCACCAGGTATGTATGAGGGTCTGATTGCTCTGTGCCCGCACTGTTGGCATGTGTCCTTTTGATTACGGCCATCCCAGGGGGTGTGAAGTGGTTTCTCACTGGCTTTGCTGTGCGTTTCCCTGATGACTGATGACGCCAAGCACCTGTTCATGTGCTTAGTGGCTACTGATGTATCTTCTTTGGAGAAACATCTATTCAAGTCCTGTGCCCATTTTTTAATGGGTTGTCTTTAATTTTTTCTATTACTATTTTTTATTTTGGCAGGGTGGGTAATTAGGTTTATTTATCTTTAGGGGAGGTATGAGGATTGAACCTAGGACCTCATGCATGCTAAGCATGTGCTCTACCACTTGAGCTACACCCTCCCCCTCAATGGGTTGTCTTTTTCTTGTTGAGTTTTAGGTTATTTATGTATTCTGGATATAATACCAGATGTGTGGTTTGCAGAATTTTCCCCCATTCTGTGTGTTGTTGTGTCACCTCCCCGATGATGTCTGAGTCAGCCTGCCAGGGCCACAGTAACAAGGTGCCAGACTGTGTGTGACCTCATCTAACCCTCATCACCTGTTTAAAAACCCTGTCTCCAAACATAGTCACAGTGTGGGTTAGGGCTTCCACACATATATTCTGGGAGAATACACTTCAGCCCCAAACACTCTGCCCTCGGGACACCCCAAATTCATGTCCTTCTCACATGCAAAACGCATTCCCCCCTCCCAAGGTCTTAACTCATTCCAGCATCAACTCTAAGTGCAAAGTCTCATCTGAGTATCATCAGGTGTGGGTGGGACGAGATATGATTCCCCGTGAGGCAAAATTCCTCTCCAGCCAGGAGCCTGCGACACTGCTCAAACATATCACAAAATGATCACCAATATATATTTCTTGCAAGTTACAATAGTGTAGATAAGGTAAGAATTTTCCAAATCTTCAGGTTCTGGTTCCCTTTTAGCTTTAATTCATCTTTCGCCACCTGCATACTACATCAGTAAGATGAAATTCCGGTCAGCAGCAAGAAGAAATCAGGCCGCACCACCAACACTGCTTAGAAATCTCTGCGGTTAGAGAGATTGCAGTTTATCACTTTTCATCTCTACCTTCCACAGAACACTTGGAAACCAGTTCAGCCACCTTCTTTGCCACTTTATAATAAGGGCCACCTCTCCTCCAGTTTCCGATAACGTCCTCATTTCTGGGATCTCACAATCACCTTTTAACGTTCACATTTCTACCAGCAGTCTCTCTTCAAGGCAATCTAGGGTTTTCCTGATATGCACCTCAAAAATCTTCCAGCCTCTACTCGTCACCCACTCGCAAAGCCCCTTCCACATTTTTAGTGTATTTGTTACAGTAGCACCCAACCTCTCAGCACCACAATCTGTATGAATCTGGCAGGGCTGCCATAAGAAAACATCACAGACTGGGCGCTTAGACAACAGAAATTTATTTCTCACAGATTTTGGAGGCTGGACACCCAAGATCGAGGTGTTGGCAGGTTTCGTTGGCTTGCAGGTGGCCATCTGCCATCCCCTTGGTCCCTGGCAACCACCTTTCTGCTTTCTGGCTCTGTGACTTTTTACTACTCTAGGTGTCCCATATAAATGGAATGGTACAACACACAGTCCTTCTGTGACTGGATTACTTCACTTGGCATAATGTCTTCAAGGTTCATGTTGTAGCATGTGTCAGAATTTCCTTCCTTTTAAAAATTGAATATACAAAGGTTTTCCATTTTGATGGAGTCAAATTTTTAAAATTTGTCACTTGTGGTTTTGGTTTCATAGCTAAGGAACTACTGCCTAATTCAAGATCATGACGGTTTGTACCTGTTTTCTCTGAGTGGTTTTCTAGTTTTAGCATTTATCTTTACGTCTGTGATCCACCTTGAATTAATTTTTGTATATGTGAGGTAGGGGTCCAATTTCATTCTTTTGCACGTAGGCATACAATTGTCCCAGCACCTTTTGTTAAAAAAGACTATTATTTTCCCAGTGAATCAATTGCCCATAAATGTCTGGGTTTTCTGAACTCTGAATTCTTTTCCAAATATATGTGCCTCAGTATTCCAGTGTCACACTTTTTTTTTTTTGTATTGAAGTATAATCAGTTTACAATGCTGTGTTATTTTCTGGTGCACAGCACAGTGCTTCAGTTACACATACCCTCCTTCCCATGTTCTTTTTTCATTAGAGGCTGAACATATAGGAACTTGTTGACACTACCTTACTGTAATCTTGTAGTCAGTTTTGAAATAAGGAAGAATGAGTGTTTCAGCTTTGTTATTTTTCAAGATTCTTTTGGCTATTCTGAGTTCCCTGCATTTTCATGTGAATTTTAGGATCTGCTTGTCAATTAAAAAAAAAAAAGAAAGGCAGCTTGGACTTTTGATAAGATTGCATAAAATCTGTGGAACTAGAGGAGTACTGCTATTTTTAACAATATTAAGTCTTCTATTATTTCTTGATGATGATTTAGCTTAATTATAAACCCTTTATGTCATGTCTTCCTACCCTCTCAATACGCTTAACAATTCCTGCTCCTCCGCTGGTCACTTTCCCTACCTCTACAGTGCATTTAACAGTCATTTTGGATTCTGCCAACCATAGACATAACCTCTGGAGTGCTTTTACGTTTTTTCCCTTCCCTTCCTGTGTTCCACATCTTAAACTGCCAGCTGTATGTTTACCTTTACACTGTCAACATTGGCATAACTATAAACTATGATTTAACTATAGCAAGATAACTTATTAGTAGGCTGGGTCTAAAAGTTGAACAACAGGGAACAGCACTCTCTCAGCGTCCTATCATAGTAATTAGTTATTCAGTTGAATTCTCCTTTTCAGATCTCTGCCCCAGAACTCCTATCCTTCCATCCCAATTGACACTTCCCTTTACTGTTCTCCTGAATGATGCCTGAGGGATAGTGACGTTGTCAGGTGCCTCATTTCCACCTCATCTTGCTCAAGCACATCTTTAAGTGGGGGAAAAAAAAAAAGCCTACATGGGAGTTTGACTTTATGAGTTCCTCTGTATCTGAAGTGTTTTCATTCTGCTGTTTTACTTAATGATAATTCAGCCAGGAATAGAGTTTAAACATAAAAAATGTTTCTTAGAATTTGCAGTTCAAGAAATGTTTCCCTTGGAAACTTGAAGGTCTTTGTTATCTTCTCATATTTACCGTTGCTGGGAAGAATTCTAATGCCAGTTTGAGGCTTATTCTTTTATGGATCGCTGTTTTCCTTTGGAAATTCAGTATTCTCTCTTTATCGTTAGGGTTCTAACATTTCACAAGGTCGTTTTTCGTTTTTGCTCTCCATGAGTGGACGCTTTCAGCTCTGGGAAATTTTCTTCCATTATTTTTGAGGTAATTTTCTATCTTTCATTTACTCTGTTTTCTCTCCCTCTTGTAGTATTAGTCCTGTTAGATTGGCTCTTTATTTCTCTTATATTTTCCCTCACAATTTCCATCTCTTTGCATACTTCTGCTTCCTTAAAATTTCATGGACTTTAATCTTTCACCACTTCAGTGAATTTATCATCTTGGCATTTTCTTATTTTGAATTTCAAGATCTACTTTTTATTCTTGGACTGCTATTTATCTGAGTATATTAATGCTTTTTTCATGGGTATAATAAAAGTCTGCGAGCATACTACTTTAAGTTCTCTGAAGCTTGTTTCCTCTATGGTCACGTTTTCTGTTTATCCTCCTCCCTTCCTGCAGCCCCAAGTTGAGACTTCCCTTAAAACTCTAAGAGTCGTTGGTTGTCTGTTCACATTTGAGATGAGGGAGTTGGACACTGATGAGGAATCTTTTGAACTTAGAAAGGTCTTGCCAACTTGCACAACTTCAGTCTAGGGTGAGTGGGTAGGAAACTGGCTATTGTACCAGAATAAAGAATGCTTTACTGAGTCACTGAACTCACAACCCAGGGGTTATGAGAACGCTTGACTTCTTGCCTGGGATAAACGCCTAGCTGTTGCATGTGGGGTATGGGGAGGGTTCTGCTGTTCTAGCGACCCTTATTTAGTTTCCTTGTTCTCGGCCCTGCTTCTCACTCGTGCTGTCTTGTCGAGGTCTCCGAATTTCAGTTTCTCTACATCACTTCTGGAATGCAGACCCCTTCCTTGGCTGCAGAGCCCCTTACACCTATTCCACATTGTGGTTGCTTCCGTTTGTTTAGTCAGACTGCACTCAGTTTGTGTGTAAAATTAAAAAAAAAATCTTTTGGCGGCTCCCCTCTCATTTTTTTTGTTTTGGGGGGAATTTGTATCATTTTTCACTTAAAAAATAATTCTAATGTGGTCTCAGGAAGAAGAGGCAATGAATGCATGTACTTAGCCAGTTTTAATTAAAAAAAATCCTAAATGTAGGTTTCAGAAAAGATATTTGGGCAGAGTAGAAAATAAGAGAAAAAAGGTGAAAAGACAAAAAAACAAACAAACAAACAAATCCAAATTCCGAGTGTGGATATGACAGTATTCCTGTGTACGTGTAACTTAATGCTCAGCGTCTTACACGCTTGAGATGCACACATTTTTGAGGTAGGTTACGTCTGAGATGTCTAGTTCACACCCCATTTTCCGGCTGAGAAGAGTAGGCCCCAGAAGTCACGCGACTTTCCCAAGGCCACACAAGGAGAGAGTGGCAGAAAGGAAAGCAGAAGACAGGATGGCTCTGCTCCGCTGCCACCTCCCCGACGCTGCGGAGGAGCAGGTCGGGCGGATCAGCCGTCAGCCGGGCAAGGTCTCGAAAATCAGTCCGAAGCCCGAGGACACGGAGCACGTGAGGACGCCTGTCAGTCTCCGGGGTCCTCCGCGGCGGCCCGCAGGCGGCAGCCCCGTGCGGAGCGCGCCAAGGGGCGGCTGCGCAGCCGGCGGGGACCCGGGCGGTGCGGGGCCGCGGGGACTGGACGCACAAGAGACTGCGGGGAGGCGCGGGCGTGCGCACCGGTTACCCGCGCGAAACGGCGGCTCCACGGCTCTCGTGGGCACCGAAACGGCTGACAGAACAGCGGAGGCTGGGGATGCGCGCGGTCCCCGTCACCCCGACCCGGTTCAGAGACCGCTTACCTACACCCTTTCTGTAACGGATGCGTGGCTCCCGACGGCGCCCGAGGGGTGGGGCCGAGCCTGCCCCGGGCTTGGCCGCGCTCCTCCCCGGCTTCGGCCACCGCCGGGGCCTGCCCGGGCCCGGGGCCGCCCCTCGGCCGCGGGCGCGAGGGCTCAGGGGCCGGGGGCCGGAAACCCCGGGGCCGCCCGGCCCGGCCCCTTCGTGACAGGCCCGTGGGGGAGGCGGCGGCCCACGGTCTGCGCCGCGCGCCGCCCCTACGGCGAGCGGGAGGAGACAGATGCCGCCGACCCCGCGCAAGCTGTGCGCGCGGGAGCCTGAGCCGCCCGCCCGCCCGCCGGCCCCTGGAAGGCGCCCGAGGCCTGCGCGCGGCCGAGTCGCGCTCCCAGGAGGCTGCGGAAGGCGAGCGGGCGCGGCCGGGGATCGCGCTGACGTCGGGCCAGGGGCGGGGCCTGTGCCTCGCGCAGGGGCGGTGCTCGCGCTGACGTCGAGGCCGGGGCGGGGCTGGTGTCTCGCGCAGGGGGCGGGGCGCGGTGACGTCGGGTCCCCGGGCCGAGCTGTGGCTGTGGCGGCGGCGGCGGTAGTGGCGGCGGCTGCGGCGGCGCCCGGGAGGCAGCGGCAGCGGCAGCCCTGAGGAGGGTGAGGCGGCCGCGGTGGCGGCAGCTCGGGGCCGGGCGTCATCTGGAGCTTCCCGTCCGCCGCGGGGCCGGGCCCCTTCGCTCCCCTCTGCCTGCTCCTCCTCACGGCCCTGGCTGGGGCAGGGCAGCGCGCCCCCGGGGAGGGCGGAGCCGTAGGTGAGGCGCGGGGACCCCTCCCCCTCCGCTGCTGGCCGGGGGGATGGGGACGTCCGGGAGGGCGGGCCCCACCCCGGCGGGCCCGAGGGCGGCGGCGCCGCGGCGGCGGCGGCGGGGAGCGGGGCGGGGGCTGCGGCGCCGGGGGAGCGCGGGGCGCCGGCTCCTGAGGCGTGATGTTGCGGGCGCGGCGCGCGCGGGGAGCCGCGAGGAGGCTGGGTGCGGTCGGGCGGGTCTGGGGTTCAGGTGCTCCAGCACCGCGTTCGGAGAGATGGGGATTCTTGCCTTTTTCCCTTGTGTGGAGGGGTTGGGTGGGAGATGAAGGGTGGGTTTCAGGAGGAGGATGAGCTGTGGATGTTGCCTTTGAGGCAGTTGGAAAGCTGTTGCACTAGGGCTCCCATTTCTACTTTAGGATTTGGGGGGTTTATTTTTATTTTTCCCTCCTGGCGGGATGGGTGGGGGTCGAGGAGGGAAGAGAACCCTCTGCTTTTGGGTCGGGGTGGGTAAATTGTGAGAGTGGATGGATTTAGACTTTTAAACCCTTCAAGAAGAACGAGATCTTGGGTTAAGACAACTTCATTCTGGCAGCAACATTAGGAAAGAGATCCCATTACATTCAGTTCCTTAAAGGTGTTATCTTCCAGTCTTTCTTCTTTGCCTAAATGGTCTATGTCCCACCTAGAGTTTATCCTGGCCCCTTAAGAGAAGGCCGGAGGATCAGGTGGTTGCTTTGGAAGACACATTTCTGAGGAATAGTTGCAGGTGGTTGTGGTTGGCTGCTTTGGCTGGATAAAATGCACTGTTTGAACCGTTCTCTTGGCGCTAATTGTGTGAAAAATGCTTAAATGTTTTAAAGCACAGCTGTCTTTTATAACTCATCTTTCAGTAGACCTTGACATTTAGCTACTTTGTGTTCAACAGTTATTGGAGATTATTTTTGTTTCTCAATTGTACATGGCTTTACTGGACATTTGATAAATGAATTGGATTTTTTTTTTTTGGTAAATCTCTCAATTTCTGAGAAATGTTCTTGGAGTCAAGTGCGTTTTAAATACTCTAATAACATTTAGGGGTATGTGTCTCACTGTGTAGGGAGATGTTACTAAGAGTAAACAGTGTTCAACGTTCTTAACATCAGTGTTTCACAACCTAGCACATTAAATCAGAATCTTTTCTGGATTCCTACTTCCTATTAGATTACAGTATTAACTGGCCTTACCTCTCAGTGTCACTTAAGCTATTTCTTGCTCAGAAAACAGGTCCTGTGATGGACATGTATTATGTAATGGATGGAAGTAGGCATGACTCTCAATAATTCATTTATGGAGGAAGAGAAGCCGTCATGAAATGGAATTTAAGCAGTGACTTTCTCAAGGCTTACTCAATTTACTTGGGAACATTGCCAGAGAAGTGCTTTCCTGTAACCCAAGAGAGAAATATACAGAGTGAGTGTCAGTAGTTGCAAATCATTGCCTCTTTTAAAATGCCTACTTAATGAGCAGACTGTTATCTTCCAGCAAATACTTCTGCTTGAAGAGACTTATAGGAAACAGATGATAATCGCTAATTATAAGCAAAAGATTTAATTAACTGTACTCAGATCAGATTTTAGGTTAGTACAGTAATAGTTTTGATTTTGGGTTAGTCTCTTGGAAGGAAAAATTAAAATTCACATATCTAGTTTTGGCTTTTAAATTATATTTTGATTTAATTGGGTACACACAAGGACAACTGTGAACTAAGGTATTGAGTGAAATTGTATTGCTAAAATGACATTTGCATGGTTGATGGTGGGATGTGATTCTCCTTGTAGGAATGCGATCATGATTTTGGGAAAAGTGTAGGATAGAAGTGATCTATTTCTCTTTAGAATTTCTTAAGCCTGAAGAAAACAGTACATTTTAGTTTTCCAGAAATGTCGCTTGCTAGTCATTACTGTGATATCCTTGTTGAGCCTACTGGGGTGTTCCTTTTTTTTAATTGCTAAA
Source organism: Camelus bactrianus (assembly GCF_048773025.1). NCBI lineage: Eukaryota > Metazoa > Chordata > Mammalia > Artiodactyla > Camelidae > Camelus > Camelus bactrianus. The sequence goes on along the minus strand of NC_133572.1, from coordinate 1,623,667 downwards.
GTCAGATAACTATGTCAGTCTGTGAATTCAGCATTAGTACTGGAAACAAAAGTGAAGTTTCTTATAGCAACAACTGCTCTTTTTCTATGGTACGTTTGTGCTTTTCGAAGTAGTATAAGAGCTGTTAAATGTGCGTTTTGCACGTACTTTATCAAAAACATTGGTGGAGAAAGACCAGGGAATGAAGTATCTTGGTTAATAAAATAATAAACAGTATATTGATTATAGTTTTTCAGAGAAATAAAATGTAATAAAGTAAATTTAGTATACAGGTTATGTGGAATATAATTTATTTCAATGGCTCTTCAAAATCTGAGCCTTGGGGCACTGATTCATTCATTCATTTATTCAGCAGTTATTTATTGAGTATGGTTCTGGGTACTTTTTTAGCCATTGCGGATACAGTAATGAAAAAAGTTGATAAAAATTCCCACCTTCATGGAACTTATCTTCAGGACACCTTCTGGGTAAGTGAAGAGGAACCCAGCAAATGAGATTAATAAGAGTTCATTGTGTTAGGAGGAAAACCAGGAGAGTGTGATGTGCTAGAAATGAAGGAAAGGAAGTTCTCAGAGGAGGGAGTGATCAACTGTGTCATTGTTTAAAGATGTGTCAGAGTGTTGGGTAAGAAAGAATTCTGCCTGATTCTAATGTTTAGTAACAGAGGAATGACGAAATGCTTTCTAGTGTGAGAGCAGGAAAATGTGAGACTCTTACAGTCTTTCATGTCCCTAGATTGATCTTAAAGTATATATTTTTAAAATTCTAGTCAGAACAAAATAGGCAGCCTGGCAGTGTATACTTGTACTAAGGAGAGATAAAACATTGTTCTTAATAATCAGATGTATATTTATTTTTTTAACACGTGTATCACATCAGAAGGTATAAAAGAGTCCACAGGGAAAAATCTCTTCTGTCCCATCCAGTTATTCCTGAAGTCATCACTGTTTCCAGTTTGTTTTTCCTAATTAGTGGAATTGTGTGTAATAATATGGCATTTCGCTATTTTAAAATTGCATAAATATAACATATTTTATCCTGTAGGCATTTTTTTTTTTTGCAGGCTTAATATTTTTTTTCATAATTTAAGTCTGGCTACCTGCAGACCTGTTTTTTTAAGTAATAGCTTTATTGAGAGATAATTCATCCAGTAAGTGTACAGTTCCGTTTTTTGGTTTGCATTCCTCACCATGATCAATTTTAGAACATTTTCATCCTCCCAGAAAGAAACCCCAAGCCCATAGTTATTCCCCTGACCTTTGTTTTTTAAGTATTGTTTTTGCATATTCTATGGGGAAAATGTGAATTACTTTGTTACCAGTTAACTGACAGTGAAGCCATTTAGTGTTCACTTTTAATATTCCCTGATTGAATGGAAGCATAGGTTTGTGTAAAGGTCAAATTAGATAGTGGTTTATTTAGTTGAGTGAATACTTGTGAAATTATTTGATTATCTAAGTGTCTTGTTTTTATTATTCCTTTATTTATCAAATATTTATTGAGTGCCTTTTGTGTTCCAGCAAGTCCTGGGCTGTGTCCAGTGTATTCCATGGTACATAAAGGGCAGGGTCCCCTATTTTTCAGGAGTTTCATTCTAGGAGGAGAAGCGGAGAAGTTAACAGGAGTTTGTGGTCTGCTGTGGTAAGTACTTCAGCAGGTGACATCCCGGGCTCTGCCTCAGCTCATAGGATGGGTCCCTAAACTGGATTGTAGGAAGATCTAAGATGATATCTCACAGATAAGTAGGATTTAGCCAAATGAAAAGGATGCAGACAGAGGGAACAGAATGTGTGGGGCCCAAAGGCAAGAAAGCTGTGGGGCAAGAGGAGTAATGTGAAAATAGGTTGGTCTGGCTGGGGTGTTATGTGCTGGAGCATTGAGTGATGGTGCGAGGTGATGGCCTCACTTCTCCTTTCTGTTAAAAAGTATGTTGTCGTAAAAAGGTGAAATGATTGTATTATTAATTGAGATTGTCTGTGGATTGCTGTCACTTTCTAGCTATATAATTTTGAGTGAGTTACTTTATTAACTAAAACTCAGTTAATTTTCTCATCCATGAGATGAGAATAATAGTCCTACCTCATGTGATTGTTGTGAAGAATGAATGAGATGATGCTCATAAAGCTCTAGTGAAGTGCTTGGGATGTAGTCAGTGCTCAGTAAAAATCAGCTGCCCTGGTGACGATGTGAGGGTGGTCAGGGTGGTGATTTTGTTGCTGGTGGCGTTAATGATGGTGGTGATGATCCTGAAGTATGGAATTCCTGAGCGTATTTCAGAGCCCCAGGGAGTGCTCAGGAGACTGGAAAATGACACCTGTCATTTTAACCTTTTCCTGGGAAAAAGGAAGTGAATATCAAAAACTTTAGACCAGCACTGTCCAGTAGAACTTTCTATGATGATAGAAATGTTCTGTACCTTCACCGTGAAATACAGTAGCTACTAGTCACATAGGCCTGTCGAACACTTGAAATGTGGCTCGTGTGACTGAATTGTTAATTTCATTAATTTAAATAGCCACTGTGACCGGTGGCTACTGTATTGGGCAGCACGTTACAGATTGATATATCTAACATTGAATTCTGGCAATATTTTTGAATAATTTATTTAAAAAGTTGTTTTAGAAGCCTTATTGGGGAAACGTCTTCACTGGAATACAGCATGGATTCTCTGGGTCATATCAGACAATAACTCTAGTTTCCTAGAATTGACATGGTTCCCAGATGGATAAATAAAGGAAATATAGTACTTGTAATCTGTCTAGACTTCAGATAGATCTTTTCATGCTGTCTTGTGGGAAATATGAAAAATTATGTCCTCGATTTCATGAGAACAGGGACATGTGTTCTCTACTGAGTAAATAATAGGTAGTTACAAATATTTGATGAATGAATGAGTTATGATACAATTAGTGAAGTCACAACTGGTTGTAAATGGCTATCCCCAGAGAATGAAGAGTTGCTTAGTGAAGATGATGGGTTTGAGGACCTGACGTTAGAAGCCTTATGCAGTTGGATATAGTATTGAAATGATCCAGGAATAGTGGCATAGAAGATAGTGGCAATGTGGATGAATTGCCAGCAAATCCTCACTGAGTGTGGAGCTTGTGCAAGTGGTCACTGCTGATAGTGAAGAGGTGGAGGTAGAAGAGTGTGTTGCTGAATAGCATGAGAAGCAGAGTAACAGGGATTTTATATGAGGGTCTAGGAGCAGTGGTCTGGAGGTGGCAGTGGGACAAAGAAGGGTACTATCCTCGGTCCCAGTATTGGGTGTGGCGTGTGAGAGACTTTGTAGCCTCCACTTGAAAGGGCTACCTGGGAAGAGGTGTCCCTGGAAAGCCGCTCTCAGTGAAGGCGGAGAGGTAGTGAGAACTTTCAGAGGAGTTTTTTGATGGTGGAATGAAGTTCCTTGAGAGTATATTCCCCCACCCAGTTGGGTTCATCATTTAAACTTTAAATTTAAAAGAAGTCTCTCTCATCTTAACAAAAAACTCTTCTCCAACTTCATACTTTTTCTGCCTCTTGCTGCAAGTTGCTTTCTGCCTTACAGCCAAACTTTTTTGAGAGAGTTGTCTACATTTGCTTTACATTTCCTTTTCTTCAGCTGCAGTTTTCTTCTCAGTCTATTTCCATCTTGTGTCTGTCTCTGTAATTTCACTGGAACTGTTTTACTGGGATTACTCGTGTCTTTCTTTAAATACACTGGCTGTTTTTCTATCCTTTTATTTAACCTCTTAGCAGCTGTACCAGTTGTCCATTTCTACTCAACAGGTTATACCCAAACTTAACTTAAAGCGACAGACATTTATTGTTTCATGGTTTCTTTGGGTCAGGCATCTGGCTTTGGTGTGTCTGATCCAGGGTCACTCATAAGGCTGCAATCAGATGTTGACTAGGACTGGTTATCGACTGGGGGAGGGTCTGCTTCCAGCTCACTTATGTAGCTGTTGGCAGGCCTGAGATCCTGGCTGGCTGTTTGATGGAGAAATCACTCACTTTGCATTTTGGGTCTCTGCATAGGATTATTTGCAATATGGCACCTTGCTTCTAGATTGAGAGCTCTGTGGAGCCGTGGAGGAGGAGGAGAGGTACTCGCCAGAGTCTTTTTCTAACCTAACCTTGGAAGTGGTATTCCATCACTTTTGCTGTATGCTGTTCATTAGAAGGGAGTCACTAGGTCCAGCTCATGCAAGGGAGGATCCCGCACGAGCATGAGTACTCAAGAGAATACATCATTCAGAGCCATTTTCAAGATTGCCCAAGGTAGCATGTTTGACACAGCTGACCTCTTCCTCCTTACTCCCTCCTGAGTGGAATTCTCACTTCTTTTGGGATCTTGAGATCATGTTTCTGTTTTCCTTCCTGGTTCTCTGGGCTCTCTTTCCAGTCAGCAAGGCCTACGCCTGACTGATTTGACTGGTGTAGATACAACAAACCCTTCAGATTTAGGCAGGGGTTCCTCTGTGTCCGCAGATTGAGCCGTCCACATATTGCATAATATTGTAGTACTTACTACTGAAAAAAATTCATGGATAAGTGCACCCGTGCGGTTCAAACCCATGTTGTTCAAGAGTCAGCTGTATTTGCAAAATTGAGAGTATACTGTACATCAAATGTATATCCACTTTCACTTACTTAAAAAATTATAAACGTTTTTTATATCACACATTGGTTGTAAGTGTTTTTTGTAGATGGCATGTTAAATCATAAAGATTTCACTTAAACATTTCCCAGTTGAATGAGTACTAATAAAGCTGGTATATCATAAGTCGTAACATAGCTGGTTTTCTCTACATTTTGGATCATTTAAGTAAATTGGTTTCCTCTTTTTGGAATTACTGGATCAAAAGGTATGAATGTTTTTAAGACCTGTAACATAGCCATTTCTGAACTTGCTTTTTCCCAAATGCTCTTATTTTTTTAAGGACGAAAACAAACACTTTGAATACAAATGCTTTTATTATTTTAAGGAAGAAAATAAAACATTAGGTACTTATAATTTTTCACTTAAACTTTTAAATTTATGAAATGTTTCAGACATGTAAAAGGATATAATTGTCTAATTAATAAATACCTGTGTACTTAAAACCTAGTTTAAGAAATAAAATTATTATAGAATGAAAAATCTTTTTGCTTAGCTTTCCTTGACTATAAATGTCTCTACCAACAATGATGTGGATGTTTAATCTTACCCAGTAATGCAGGTCTATATCCAGGATCTTTTGGGGCAGGATTTCTATGATTTTGGAAAGGTGATATAATGAGTATACTGTATGTTGTCTGACTTTCCAAGCAAGGTGGGGACACCTTCCGATTCCTTCACCAGACATGTTGGTATTTCAGTATCAGTTGAGGTGTGATTTTTGCCACCAAATTAATTACAAAATTGGGGGGTTTTCAGATGTTTCTGAAATTGAGGTGCATGGATGTAAACACGTGTTCAGTGTGTTTGTTCAGTTTAGTCAGTCTGGTGGCATTTGTTGCACTGATTGTAACGTAGTATGAGATGTGGTATAAAATGGAAGATAACATAACTGCCATCCACACAATGTAATATGTTAGTCTTTTAAGAAATCAGGTATCAGTGAGGACTGGAACCAGTGGGGAAGGCTGCACAACCTGGGATGTGACTCTTGAACTAAGTGGCACAGGCCGCTGATACCAGGAGAGAACAGCCCTAGTTAATAACCTTGTGTTTGCTCTAAGTATCTGCTTGACAAGACCCTTGTCGTGGTGAGAACTTTGATAGACCTTACAATTAACTTGATTAACTGATTGATAAGAATTATTACAAACCACAGTTAACTTGATTGTAGCTGAGTTACTCAACCTTCTCACCCCTTCATAAAAAAGAATTAAATGGCAGTTGTGACAGTATTAAGTGTCATGGCTGCTCCTAGCAGAGGTGCTCTGGCTGGCTGGCATGTCACCAAAACAGTGCTGCTTTAGCCTCAGCTCTATAATTTTTGGTCTCCAGGAGAATCAGATCAAGTCATACAGCTTGATGCCTGGTGTTAGCAAAACTGCTGTATGTCACATGCTGAGGGTGGAAGCAGACATCTGTGCCTTCTTTAATTTGTAGGGTTGTTTTTAACCTCCTAGTAATCACAGAGACTTGGTCAGTGTGGGGCCTCGCCCATTAATTGCTATATAATAGTGTTGAATGGTTGAGGGCCTTAGTTTGTAGTGAGACTGAGTAAAGGTGATACATGCTCACTGTTAAAACAAATGGAAAAGGAAAAAAGAAGTACATGCACAAAGGAAAAAGTGGCTCCATCTGACCTTTTTTAACAGCTTCTTACTGTCCAAATCATTTCTTTTTATGTGCGAATACACGTCTATATTTTTGTCTATTGATGGGACTGTATTATACAATTCTTCTGTAATTTGCTTTTTTCCCCGCTTCACAGTATGTCATAGATGTCTTTATAGAAATTGTCACATACAGAGATTTACTTGAGAAAAAAATTTTAACAGCAGTATTTTATTTTATAGTTTGGAGGTGTAATTTACTTAACCAAGCTCTTGGTGGTGGAAATTTAAGTTCTCTCTTTTTGCTGGTACAAAGTAATACAGTAATTGAACATCATTGCACATATATCCTTGAACCTGTGAAATATATCTTTTATAGAGAATAATTTGGGGGGTGGATGGGAGGTAATTGGGTTTATTTATTTATTTTAATGAAGATACTGGGGATTGAACCCAGAATCTCGTGCATGCTAAGCATGTACTCTGCCACTGAGCTATACCCACCCCCATTACAGAGAATAATTTTAAAAGTGAGACTTCTGGGTCATAAGGTATACATATTTTAAAATTTATTTGATAGTTTCGCCAAATTGTACTTGAATTGGATTTTAAAATTTTGGTCTATTGTTAATCTTTCATAGAGTGCTAAAGATAGCACATTTCTTGTCCCTAGTGACATTTTTAATCCTTTAACAAAATGAACAGAATCTTAAAATTTTTGAAATACAGTGTTTAAAAATATTTAACTCATTTGCCGAAAATGATGCTAATTAGTGACAGTATAATCCATCACAGCAGGTTGGGCTAGTGATTTTGAGATTTAGGTCAGAATTTCACATGTAAAGCTTTAAATAGCTAATGGGCGATGTGTATTTTCTAGTGCACTTTATAAATATCTCATAGCACATCTATGTCAGCCTTTGCAGTTGTAATTAATTTGAAGTAGGTTACTATGTTGCTATTAAAGGATTTTCTGCTTTCCTTTGACTTATGAATATTTGGTGCTCCTTTGGTTGTAGAGAGCTGTTATTACCCTTCAAATCTGTGAGGAAAGAGGGAGAGACTGCTGTTTGCAGTTATATGTTATGCTTGAAGCTCTGTGGGAAGAGTGAGAATGAAAGGCTGACGTCCAATCATTGTGGAGTGTATTGTATTTAAGCCCCTGGGGATGTTCCGGGATTCGGAGTGGGCATATGTGGGTGTCTGTGGGGTGGGACTGGGCTGTTCTCTCCCACTATGTGTGTAGATTTTTGGACTAGTGCCTTCCTTGTAGGGAAAAATGATCCTGGAATTTTCTAGTATTCTTCTCTTTGTGGTTTTCTGACCTAGATGACAAGCTTTGTGCTGTGACTGTGTAGTCATGGCCAGGTCTGAACTCAGCTTTGTTATTGCTGTTTTATTTCAAGAACTCAAGGAGATACGGTAATGAATATGAGAAGTAGGATTTAGGTTGTTAAGAAAAACCTTGGATCACAGGGACTTGATCGCCACAGTTACTCTTCCACCTTCCATGTTTTTCTGTTTTGTCTCAGCAGCATTTATTTCCCTGGTTCCTTTTGGAGGCATTGAAGTGGATTACTCTCACTATTACTGCTTCTTTATGGCCATCTATATATTCTGGTGAAGGGATAGAAAAAGCATTTTTCTGCTTAGCAGTTAAGACTGAAGTATTTCAGAAGGAACTGTACTAAAGAACTAAGGGAGGAAAACTCAAAATTCCACCCCCCTCCCACCAGCGCCCCCATGTATAGAAGAGTTTTAAAAATAGGAGAAATGTGGTTATTAAAAGCAATAGAATTTGTAAAAATTTTATAGTTACAGAAACAGGATACCATTTTTTTATTCTAACTTAACCTTTCGTTGACATTTGCTTGACTGATAGATCTCATAGGATATGTAGATTCATTTCCTTCCACTTTAACTCTGTCTCAGGTTGATGCTGGAAGATGGACGTTATATAAAGATACTCAGTGTCTAAAGTAGATTGGTTTTGATATCCTTGATGGCCTGACCTTCCCTCGTCTCTTCTTCCCTCCCCTTCCTTCCACAGATCTACTCATCTGTTTATAAACATACACTTATTGAGTGCATACTGTCTACCAGGTATAGTAGTGAGGGCTGTGTATGATACAGTAATGAACAAGGGGTGTGAGTGTATAAAAATCCTATTTGCATAGAGTATGGTGTAGTGAGAAATACAGACAAAACATGTAAAGAAAGTAATTGTAAATTGTAGTAAATCCTAGGATGGGAACCAGCAAAATTATGGGTTGTCTTTAGCTTCCGTTACTACCTGGTTCTGCAGTGAGTATTGTTTATATTACCATCATAATGTAAACTGTTTATTGACTTTCTGTTTTCAGAATTGATTTGTAGACAAAGAAGAGAAAGTTGTAGATCAGAAAATAAATGTCATACACCTGTAGGACATAAAAGTAATGCCAAAGGTGGATTAATGTGAGGTAGCCAGATATGCTGGAACTCAGATTCCTCATCATATACTGAGGTAGGTGGTGGGAATTTAAAAGTTTACATTTTACAGAGGGAAAAAAAACAGAAGTTAATGTAAATTAGTTTAAATTAATAAAGATAACCATTAGAAAAATCAGAGTAAACTGTAACTCAATAAAATTGGGAAGAAAAGAGATTTATGAACAAAATTTCTCACCTTGTATGGAGAGAGACTCAAAATGTATTTAAAGATTTAAATAAATCTGGATGTATATCTGGAGGAAACTTTAATTCAAAAAGATACATGCACCTCAGTGTTCATAGCAGCACTATTTACAGTAGCCAAGACATGGAAGCAACCTAAATGTCCCATTAACACACGACTGGATAAAGAAGACTGAATACTACCCAGCCGTGAAAGAGTAAGATAAGGCCATTTGCAGCAACATGGATGGACCTGGAGATCGTCATACTAAGTGAAGTAAGCCAGAAAGAGAAAGAAAAATACCGTAAGATATCACTTGTATGTGGAATCTAAAAAAAAAAAATAAAACAAAAACCCGTAAGTGAACTTACTTTCAAAACAAAGACAGACTCACAGACATAGAAAACGAACTTATGGTTACCAGAGGGGAAAGGGAGTAGGGAGGGATAAATTTGGAGCTTAGGATTTGTAGATACTACTATATATAAAGTAGATAAACAACAAGGTCCTACTGTATAGCGCAGGGAACTATATTCAGTACCTTGTAATGTATATATACATAAATGAGTCACTGTGCTGTACACCAGAAATTAACCCAACATTATAAATCAACTATACTTTAATAAAAAAAAATACTTAGGTAAATTGAGAAAGAAATACTTATTCTTATATAAATTTACATTTATTGACGCTTTCTGTGTACCAGGCCCCATTCTAAGGAGCTGAGGTACAGCTGTGAACAGACAAGGGAAAATCTACTGTTCTTATGGGGTCTTCATTCTAGTAAAGGGCACTGACAATAAACAGAACAGAGGAGTGAAACAAATTGCATATTATATGGTAGTAGATGTTATGAAGAAATAATTCAGAGTTAATGGAGATTAATTTTAGTGATTAGGAGTTAAATAATTTAGAGTTATGGAGGTAACCATTAGAATTAAAAGGAGAATGGTCAAAAGTAGTTATCTCCAAGGAGGAGGACTCAGTGGAGAAAGACTTTTACTTTTTATCATTTGAATTTTTATTTCTACATGCGTATGTTACTCATTTAATAGTAATATTAAGTGTCATAGGTTAAATATATTAATAACACATAGTATTGCGTGGACACTAAATATATTTGGTTCCAAATATGCTTATAATTTTTTAATATTACTATTTAAATGAAGAGTCATAACATCAAGTAAAATAACAGTTTATATTCACTAGGATGGCTGTAATAAAAAAGATGTACAGTAACAAGTGTTGGTGAGGATGTGGAAAAACTGGGCCCCTCATGGGTTGCTGCTAAGAATGTGTAATGTTGCCGATGCTTTGGAAAAACAGTTTGATGTACCCTTAAAAAGTTAAAAAGTTTTTATATTGCCCAAACAGTTCCACTCTATACCCAAGAAAATTGCAAACATTTATTTGTCCATATAAAAACTTGCACACAAATGTTTATGGTAGGATTATTCATACATCTTATTGGCTCCTCTTCCTCTGCCTGCCTTTAAAACACTGTATATCCCTTAGAGCTCTGCCTCAAACACGTTCCTGTCTCCTGTTTTACTTTCCACGGGCAACCCCACCCACAGCCATTGTTTCACAGCTGGTTTCAGCTATTACCTATTTTAAATAGGTACTTAGTTTCGTTTAGGTTTTCTCAATCAATATTCCCAACTCTGGCTTCTCCCTTGGGCTGCAGACTTATATGACCAACTACTTAGTGTGCATATCTGCCAAGACTTCCCATAGGCAGCTCAACGGCTCTAACTAAACATATTTTCCCTAAAATATGTCCCTCTCCTCCTGTGTGCCCTATGCTGACAGAATTCATTTTGATTCCTCCTTTTCATTCCTCTATTCAACTTCCATTGACCAGTCACTGTGCACCATCAATTCTTACCTTCCTAATATATTTCATTTCCATCTCTACAGCTGCAAACTCACCCTGTGTGAACAGTACCATCACAGCAGTCTCCTAAACAGCCTCCTTGCCTATTCAGTCTTGTCTCTTTTCAATCTGTTGATGATCCTTAATTTTCTCAACCCCAGTATGTTTCAGGGACATGACACATCATCATCATCAATAAAAGCAGTTCATTTTGATACATATTTTCAAATTGAGGGTGGGGGACATGAGGCTGGAGGGTCATTTTTCATTTGATAACAGCCCCAAATTCTAATACCCTCTGTTTTCTCCCTCCACATTCACTGAGAATCAAGATAATTTTTCTATATTACGCGCTTTTTCATTTTTGTTTCAGCATCTTTAATTGATATACAATTCATAAACCACAAAATCCACCATTTTAAGGTGCACAATTTGGTAATTTTTAGTATATTCACAGTGTTGTACAACCATACCATAAAATACCTAATTGCAGACTGTTTTCATCACTGCAAAAAGAAACCTAAAAGCCTATAAGCAGTCATTGCCCTTCTCCCACTCCCCAGGCTTGCATATATACGGTCAGCTCATTTGTGACAGAAGTGCAGAGGGGACACAGTGGAGAGAGGAAGGCAGTCACGCTTACAGCGGGAGACCCAGACGAACCCTGGCCCGAGATGGACATACTAAGTGCAGTCAGCAAGCAAGAGAAAGAAAAATACCAATAAAACGTACAAATAAGGAGTTGTCTTGGAGAGAGAGTCGGAGTACCAGGAGAGTATCAGACCCAGGCGAGAGTTCAGGATAGAAGTGTCCAGTAGTGTCAACGGCAGTAGAAGTAAAGAGAATCCACTGAATTTGGCTATAAGGAAACCATCCTGGCTTGATTCTAGAAGTGGTGGTGGGAGTTTTTTTAGTATCTAGAGCCTTGGCTTAGGCCGTCACACCATTTCTGTTGGGTATTTTTATACCCCCTTCCCCAAAATAGTTTTATTGTTTTGTCCTGATTATAAAAATAGTATGTGTTCATAGAAAAAGATTATGATATGGAGAAGAAGTGAGATCACCACCCAGAATCTTACTACCCAGAGTAGTACATCCTGTTGTAATGTTAAAAAAAGACAAACTTAGGTGGAATCTGTGTTCATAACTTTTTCTTTTTTCTCTTTGGTTTGACAGTAGATCACAAATACCTTTCTCTGTTGTTAAGTATAGAGCCACAGCATCATTTGTAATGAAATGGTGTGTTGGTTTTCTAGATCTGCTGTACCGAATTACCACAGACCTGATGACAAAGAACAACAGACATTTATTCTCACAGTTCTGAAGGCAAGAAGTCCAAAATCAGTGTAGGTAGCTGCTTGCCCTTTCTGAAGGCCAGAGCTAGAGAGAATCCTTCATTGCCTCTTCTTGGCTTCTGGTGTCTCCTGGCAATCCTTGGCATTCCTTAGCTTGTAACTGCATCACTCCGATCTCTGCCTCCGTTTTCTCGTGATCTTAATGTGTGTCTCAGCGACTGAATCGCTCTTTCCTCACAGAGACAACAGTCATTGGATTTCGGGCCTAACGTAATTCAGTATAAACTCAACTTGGTTATATCTGCAAATACTTGATTTCCAAACAAGGTTACCTTCTGGGGTTCCTAGTGGACATGAATTTTGGGGGGATACTGTTCAACCTCTTAGATGTTGTGCAGATAGTGTTTTATACTTGTGCCTTAACATACATAGCCAGTGCCCGATTGTTGGGCGCTTAGATTGTAATTTTTCACCATTATGAACGTAATAGGGGCAGGGATAACACATGCAGAACGTAGGTGGCTCAGCTGGGCACCTTTTGGTACCCCTTGCCCCATCTTAACTGTGAATGGACGCGTGCAGCAACCCAGGCCTGAGGTGAACATGCTTGCTAGGCCCAGACCCTTGAGGACGAAATATGTGGGTTGCCTTCAGATAAGCCACGAAGACCTGCAGATTGAGGATGGGCACGGCTTAGAGCAGTGCAGGAGGGGAACGATGAGTACCATTTGTGCCCTTGAGACCAGTGGTGGCTGTTGTTTGTTCTGGTAACCTTCCTCCTCTGGGTCCCCTCAAGAGCAGAGGCCTGTGCGAATCCTGGAGAAGCTGCTTCCTGTCCCCCTGTGGGGAGGTAACTGCGGTGCAAGGCGTGGCTGCGGCAGGCATGAAGATGTCCGTCCAGGTCTGCTGTTGTGGGAGCGTGACTGCCTCACTCTCTCCACTGTGTCGCCTTTGTACTTCTGTCACAAATGAGCCATCTGTATATGTATTGGTCTATAATTACTTTATAATTATAAAAATAATTCATATTTGTGTTAAAATCTCAGTCAGTGCAGGAAAGAAAAATGTGAAAACCCACCTTTCCCCATGAATTTTTGTATTCCTCTTTTTATAAATTTAGAAGTGTCTTTGTCTTGTATCTCTTTTCTTATCGCTACTTACAGACTTAACTTTATTCTTTTTAATAGCAGCACAGTATTCCCATAATTATATAGGCTATTACCAGAGTCTTGTTATTTCAAAGAATTCTGCAGCTGATTCTTACTCAGTTTTCCCACTTGTGTGAAAACACATGTAAGATGAATTCCTAGACATGTGATAACTGACATTTATTGAAGATCTACCAGGAACCAGATATTTTATACTTACTCACTGATTTGATCTTTTAAACCATCTGTTGAGGAAGATAAGCCCATTTCATGGATGAGGATACTGAGGCTTAAAGAGATTTATTTATTTGTTGAAAGCTATATGTGTAAGTGGTGGAGCTGAATCAGCCCAAGCTTTTCCTTCAAATTATAACACGACTGAGCCTCAGGATCACAGTAAGAATTACTTTACACGGGCCTGGTTAGGATGAAATGTGCTTAAGGTCTGTGTGTTGCATTTTTGTTCTGCACATTTTTACACACCTGTAGAGAAGATTTCAGGTCACATTTTTTGTTTTCATACTTGAGCAGAGTGTTACTAATACGCTCTAGTACAGGGGGCAACAGAGTTAGGGAGGATAATATAAAAACTACTGTGTCTATATGTTCTGAGCACTGTTCCTTTTTGATTTGTAAGTGTATTTTTAACTTTTGCCATTCCTCTTCATTTGGGGAGTTTTAAAAAAATGACTTAATTGTTTTAACAATAAACCTAGTCCTTTTAAATATTGTCTTGTATATCTTTAAAAAAAATCTTTGCTTATATGTCACCAAAACTGAATTAATTTTAGTTTTCTTGACTTTTTTGAGAAACATTGTGCCTTCTCTTGATAGGGAAACCCAGCATTTTAAGGCTTTCAGTCTGTTTTTGAGTTAAGAATGCTCCTTTGGTTAAATTGAAGAGCTCTAAAAATTGTACATTTTTATGGAAGTATGGAAACATGAACAATTGATGTTGGAACTGTGTTGTTAGTAAACACCAAATTTAAGATAAACTAGGTTTCTGGTAATGTTCTTATCAGAATTAGACTCTAGGAAGTTTTTTAAAACCTAAATCTGGACAAACTTGCAGAAATTTAAATGTGCTGGTATTTTAAAGCATTAAAAAAATCAAAATGCAAGATAAAACAACTCATTTTAAATATTTGGTAGGTCTCTGGTTATGATACTAACTTGACAGATTAATTTAATAGAGATTTTTCAGTTTTGAGAGCATATATGTACCTATAGGCATAATATTTTCTGCATAGGATTGCTCTGTATGTGTATGAGTTAAATTTTTTTTTCTTAGAAGATGAGGGGCATTAGTCTGTTCCTGTTGAGCTTATGCTGTTATGTTGGAATTAAGATTTAGCCACAGAATTTCCTAGTTTTATTCATGCAGGAAGAACAGTTTGTTTTTTAAAAGTTGATATCTTCACCATTCATTCGGTAGGTTACTTTATGATTTTCAGGGTAAAATATTAGAGGATAAAAATACAGAGAAGGAGGTTGTCAATTTATGGAATTTCGTTGCAATTTAAAAATAGAGTTTATTAACATAAGGGAAATGATAAAAAGGATTTCATTATGTTTGTCTTAATTGCATTTAGTTGCATTTTCATAAACTAATTTCAAGATTACCATCACTTTCTGAATGTATAAGAACCATCTTAATGAGTTTTACTTAGATTTAGGTTAAGTTGTGGAGTCAGCAAACATTGCATAATGGATTTGTATCAGGCACTACACTAGGTTTTGGAGATAAGACATTGCTTTGCCTTTAAGGAAATAGTTACTTAACTAATATGTAGTAAGTGTATTTTTAAAAGCCCCTGTTTCCATAAGAGGGGCACCTAAATTGGACTGAGGGAATTAAGGGATTGTGACTATTTAACTGAGTTTGGAAGAATGCGTAGTGAGCCAGTTGATGGGGAAGAGGAAGGTCATGGAAGCAAGAGAGAGCATGGGATTTCAGAAAATTGCAGGCACTTGATCATGGTTGTCACAGGGAGAAGGAGAGTGACTAAGAAGAAACCTGTCTTTAGAGAGGTAGGCAGGGCCCAAATCATGAAGTCTTACATGCACTGCCAAGGAATTTAGATTCTTATTCTGGGACGCCATCAAAGGAAGTATGTAGGTGTGTGTGATTATGTCATGTTTAAATTTTAGAGCAGTGGTTGTTAAACTTTTTTTATTTCAGTATCCCTTTACACTCATACAAATTACTGAAGACTCCAAATAGCTTTTGTTTATGTAGGCTCTGTCTGTTACTATTTACCATATTAGAAAGTAGAAGAGATTTTTAAAACATGTGAGTACAAGTACACATTCCATTAGCTGTCAGTGGGATAATCCCTCATGTCATGTAGCCTCAGGAAAACACTACTGTACGTTGTGAGAATGTTCAGTGAAAAAGCCAATGTCATAGTATTGTGAAAATAGTTTTGCTCTCATGGGCCTCCTGAGGGGTTCTCTTTAGACCCCTCTGTGTCATCTTTGGGGCTTGGGGGTAACAGGGAGCTTGACTCACTTGGAGAATCATATTAGAAGATTATTCTGGCGGTGGTGTTGAGAATTGTTTAGAACTTTCAAAAAGAAACACATTTTAAATTGTGATCCAGTATGCACGTGTGTGCATATGCACACCTGAAACAGAAGTGTCAGGAAACAATACTGTGTTAGTTATCTCTTGTATAAAAAGTTATCTCAAACCTTACTGGATTGAAAAAGCAGACACTGTCTCACAATTCTTAGAAGAGTGTAGCTGAGTGGTTCTGGCTCAGGGTATTTCACGAGGTTGCAGTCAAGGTGTCATCTGAGTGTGCGGACATCGGAAGGCTTGACCGGGGTTGGAGGATCCTTTCCGAGCCATCTCCCGTGGCTCTTGGCAGGAGGCCTCAGTTCCTCATTGTGTGGCACTCTCTGTAGGGTAGCATGATTACCTTTACAACATGGTAGCCAGCTCCCCGCAAAGCGAGTGATCCGAGATAATGACCAAGAAAGAAGCCCCAGTGTCTTTTATGAGTTAGTCTTGGAGATGATACATCATTAGAAGCAAATCATTTAAGTCTAATGCACATTCAGAGGAAGAGGAATTTTGCTTCCCCCCTTGAAGGGAGGGAGTATCAAAGATTTACAAAGGTACCTTGAAACTACAACAGATGCTTGTCAGGAGAGTGAGTCTTCCAGGATTTCTTATTCCCTGCATGCTCTAAATGCAAGGCCCTGACTGCTGTTAACCTGGGCCATTTCTGAGGTTTGTGTTTGCAGCAAGCCACCTTGAGGGATGAGGTAATGTCTCGCATTGGGAGAGGTCAGACTTACTTATTGCTTTCTGCAGAAGTGGCGAATTCCCTAAACTCAGTGTTCCTCAGCAAACCCACTGCGTGTGTAGCATCTGTCTGGGCCCCGTTGTGTCACCTGGTAGGACTTGAGGGTAACAAGCTGCTCATACTGCTGGCTGTGCTGTGAGTAATAAGTTCTTTGTCTCTGACCCAGGACAGTCATGTGTTCTGTCTGATGAGCAGAGGGAGAAGGTTTGAAATAACCACAACGGATTCTAGGTAGGGGCTAACTAAGGGACATGGGGGACTCGGGCCACATTATGGGCTCAAGCTGAGCAGCTGCACGATGTTTTCCAGCAGCAGTCGGGCTCCAGGTACATAATCAGTGAAGGTGTTTCCTTTGGATTAATCAGGGGCAGGAGAGTTTGGAATGTGAAATTATTTTTTTGAACTTTTGTGGTGTAGTTTATGTACAATAAACTGAACATTTAAAAATGACTATAGTTTGGTAAGTTCTGACCTGTATGTGCCTGGGAAGCCTCACCTCAGTCAGGACAGTGAACGTTTTCGTCGCCCCAAGTTTCCTCTCAGCCCCTCATTACCTGTGCATCCCTCAGCCCCAACCCCGGGCGCGTACTGATTGACTTTCTGTCATAATAGATTCTTTTAGAATTTTACATAAATGGAGTCATACAGCTTAACCTTCTTTATTTTGTCAAAATTCTTTTTTGTCAGCTATTCAAAGTGCAGGAATTATTGTGTTTGTGGGTCTGGGAAATTTTTTAAGGAAATTAATTTTCTTTAAACACTATCTTCCCTGAAGTTGCCATTAGAAGAAGCTAGCGTGAGGGCTTCAGATAGAGCTGGTGAGTTTTCTTCTTTTGTTGTAGGAATGAATGTAGTTCTGAAAGTAACAAAGGCTCCACGTGCAAGTGACATGTGGGGCCTGAAAGCGGCTCAGACAGTGTGCGCACCTGCTAATGCTGAAAACTGGATGTGGAGTTTTGTTTCTGGATCTTAGCCTATTTAGTGTGATTTTGTTACTTGACTAAATGAAGATGCAGTTTTGCACAAAAGCACAGTTGGGAATTCTTTTCTTGAATGTGGCAGTTTAAAGAGGGCCTGATTCCCGAAACTCTGAATTATTACTCTTTATTTTGTTAGTTTTACTTACTTGGTTCTTTTGCACACCATCTTTTAAAAAAGACGTTCTCCTCAATAGAGAGATAAATGTGATTGTTTAAGCTTTACACCCAGGAAAACCTAAGATGTGCCTTAAACTTTAAGTTTAGGGTGCTGGATTAACAGGACACCCTGCCTTAAAATTGTGGAAGCCTTTAATACCCTGTGGACAACTGAGATGTCAATGTCAGCAGAGTAAAGAGTAGTTAAGAGCCTCCAGGGCACCTAATTCAGAGCTTGCCCCTACCACTCAATAGCTGTTTTACTTTGGGTAAGTCGCTTAGCACCTATAGGTCTTACTTTCTTCATCTATGTTGTAGGGTGCTTATAAATATTAAATTAAATCTTATAAAATTCTTAGCGCAGTGCCTGACACTGTATGTTAGCTTTGTTATCATTCAAGGGATTCTGGGTAATGAATAGCTCTCTCATTTAAAGAAATACTCAGATTACTTAAAATAAGAAACTTTGCAACCCTCTGATCTTGAAATAGAATTCACTTGAACAAGTAGTATGTAGATTATTACTTGTCATCTACCTTACAGTCCAGATTAATCGTGGGAAGAAGGAGTTTTTACTTCTGAGCTCAGTTAGTTGTGGGAGGGAATTTCCTAATATTACTCACAGAGTATTGCAATTTCCGAACTTGCTGTACTGTTGCTATTTCTGAGACAGAAGGTTCAGGCTCTGTATATTTCTTGGCCTGCCTGTTGTTACCTGAGGGCGATCTTTACAGGATCACTAAAGTGGAGGTGAGACTGCCGGTATCTTCCTATTTATGAAGATCTTTAACCTGTTCGAGTTTGACTAGAATATAAAGACCCTTTAAAATCTTGGTTTTGACCATGTGATTTACTTGGATTGCATTTTCAATGAAGAAACACTTGTAAGAATAAACTCTATGTAACAGTGGCTTTTTGGAAAATATTATTTAATATGGTGAAAACTGTATTTGACCTAAGGCAATTCTTTGGTAGACTGATACTAGGAAACCACAGAGATCTAGTTTAGATCTGTATTGATTTATGTTTGAGAGAAGTGTAGAAAGTAGATAGGTGTTTTTAAATTTTGTCTTAATTATTCTTCTTGTAGAATATGAACATATTTTCTTCTTAAAAATTTCAAGTTTTTGTGTATTATGAGTACAAATCTTTATAAATGAAGCTGAAGCCTCCACAAGCATTTTCCCCCAGCCTTAGAAGGCAAATCCCCTTCCCCTCTAACCACTGCTGTTTCAAATCTGGCATTTCCCAGGTAGGAATTCTTTATGTATTTTGCATACAGATCTTTATACATGTGTTAGATACATTTTTCACCTAGGTTTTTGTTTTTCTTTTAATTTTTGGTGTATTTTGTCATTTTGACATAATGCATTAGTTGATTTTTGCTTTATGGTTTTTGCTCTTTTTTGTGTGTGTGGTCGGAGGTAATTAGGTTTATTTATTTATTCTTAGAGGAGGTAGTGGGGATTGAACTCAGGACCGTCAGCATGTTAAACATGTGCTCTACCTCTTGAACTATACCCTCCCCTCAACCTATACCCTCCCCCCTGTTTTTTATTTAAGAAGTCCTACCTTAATTCAAGTTCACAAGGGTATTCGCCTAAGTGAATTTTATAGTACATTTAATAGTTTTAAAATTTATATCTTTAATGTACATGGAATTTATTTCTGTGTACTGTGTGAAGTAGGGCTGTAACTTATTTTTTTCCAAGAGCAGCAGTTCAAACTCATTTATTGAATGATTTGTCTTTTCCTCTCTGTTATACAGTGTTACTTTTAGCATATACTAAACTCACTCATATATAATTTAGAGTCTGTCCCTGAACCAGAACTATACAGTTTTAATTGCTATAGCTTTAAATGGCTCTGAGTCATTATGAGAAATCTTAGGGGTCAGATGTGGTTTTGGAGTCTAGATTTTTCCCGATAATGCCCAGTGGGCATTAGGCAGTTTCCTGTAATCATACACATTGTTTTCCCAATAAAGTGCATGAGTAATCACACTAGGTGAGATACATATAAACAGTAAGTGACCTCAGATCAGGTCCAGTTTTGCTGCTAAATGAATTAATAAGAAGAAAAAAAACCCTTATTCTCAGAGGCTTAAAAAATGTTTTTGTATCGCAAGTAAAGTTAATGGATCTGTAATTTGTCTTACTTTTTAGCAGATGTCTTCCTTTGTTCTTCTACTTCAGATTGCTTTGATGGTTGTTGTGCCTTTACTCTTCCATTTGAATTTGAGTCAGCTTGTTGAGTTATGTGAAGAATTCCTGTACAGAGTTTCGTTGGCAGGTAGAGTAGTTGGGGAAGAACTGACACCCTCGCAGTGCCTGTTTTCTCATCCATGAACATGGATAACTTTCCTTTTGTTCAGGGAAGTTCTACAGTTTTTCCAAAACTTCTTGCACATTTTTGTTAGATTTATATCAAAGTGTTTTTATGGTTTTGTTGCTGTTGTGAGTGGGAATTTTTTTAAAATGCATTAAAAAATGCATTAAGATTGTTATTACTGATGTGCAGGAAAGCATTGATATTTATTTATTTTCATTTTTCAGTTTTATTAGGTAGAATTATTACAATTTGACTGCACATATACAATGTATTGCATGTAAATACATGATATTTATATATTGATCTGTGTCTAACCAATTTTTTGAGTTTTGTTATTCTAATAACTTGTCAGTTGATAATCCTGGATTTTCCAGTTAGAAAATCATATATTCAAACACTGAGTTTTGTGTTTTTCTTGCCAATCTTCTTATCTGATATATTTCTTTTTCTTTTCCATTTGCTTAGTATGGTTTCAGTATTCAGTTTTGAGACATGTTGAATATTTTTAGAATGGTGTTTACTAAGAAATAAGTTGTGCTGTAAACAAATGCTTGAGTAAATGTAACCGCAGGGGCTCTCCCTCGAGTGGGGACAATGAAAAAGTGTCTGAGAGGGGAAGTGTTTCTTCCTGGAGGAGTTAACGTGTGACCTTTCCATTACAGATATGGTGTAAGCTATTTCTTCACGACTGGACAGCTGAGGACCTGTTATTTCTCATTAGCCTTGAGCAGACTTTACAGCTATAGAGAAATCGCACAGAGTTCCGGATTCTGCTTTCTGTCTTTCCTGGCACTGAAATTCATCTTGCAACCATGTATGGAAGTGCTCGCTCGGTGGGGAAGGTGGAACCAAGCAACCAGAGCCCTGGGCGCTCACCTAGGCTTCCACGTTCCCCTCGCTTGGGTCATCGTCGAACCAACAGTACAGGAGGGAGTTCTGGAAGCAGTGTCGGGGGTGGCAGTGGGAAGACCCTTTCAATGGAGAATATCCAGTCCTTAAATGCTGCCTATGCCACTTCCGGCCCTATGTACCTGAGTGACCATGAAAACGTGGGTTCAGAAACACCTAAAAGCACCATGACGCTTGGCCGTTCTGGAGGACGTCTGCCTTACGGTGTGAGGATGACAGCGATGGGCAGTAGCCCCAACATAGCCAGCAGTGGGGTGGCCAGTGACACCATAGCATTCGGGGAGCATCACCTCCCCCCAGTGAGCATGGCATCCACTGTTCCTCACTCTCTTCGCCAGGCGAGAGACAACACAATCATGGATCTGCAGACACAGCTGAAGGAAGTGTTAAGGGAAAATGATCTCCTACGAAAGGACGTGGAAGTAAAGGAGAGCAAATTGAGTTCTTCCATGAATAGCATCAAGACCTTCTGGAGCCCAGAGCTGAAGAAAGAGCGAGCCCTGAGGAAAGACGAAGCTTCCAAAATCACTGTTTGGAAGGAACAGTACAGAGTTGTGCAGGAGGAAAACCAGGTTGGTGTCATGTGTGTGTTTACCTTTCTGTATTCTGTGTGTCAGTGAAACTGAATTCATGTATATAAATGAAATGAGCCATTCTTTTTCTTTTCTTTTTTAGGTTTTTTCCCTTCTTGTTCATTTATTTTCCTTTTTCCTGTTTTTCTTAGTGTTTTATGGCCTCCATTTCTCAGCCTTTTCCAGATTGGTCTTGTGCCTTTTATTCTGGTTGCTGTATCTGCTTGCTCCCCCCAATTCTAGCTTATTTCTTTCCCCTGGCTTCTCTTTCCCTTCCTGTCTTTTCTTTCAGCATGTATTATCTTTGTTTAATTCTTGTGAGTATATAATTTTGCCACATGCTCTAAGATCCATTATCAGAATTATTCAGGCTATGTAACTTAAGTGTGGGATGTAGCATTAAGATTTACCATAGTAAATGGTAAAAAAGTCAATCTTAAAAAAAATCACAAGGCAAGTCAACATGTTGACAGTACAGAATGGAAATTAATTTTAAAAAGTTAATATTGATGATATAAAATTTATTAAGTACCAACAATAAGTAGCAGTTCTTTCTGTTGACACTTATGAAAGTTTAACCTCAGGATGCTTTTTTTTTTTTTAAGTTTTTTAATTCCTCATATTTAAGGATTTAAGGTGGAAGAAAGGCATCTTGGTATGTATAAAATTTAAAGTGGGTTTTGGTAGAAGTTGAGTGTTAAGTTGAGGTTAGTGAATTTATCATTGAATTTAGCCTCCAGTGTACCTTTTTGGTGATACTGAAAATATGCCTATTACCAAGAAGTTTTTTGTCATCAAGCAACTTGGAAATGTCCATTTTAACTAGGAAAAAATTATTGGCTTACTTCTTTATTTTCAAATAATTCAGGCCTAATTATGGCTGTGCTTTTAAAAGCTGTATGGATAAAAAGCGATGACAGTAACCTTTCTAATCATCAAGCTACATCCAAAGACAAAATATTTGAATTTTCCGAAAAGTCTGTGGTGGGGACTGAGCACTTGAGTCCAGCAGAGGTGACACAGTCCCCAGAGCTGCGATGCCAGAAAAACCATATGTGCTGAAGGAGGGCGAGCGCTGCCATGTCGAGATTCCACCCCTTGCCCTAATTAAACACCAATGCTGGCAGGAATGCAGTCTTCCTGCACCCACTGTAATTACCACACAATCCTAAAATTGTATAACTTTGGTCCAAAAAGCGAAGGGTACAATTTTAAAGTAAAGTGAAATACTGCAGTGAGATCTAGAGAATGGAGAATGCTAATGAACAGATTACAGTGAGCCAGCCGTGGGCCCTAATTAAGCTGTGCGTTCTGACACCCTCCACGCCCTCAGAGGCCGGAGCTTTCCACTTCACAAAGAAGATTGGTTTAATAGGATTTACAGTAATTAAACAAATTTCCCCATTTCAGTTTGAGATTGGGGATTTAGATGCATCCTAAATGTTTGATCTGATTGGGCCACAGAGATCTCAGTCTAGAATCCTGTCAAATGTAAAAACACATTTGCTTAGAATTGCCTAATGTGTATGGCTCATTATTGTGAAGTCCTTTTAGAAGATTGTGTTTCTAACATAAATATCCAGCTGTTTTCATATTCCATGCTCCTTTTGTTACCAAATTTTCAAATACTGATGGAGAAACGGAACGATGTATGTTTTAACAGGAAAGGCCTTTTCTTTTCCTTTTTTTAAATTGAGAATGAAGGTTTTTGGTGTATGTTTACTTGATGAAGAATGAAAATCCAGCTGTGAGGTTGGTTGAATTGCAGAGTTAGGCTTTGGATGCCTTATGTTTTTTGTATTATTCTAACTCGCATCTGGTAAGATACTGTCATACTTTTAGTTTTGATTATTATACCTTGTAATATTTCTATGTGTTGAGTTTAACTGGAAGCTTACTTTAAAAATAATTAATTTAAACCACTTTCATTGGAATTTTGTGTGATCAGATTACTTTTTTTTTTAATACTACAGTGTGGCAAGTGCATTTAATGTTTTGCTTCGTGTATTTTTTTCTTTTTGGAGTCTGACTTTATTGGGGATTCTGATTTTGGGATTTTAATTTTATTTATTTAGTGATCAAGAGAGTTTCAAGTTTAGAAATTCAAAAAGATAAACTTATCCTCTGTAAATCTTTGTTTTTACCCTTTATTCTCACTGTTTGGACACTGGTAACTGTTAACATTTTAATAATTTTAGGTTGTACCTTGATTTGGCACATGGTAAAAGTTATTATTTGAATTTAAATAAACATCATGAGGTTGCTAATTGTTTCACTGTCAGTGAAGTCTGATCTTAAAATCTGGGATTTCTGTCTTGGACTGTTTAACTCTTCTTTTTGATAATTCTATTTTAACACAGAGCTGGATTATGAATGATTATTCAGAATATTGTGGATAACTTGATAGTCTACTCTGTTTTCCATGTAGATCTCATCTTTTTTGGTGTTCCAGAAATGGGATGTGTCAAAGGCGCTATGTGGAGTGTCCTGAGAAAATTTAATCAAATATAAAATAGATACGCACCTTTTGGGGAGTTAATCATTTTGAGAAGCAAAATTTGTTCATTGTGTGGCTTACAGAACTTTAAGCAACCCGTTCATTAGATTTTGTCGTGTGCGAAGGTACATAAATGGATATAGGAAATTGGCGTTTTGTGGAGCTGGTGAGTTTGCTTATCTGGAATGTAGTGGAGTATTATGAAAAATGATCCAGGGAATCTAATAAAAAATGTTGTGCAAAGATCTGACAGGGCTTATTTGTGAGGAAATAAGAGAATTTGCCAGAGAATTGCAGTCTCTTTTTTTCACCCCTCTCTTGCATTTCACATTGCAATCTAATGTGGGATTTCATCTCCGTGATAGAGTTGGTTTTATGGGTTTGCTAATTTATAGAAACTTTGCAGAGGCCAGCTTAAATATGAGTTGGGAAGCCCATGTTTTATTTTCTTGTGCAAAAGAAACCAGAAAATGAACTTAGTTTTTAGTTACATTAATATTGATCAAAGGACGTCATTCCTTTTTAAAGTCACGCCGCCCCGGAACTTGATGTCATGCTGCAGGTGCTCTGCCCAGAAGAGTGTTGGAGGGGCCTGGAAACTGTGCTTTATACCAAGTGGTTGGGGGAACTGCAAAGAAGAGACTCGTGACATTTTAGTCACACTCTGTGTTTTCAGTGGGCAGCCATGGAGAAGGAAGTTTTTCCCCTTTCTTTCTTTTTTTGGTATTTTTTTGGAAGGCCAGTACTGGAAAAACAAGTACAGATATTAAGGTTTTAGATTCTGGCTCCTGGAGGAATGTATTTCCTAAGAGAGCTATATCTGTTTGATGAAGACTCAGTTTCACGGCATAGAATTGGTTCCTGGGAGGCCAGGCTGCCTCTGCCTCAGGTGGAGGGCTCTGGGTCTTTGAACGCCAGAGTGCATGAAGCAGGTTCTGAGAGAGCACTTAATTGGGGGCACTGAGTACCCCTCCTCCTTCCCTCTTCTATAGCTCCTTGCCTTGCTTCCTCCCTCTCTCCTTTTATGACAGTTTTATTGAGATATGATTTAATTCATCCTTTAAAAGTGTATGATCTTTTTCTTTCTTAATCTGACTTATTCAAAGAAGAATTTGAAGAAAGTAACAGGAAGTTGCCCTATGGAGTAGGGGAGTGAATGACATAAAAACATTTGTTCAGGAGCAGTTTTTGTTGCTCATCAGCAGAGAGGATTGAAGGCAGGTAGGCAGGCAGGAAAAAAGAGTTTGTTGCAGAAAGCCTGGATTTATGTGGGTAATAGGAATGGAGAGGAAGGTGCACATCCATGAGATATTTTCAAAGAAATACTTGGATGTAGACTGATGGCAAGAGAGACGTCTATGATGAACCGTGGTGTTGAAATTGAGGAAATGTTTTTGCCATTGATGATAAATGGATAGAGATTAGAAAGTAGAACTAAATTTGAAGTAAGAAACGGTGAATTTCGTTTTAATTGTTTGAGCAGAAGTTTTTCTTAAGCATTTTGAAAAGAGACTAACGGCTGACTGTGACTCTAGTAGATACCTGCATGTGGTTGTTACTGTATGTATGTTTGTTAATGTTGGAAGCTTTATTGATCTCGTTAATTTATTATCACAATGTCTCTGCTTGTGGGAGTAAGGGAGAGATCATTGAATGGTACATGCTTTCTATCTGTTTTCTCACCCAGCTATTTTTGTGTTTTGGTCTTCTATCTTTGTTGTGGTATTTTTCTTTGAAGGCAGATTCTTCTTGAGGGCACAACTTGAGTGACTCTCGGTTAGTGAAAAGTCACTATTCATTAAGAAAGGCAAATGCTTATATTCCTGTGATAAAAGAACTCCTAATGGATGTCCTTAATTTTGTTTTGGTTAATAACAAACTCACTGCAGATCATGCACCTCTGCTTGATGAATTTGGAGTAAATTTATCAAAGGGAAATATTGCGA
Source organism: Camelus bactrianus (assembly GCF_048773025.1). NCBI lineage: Eukaryota > Metazoa > Chordata > Mammalia > Artiodactyla > Camelidae > Camelus > Camelus bactrianus. The sequence goes on along the minus strand of NC_133572.1, from coordinate 1,597,738 downwards.
AAATGTGCTTTCAGCGAGGAAATGATTAACTTTGTATTGAAAAATGTTCTGTTCTTCCCTTATGGACAAGATTAGAAACCTTTTATGGACTGTATTTTTCTCATTTTCTGTGCTGCCATGTGCATCTCTCAGAATACTTGGTTTTTTTTCTGGAGTTGGAAAGTTAGTCTTTAACATAGATCTGCTCCTTTTATTTTTCCGTATTATCAGCAATAATGCTTATTGAAACTGCCTCCCTTTCTCTTTGTTCTGGCAGTCTTTCCTACCTAATAGTTTCATCGTTAAGTTCTGTTGCATTTTGACAATTAGTGGAGGATACTTGGTTGGAATGATACCTGTCTAGCTTAATTTCAACTGTGAGACCTTGTAGGCTGTGAAAGTGAGAAATAATTCAGCCTTGATGTGTGTGCTGTACCATCCCTTAACAGTGGCTGGTGGCTCATTCCAGAGTGTGTGATGTGCAGGGATCTATTTTGCTTTGAATGCAGACTTCCTGGAGAACTGTTCTGATTTTGGACAAGCTCTCAGGCACTCAGGTATGATTCTTTTTAGCAGCAGTTCTCAAGCTTTTTGGCCTCTGGATGGTCGTACACTTGTAAAAATTTTTAAGGAACCTCAAGTGGCTTTTGTTTATCAACATTTGCCATATTAGAGACTAAAATAGAAATTTAAAAAATATTTATTAGTATATTTCAAAATTATAACAAATGCATTAAATGTTAACCTAAAGAACATTTTAAATGACATATAGTTTTGCCAGTCTCTTTAGTGTCTGGCGTAATAGAAGACAGATGACTCTCACATCTGCTTTTGCTTTCAGTAGTCTGTTGCAATTTGTTGTTTGGTTTGAAGTGTATGAAGAAGATCAGGCATCATATAAATATTTAACGTAATTGGAAAAGGCAGGAATATTTTAGAAGCCTTTTCAGATAATTGTGGATATTTTTGAAACCACACCAAAATTTGACAGGTGGTAGTTTTTTTTTTTTTAACACTTTATTGAGGTATGGTTTATATGCCATAATACTCACCTAAAGTATACAATTCAGTGATTTTTTTTAAAGTAAATTTACAGAGAGGTGTGCAATCGTGACCATAATCCAGTGTTAGAACACTTTCATCAGAGAGTGGTAGTTTCTTAAAAGTTAGTGCAGTGTGGAATCTGAAATCCTATCAGTGAGCCTTCCATACGTTGTTACATTAAAATGAACTGGTCTGTTTTGCACTTGGAACAGATCTTTTGCCTGTGGAGGATGTGCATCTGTAATACATATGCCTTCTCCTGCTTTTGTAACACTGTGTGTTGGTCATTTGGAAAGTATTGGTTCATTGAGTTATACAGGTCTGCCAAATGTTGATACATTTCATTAGACCACATTAAACAGATTCATTCATTAATACTGCTTCCTGTCTCCTTAGAGAAGCCTTTTTAAGTATTGGTAACTTAAACTCACCAGTTGGGAGATACTGAGTTTTGCTTGAAATGTCAAATTTTATCACTGGCAAGAAGTATTGTTGATTACTGTCTTTGAGTTGATAGGTTGGTTTCATTAATTTTTGAGAAAAATTCAGCCATATTCTTGAGACTGAATAGTCATTGGTTGTGAGTTCAGTCTTTTAAATGAAAATGGTGCTCACTGAGACAGCCCAGCATGTTCCAGTCTGCAGCGCAGGTGCTATATGTCTCTTTGCAGATGTCAGTTGGGAAAGAGAGACCTGATTAATGGGACTCTGGTAAGAGTTTGTTGCTAAGGGTCTTGACTAGTTTATTCTTTAGCTGTAATATCCCTCCCTGTTCACTATAGTAATAAAACATGGTCTTTGACATCAGCAAGGCTTTTGCTTCTTCACCATGGTTTAGGAAATTATACTGTTTCTTCAGTAACCGTGAGTGATGGAAAGAGACTGGATAAAAGCCTAATAGGTCAAAATTCAGCTCAGACAATATTAAATAATAGAAAGCGTTGCTGTTCTAGAAAGCCGGAAAAGTACTTCAAAGTTTTGGAATGAGTTTATCCATGTGCATTGAATAAAAATTCCTGCTTTGAGATCTATCGTTAATGGTTTTGGTTGTGCATTCTCAGATATTAACTGGGATTAGAGATCCCCCCTCCCTCTTTTTGGCAAGCTATGAAAGTGTTCATCTATTTTTAAGTACTAATTTTAATGTTTAATATTTAACATTGTTGATTTAACTAATATTGAGCACTTCCTTTGTACCATTGTATTTTTCTGATGAACTGCCCTAACTGGAAGTAAAGCTGAAAGCAATGTGAAAAGTTTATAAGGGTATGGTAAATCACTTCCTTGAATTTTTGGCTCCAGAATTAACATTAACATTAAAGTGCCTAGTGATTTAGAGGATCTGTGTGAAGAATACATAAATTTTCTCCAGGATTGTTCTTTTCACTCGGTGTCTTACTTTGTAGGGTAAAACGGATGTGAGGATAATAGACTTCTAGAAATACACAGTAACCCCTTAGTAGAAGGGTCAGTGAAAGAAAGAGCAACAGGTTGAAAAAGGTCAGAAGATCCTGTTGCTGCTTGTTGTTTGTTGACAGCATGTAATTCTCTGTCCTTAGAGAGGTTCCTGGGGTGGCTGTCTTAGCCAGCAGTTAAGATTCGCTAACCAGTGAATGGTTTCCTTATTGAATGTTCTGTGGTAAGGATTCCTCTTTGTCTCATCAATTACCCAGTTTTTACTGTGAAGAAATTAAAAAAGGAAAAAGACATATTGATGAATTTTTGGTTGTAATTTCTGTCTACACTAATTTTTAATTTTGTTCACTCTCTCGAAGTCACTTAATATTCTTAACCCTAAAGAAAGAGAACTTAAGTTCTTCAAAATCACTGCATATTTTAAAGATTATCTTGTGAGCAGTGCTTGAACATTATAATTTGTTGCCCTAAGAAAGAGAGCAAATCATCAAGAATTTCTTGACGGTGGGAACCTGTCTGTATGACCATTGCTTAACTATTAGAAAGCACTGTAAAATCTGGAAAAACTGAGAGCCCAGTTTTAAAGAATAAGAATATTGCCAGGCAACACATATCAAGCCGCTCTCATGGAAGTTTTTATTTAACTTTTTTTTACCTACTTTATGCTGGAGGAGTAATACCCAGTAAGCTTGAAGTAGGGAGCTGTTGTTGAGTGTAGAGCCCATGGTCTGGGTGCCTTCTGCTGTGTACGCAGAGGCCTGTTGTTTTCTGTTTCATTTTGATTTCGTTTTTAAATTCTCTGAATGGTTAAAAAAAAAAAAAAAGATATGTATTTTTATTTTCTGATACTGCCAGCAAAGATATGAGAAGAAACTGTCACCGGTTTATCACAAGATACATTTTTTGCCCTAGAGCAGGGATTAGGACAAATTATTAACCTCTTAAGTCTTCCTACATGCTGTAAAATTTTGTAATGAAAAACCTTTGTCCTTCATTTTCATAGTATCTTAAAAGCATAACTGAAGGAAGTATTTTTCAGGTTAAATTTCTTCATTATTTATATTGAGTTCTTTTTCTATGTTTCATGAAATCTAGGAAGAGATATGTGTCTGTAATTAAGGTATTTTCATTGTCAAAAATATAAATAAAGTTATGTTATAGTTTAACAGTTTGGGTAAAGAATTTTGGACAGATATTTATATATATATATTGTTCTTTGTAAACCAGTATCATTCCTGTTATTGGTCTGAGATAACAGTATTAAAATGAAAGCAAAACTGCTTTGATGGCTGTTCACAGATAAATCTTTGTTCAAGCATAGTATTTTTAATTTTTTTACACAGTTGCACTCTTTACATTATTAATGTCCTACAACAGTCACTTTATTTCAAAGAAAAATGTTTTTTGAGAGCTATGTGAAAATTGTTGTTTAGTATTTTAAATCTAGTTGAGAAAGTAGAAGAATATATTCAGAAAGTGTTCTTAGTTTTGATTATCTTTCATAGATTTGATAATCTGAGAAATTAGTAGCTTATTCTTACCAGATGGTGTAGGAACTTAGAATAGGTGCCAGGTTCTTAGGAGAGAAGCATACTTTAGTGAGTTCCAGTCTTTCCTGTCCTGTAGTTCATGGGATATATTTCTTGTTCAACGTGAAACACGTTACCCATGGTGCAGAGCGTTTGCAAGAGATAGAGCAGGTAAAAGAAAATCTGCTTAAATAGTAGTAGCTAAATTTCTCTTCGTACTTTTGGTGGTAGGTACTTGTTTTCAAAAGTAGTGTATTTGTTCTTAATTGTGGGAAAGTTGTGGAAATACTGGCTGCTAGAATAATTTGGAGACAGAAGGCATTTCTTGGATTTAGGGTGGAGGGGGCCCAGGATTGCTAGATACCCTGCAATGGGTAGGATAGCCCTGCGTTGAAGCCTTCTCCCTCATTGCATGTGATTTCCAGATGTCTTGCCAGAAATTTGTGTAGGTGAAAAATCTGTTTATAATGACCTGAGCCCAGATCTTAACTGTGTAAACGTGCATAAACACATTAGCGGTTTTTGAGTAGCTTCAGTATACACTGAATTTGCTAGCATTGGGAGTGTCGTGTAAGTTGTTGTAAGACTGTACTTCATTTTGTTTGAAACTTTATGTAGAGTTTTAATCATTTTAGAAAATGACTGGAGCAGCATTGCATAGTGGGCCAGTGCACCCACCAAGCAGCCTCTGTTTGCACGTGGATGTCTTTTGGAGAAGCTGTGTCGCAGCATCTCACATGTTAACATAGGTATTCTATCATCATAAAACTCTTTTATCTTTCTTTCATAGAGCATTGTATTAAGTTTTTTTTATTGCATGGAGAGTGGGCTTATTATCTGTGAATTTCATTTTATGATAATAAAGGGCACATTACAAAATATTTGTTATAAAAATGGGGGTGCTGGCATTGGGTCTGATGAGCTTGAGAATCACTGGTGTAGTGGACAGGACCCTGATTTTAAAAAAGGAGACTTGCATTCTCATTTTGATCCTGGCTCTGCCAGTCAGTAACTAGGTGTGTGACCATCAGTACATTGTTTAATCTTTTTGGACTCATTTTCTCATCTGTAAAACCCAGAAGGTTGGACAAGGTGGTCTCTAGAGATTCTTCTAAAATTATCTGATTTTTGTCAGTTATCCTAAAGTAATTCTAAGAGTCTCTTCATTTTGATTTTAATACCCTCGTTCGAGACTGCTGATTCACATATCCAAGTTAGCTGCTTCTGGGAATGAGAATATTGGACTATTCTGTCCTTTCCAAGGTAGGCAGCACAAAATCAATGCGTGCATATAAAGAGCAAAGTGCTTTCATGTGAGTTTCATCAGTTGTCACGTGGAGAAAAAATGTTTTATGATTCTTGTGATAGTTAACTGAGAGTAAAGGAGATAGTATGTATAAAATTACGGACAAGACTACTTACCATAATAGGTGTACAGTGCAATAAATGTTAATTAGAATCAAGTCATATATTTCATAAATACAAAGAATATTGTAGAACCTTATTTGTTTGTTTGTTTATTTTTTGTAGAACCTTTTTTGAAGTATGGAATGTATCTTATAATCTACTCAGAGAAGGGAAGCTGTAACAAGGGACCGTCACAGTTTTTCTAGAAAGTGGGTCACAGTGGATAATAAGTTTCATCTGGATGACTAATCACCACCTGTGTGACCTTAACACCCCTGACGGATCACCAGGGGCTTTGAGCAGGGCAGTCAGCTCTCAGGATTTTCAGTTACAGTCGTGTCCATTATTTAACGTTTTTATTTCCACAGTGACTCATCTGTGGATTATAGAGTGCTTTCCCAAAAGGAATGTAATACTGCTGGAAATAATTTTTTTACTGCTCTATTTTCTCTATGTGGTCAGGAGTTTCTGTCTGGTTAGTTGGACTGAAAGCTCTCTGTAAATAATTTAAACTATGTGCCTTTATATGAAGAAGATTCAACCTTCACAAAACTGGAGATTTCTTGAGAATGTACAACATAGCATGTTTATATTTACTCATTCTGTTTATTTTAAACTATTTATTTCTGTGCTGTGCTACTTTTTTTCCTAGCTGAAATTTTTATATAAATGTATGTCACTAATTATTACTTCATTGATATTAAAAATGTTACATTACATCTGATGTTCTCTTTGGCTTTTTTATATCATCTGTTGTACCTTTAAAAAGTGTAATAGATTTGTCAATGAAAATGAAGTCTTACAGTGACTCTATTGTCAAATACATCTGAGTACCGCTTATAGGGAACATGTTAACAGCTACTTTTATAGAGCATTTTCAAATACCATACAAGGTTCTTTCATATATTATATCTAATCCTATAGGGAAGTGATATTATCCTCATTTATATATGAAGAAAGTAGAAATCAAGAGAGTAACCTGTTCACGTCTCACATCTGGGAAGTGACAGGTCTTGGTTTCTCTGGTTAAAAGCCAACTAAAATGTCATTGTGGCAGTTTCAACTGAGAACAGCTGGGTGAAGTGTAGATACTTGTTTAAAGTATTTATTGAAAAATTAACATGTATATAGTCACTTATTAAATGTGAAAGACTACATTAAAATTCCTGTCTGTTTTAGTTAGAGGAAATAAAAGAATGGAAGTATTGTAGGATTCAGAGGCCCCTGGGAAGGAGTTAACATTAAGAGAAAGAACCGAGAAAAGAGAGAGAGGTGACCAGCTGAGCGGATGGTAGAGATGTAATTTGATTCGTTTAAATATCAGCAAGTGTCAGTGACATGTAGCATTACTTTTCTTGTTTTGATTAGGCAGAAAGCTTTAGATAACAGTTCCTACCTGGACTTGGATTTCATGCACCAGCAAAATAACAACCAACCAACCAACCCCCCCCCCACTTCTTGCCAAAAAAAAGTAGGGGAGTGGACCTGGCGTGGGATTGATCAATAGAGACAACTGAAAAAGGATAAACGACTCCCTGCTCGTACTGTCCTCTTAGAAGAGGAGAAACATGGTAACGCCAAAGGAGTTGGACTTGCATAATCACAGAGTGAAGGATAGTTCTTTCCAATAAAGTGGTTAAAAACTACAGTGACAGTTTTATTAGGGATTGGTGGAAACTTGGTCATCGGCTGCTATTTAAGATGTACTGATTTACCGCAAGGGTTTCATGCGACAGTTTGTGGGGCACATCCTGCCCACAAGATTTGTACATCCCCCCACAAGCTCAGAGTGGGTTTTACATTTTTAAATGATTGAAAAAAAAATCCAAAGAAGAGTATATTTTGTGACTTGTGAAAATTGTGTGAGATCCAGCCTTCAGTGTCCATAAATAAAGTCTGATTGGAACACAGCCACGCTTATTTACTTGTGTATTGTCTGTGCCTGCTTTCCCACAACAGTGGGGCAGCTGAGTGGCTGTGACAGAGTGCATGTGCTCTGTGAACCTGAAGCATTTAATCTGGCCCTGCACAGAGAAGGGCTGCTGACATCTGGTTCAGACTGCAGAGTGCACAGCAGCAACAGCTCCTACTGCTAATGAGTAGTAACAGTTTGCGTAGCGCCTGCTAAGGAGCAGGCCCTGTGTTACATGCTCTGCCTGTGTCTTAATCATCCAAACGGTCTGATGGAGACAGGTACTGTTACTTTTGTTTCACTGAGAGCCCACGGTCACCTGCTGTTCAGCGGCAGGCAGTGTTCTCCACGTCTGTGCCCCTTCCCTCTGAACTAGGTGGTCAGGGAAGAGAAAGGAGGAGGACTCCTCCAGACACTGAGTACATTCGTCACATTCACGTTAACTGTTTCAGCCTCACGCTGTAGTTGCTCAGAACGTCATGACTGAGGAGGAGCAGGAAGAAGCCAGCGTTAACTGCTTCATGATTCATGAGTGTTTTGTTCGACTCAGTGGATTTTTCCCAGAGGTTTGTTGATGGAGATGATCTGCTTATTGACATCCTGCTTACTGACCTTTTAAGCAAGTGAATGTCATTTCTGGTCCATATTGACTCATTTATGGTATAAGTAGATACTAAATTCTACTATTAACGTGGTGGAGAGTAACTATGTGCTTCACCGCCATCGTAAATCAATATTTATTATGTTCTTAAGGAGCAGAAGGCATACCTCCCACGTCATTGATTTAATTAAAAACTAAACTTTTATTGAGATATACAGATATATTTTAATTAAAAATGGAAGAGTTTTTTTTTTTTTTTTTAAGAATAAATATGGCTTTGTGTGCCAAAGTCTGAAAAAAATTGAATTACCAGTAGTTGGATATTTAGATGAACCTATTCTAGAGGAAATCACTATTTTAGTTTCTGGAAGAAGGCTCTGAGGGGAGGAAGTGAGGTTTCAAAAACTGCTTGAATGAAGGAAGGAATATTAGCAAGTAAGTGACTAAATCTGAATTAGTGTAACCAATTCTAATTTCACAAATACTGTCGTCAAAGACACCTTTTATACATTCTAATGACAGTGTAGAATACTGATTTGACTAAATAGACGTCTGGTGGCTACACTTCATCTGAATTAAACATCATCTATATTTTGAGATTTTAAAATGACAGAAACTAACACTCAGTGTTGTGTTCCTCTGGAGCCTGGACACATACGTGTCTGAAATGGATCTGAATGGGTTTAGGACTGTAGAGAAGACAGGGCTGACACTTGGTAAGGTTACTTTTCAAATCTTTTGCATTGCCAGCGAGCTTACCTTACTAAGAGTGGAGTCCTGAAGCAGGGGCTGTGGTGTGATTAGGGTGGTGGAGGGGGTTAGGTGATAGGTGGGGCAGTGGTGAAGGTTGACTTTTCACTTGTGGTCCACTTTTCCCGTCGTGTTTGGGAAGTTGCTTGCTTGCTTCATTCTGGGCAGATGTTCACAGGCTAGAAATATGGTGCAGAGAAAACTGCCAGTGCTTTTTATACTAGAGGGAGTGGAGTTTGTCCAAGTGTTGACTTGTTTGAGTTTTTGCATGTGTGTGGGTTCTCTGCCATGGCTGCTGTTCCTAATAGCAAGGTAAGAGTTACAGTGTTGGTAGAGTTGAACTGTGGGTTTTCTTCCTCTTACCCATTCCATCCATAATTTGACACTAATAATTTTGAAAACTGTTGCTTATTACAAGAGTTAGCTGGAATTAAAATCTAAAGCTTGACTCTGCCCAGGTTGAGGTGGCGTGTTATAGTTCTAGATAGCCACTGCCACCTCTCTTTCTTGTGACAGATGGCTTCCCCTTCTGGTTGTAGTCCACTGCTGATTTTTTTTTTGCAAAGAATGAATGCCATGTGTTCCCCATTTTGGCTGTGATTTTCTTCTGCCCACTCATTGGCTTCAGAGGAACTTGAAATTGGATGTACTTGCTGCTGGCATTTATGGCAGGAAGTGGATACAACTGTGGCTCTCTTTGCCAAGTGTTCATTTATTAGAAGAATTGTAGCTTCCTAAAATTAAACATGGTTTCTTTGTCGTACCAAGAGTAAAGTGAATTTTATGACTTTATAAAAGAATATACTTTTCATTTGATGATGTACAATAAATATTTTTTGTGGCATATTTCTTACAAAATTGGTTTTACAATCTAAATTTCACATGCTCAAAAGATTTGTAGTATTTTAGACTACAGTCTGTACAGGATATTGAATGAATAGATCTAATTTTACCGAGTACAATGAATGTAATCATGAAAGGGGTTTGTATCACAGAGATTCAACAACTGAGGTTGTTTGTGATGTATGATACTGAACTTCGAACTTATATTTAAATATGCTTTGTGGTACGTACGGACAGCAGTGTCTGTCCATTTTAACTTGCTCAGTATCTCCCTTGTGCGTTGGTGGATATAATCGACGTCATCTAAGGCACGGAAGAAAATTTTAAGTCTAAATCTGAGCCTGTTAAATGTTAGTTTTCTTCATCTTTATATAGTAACAAAGATACTGTTTAACTTTTGGTGGGTTAAACTGAGACGTTTACATGTTTATAAAATTAGGACAGATGGTTCAATTGTTTAATAATACATAACTTTTTGGAAATTGAAATTGTCTTACTTGTGCATGAAAAAAAATCTGAGCCACTTTAATTCTATGAAAATTCTGCTCATGTTTGGAGGTATGGTGTTGGGTTTAAAAAACACCTGCCAGGTCAGAGTAAACAAATACCGGGCATTTCCTGACCAAAAAAAAGAGAAGATAAATACAAACAAATATGTGCATATTGCCCGCATGAGTGCTGCAGTTTGGAGCTTTGGTCCTCAGGAGTCGCTGCTCTGTACTGGCTGAGTGAGTGCATCTCGGGCAGTAGTGGCAGAAGTGCTGCCACTGTGGCGGACAGCCTCGAGCTCTGTCTTGGGGATCCTTCTGGCTGAGCCTAGCTCAGCGGTTCTCAGTCTTGGCAGCATGTTGGCATCACCTGAGAAGCTTAAGGAAAAAATAATGCCTGGTTTTGCCCTCACCCTCGCCCTAAGAGATTCTGACTGAGCTGGGGCTGGGACGGGGCCTCCTGGTGGGGATTTTAAACCGCTGCGCAGGCGGTTCCGTGTGCTGTCACGGTTGGGACCCACTGGCTGCTGCTGATGGAGAGGAGCTGGCGGGTGAACTGGAACCTGTTCTCCATCCTCCATCCTCTCTGTCTAGCGAAGTGACTGAGAACCAGGCCACAGTATACAGATACTTAAAAACAAGTTCAGTTTGAATGCATAGAGCATGTTGATCACTGGAATTTGAAAGTACAGGTGTAACCCAGGGTGATTGGATTATTGTCAGTATTTTGACATTTTAAAAGAATTAGCTTCACAGGGTAGCTGAAAAGGTGAATGAGCACGGGACGGGGGGTGGTCTGACTGGCAGGGGAGTACTCAAGGCATCTGGCTGTTGTCGGGAGGATGAGAGGGTGAAAAGAAGAGAGCGGAATTAGAATGAGCTCTGGCTGCTGAGAAGCCTGCAGGGAAGGGGCAGGGTGGGAAGTCAGGATGGGATCTGGGTCTTGGAGGAGAAACTGCTTCTTCCTCACCCAGCAGGTGTAGCTGGGGCTCGTCCTCCTGTGAGGCCGGGGAGTGGTGGCGGTCAGGTGAATGAACTTTCCCCTTCACATCCAGCCTTGTTCTCTGCCTGCTGGCAAGGGGGCTCAAATGCCTCTTACTAGAGCATTTCTAAGCTGTAGTGAATAGGAGTCACCTGGGAGCACTTGTTAAAAATGTAAATTTCTGGATCGCACTCCCAAGTTTCTGGTTTAGGATTGCTGGGGTAGGACTCGGGAATCCATATCTTTAATAAGCACCTTGGTCAGGGTTAACCACTTTTTTTGTTCGCTTTGCATGCTTGCAGTGTTGCCCTATCCCTTGTTCTGTTCTCTTAGTTTTTTAAAAGAACTGGCACACTTAAAAAAAAATGGAATCTTACTTTAAAATGAAATTTTCAATTCCATACATGGAAATCATATCCTTGCCAAAAACCTGTAAAAGTAAATACGTACCTGTTTTTCAAAAGGTCATATGCATGTATCACTGAAGATTATCTTAAATATCATTTTGAGAGATATGGCCCTGGTGATTCTGATACAGGTGCTTGGAAATACATGAAATAGAGACAAAGACGTTCATTTAGACTGAGTGGTTTTCTGCTGATTGCACACTAGAATTGCCTGGGGAGCTTTTAAATACTTTTGGCCAGTCTCCAGCCCCAGAAAATCTGATTTAATTGGTGTGGGATAGGACCTGAGCATCAGTTTTGTGTTTGTTTTTTTAAATAAACAACAGACATTTACTTCTCACAGTGCTGGAGGTTGGTGGCCAGAGGTCAGGGTGCCACTTGGCAGGGTCGGTTCTGGTGAGGACCCTCTTCCGGGTTACCTCCTCCTCTTCGCTTGTCCTCGTGTGTGAGAAGGGGTGGGCGTCAGTACTTTTAAAACACTCTCCCAGGTAATCCTAATGTATGTATTTGTGCTGAAGATTTAGATACTTTTTAAAAGTACAATGTAAATAGACTAAGAAGTGTACATTCATGAGTGCTAAATAAATTTACCTGTTAAAAGTAGAAGGAAGACAGTGGCCCCTAGGGGTCTGGCAAGGAAGGAGGGGAAAGAAGGTGAATTTGTAAAGCACTTTATGTATCCTCATCATCTCCTCTGCTCCAGCCTGCTTCTCTTGTTTTCTTTTCTGGGTGAATGTAAGATTTTTTATTTCATCACATGGTCCTCAGACTTAACTGTGCACCAGAATTATATAGAGGGTTTGTTAAAACACAGATTGCAAGGCCCAGCGCTCAGAATTTCTGATTGAGTGGGCCTGGAATGGGGCCCAAGAATTTATGCTTTTAACAGTTTCCCAGGTGGTGCTTATTTGCTGCTGGTCCAGGCGTCACACTTGAAGAAACGCTAATCTGCTCAACCAAGTCAACCAAGCTAGAAACCTAGATCATTAGACTTGGATTTATTTTCTGTGTGTATCCAGAAAAGTTGAGAAATAATAAAACAAGCACAAACCATGTATCATCACCGAGAATTAGCAAATACTAGGGCTGTGTGGAGAAGTACAGTCCTTATGAATTAATACCCTGTTTTTGGTCCTACTGGGCTGCTGTGTCTTATTTCACAGTTTTCCAGTTTATTTCACAATTTTGTAGGGAGTGAAATATGGCAACTTCTCTGGGCTTGAGATCAGCGCTCTTTGGGGTAAACTACCATAATCTTGAAGAGGTAACTGTTCTTTTAACTTGTTTGATGAGGCCTTTAGGCAACAAAGTGAAATAAGGACAGAAAAAAAAAGTACAATCTAGATTATATATTCAATCTGAGAAATATTTTATAAAGTATTATATATTTAAAAATGAAATTGTCAGATGTAATCATTTTATCCTGTTTTCTGTTTAAATAATTTGTTTATTTGAATAGTTCACAGAATTAAACAAATTTTATTTTTAATAATTATTTTATAATAAACAAATTAATAAATAAAATTATTTGTGTGTCTGGAAACCTGGGAGGAGAAAGGGTAAGCTGCTGTATGTCTGGCATAAAAAGTGTGGCAGAACCTAAAGGGATAGCTGTATCATTTGTTCACTTCTGAAACCATTTGTTCTTCCTTAACTGTAACTGGTGTTCTGTGCACACACTCTGCACGACACTTAGTTCGTGCCCCGTGCCGTCAGCTTGACTCGGGAACAGTTAGGTGGTTCTGATGAATCTTGCTTTGCTTTTTGTCGTGCTTTAAGTAGATGGCTCATTTTGGTAGAGAGCTCAAGTTAGTTTTGTGGGATCGAAGTGATGCTGTTTGTATATTCTTCTGAAGGGCGTTGTTAATGACCTCCATGCAGTTTTTCGTCTTGGAGCTAGTAACAGGATTCCCTGCACTTGCTAGCTTCTGTGGGTTCTCCTCACCGTTCCTTGAAGGGAGTATCCGTATGTTGGAGGGTGTGGACTTACTGTCTGATGGAAGTCTTGGTGTGGCTTCAGTCGGTCTTCCTCCTTCCCATCTGCCCACCTGCCCGCTCATTCTTCGTGTCACATTTTCCTGTAATTATCTTCTCGACACACGTTTCTCTGCCCTTTCTGCCCAGACCTTTCTGCTTGCTTTCCTGCTTGGGCTGTTTGCTCCCTCTTGCTGGAGGTCTTTGTCTTCACTCATAGCGTAGACCTTAGGAAAATAATCTTTTTCATTTTTCTTTTTAAAAGGGAGGCCAGCACGTATTTGCAGCTACCATACTATGTATGCAGGTGGCAGAAGACAAAAGCAAAGACTGCAAATTACTGAGGTGTTTGCTTCAGTTTTCGTAGTCTGGGGATTTGGTCTCTTTGGAAACCACCCCCTCCCCCTTTTTCTTCTTGCAAACGGGAGTGTAGTCTTTAAGCTACCCTGCCTTTCTGATCAGTATTCCTGTTCAGGTGTTCCCCACAATTAGGGCCAGCATGTGAAAGTGTACTTACTACCTGTGTTATTGCTAGTGTCCTGGTCTTCTAGAGTCCGAAGAAGATATAGATTATTTTTTTTTTAAACTGATTGCCTGTATTCATGGATAAGGATATGAAAATTCACAGTGAGAAAATTATTTTAAATGTTATGTACTACAAAAATCCTGTATTCAAGGTATGAACTGTTACAATTCTCAATTCATGAGGATTAGTCAGACTTTGAAATCCAAGGTTCACCAGGCACTGTCTTCCTTCTCTGCAGAGGGCTGCTCTAAGGCCACACGGTTGGTGCTCCAGCCCCCAGAGCACGTGCGGTTGGCTGGGATTTTTGGTTTTGCCTGTCGTTGTGTTACTAAGACTCTCGCCCCTCCCCACTTTAAAACATCCACTTAGTTTGTACCTTGGCTGTTTGTGGATTTACTGGCCTTAGGTGGTGCAAAGTTCAACATTTAGGCAAAGTGGGCGGTAGTGTTAGCTGTTTCTGGTATGTCAGTGCGCATTATCTGGGGTGGCATGCTTTGTGGGGATCTGTGTGGTTTCCTGGTGAGAGAAAGGAGGTCCAGCTGCATTCTCTCGCACAAGATGACCTTTGTTTCTGCATGGTCTGCGCTCCAACATGGCATTGTCTGGCCAGTCTATCAATAAATATTTATTGAGTGCCTTCTATGAATGCCCAGTAGTATGCTGGGTGCTCTGAGGGATTTTTTTTTAAGAAAGGGAAGGGAAGAGAAAGAGAGAAACAGTGGCAGGCATTTGAGGAGTTTAAGCATGTTGTCGTGAAACAGATATGCCCTGGGGTTTCATGAAGAGGAATTTTCAGAGGGGTGGAACCTTGGAATCTTTTTGCCTAGACTAGCTGCAAGAACTGAATTATTCATAAGAGTGGAGAATTATTTAATGTTAAGGATTTCTTCAGATTTAGTCTTTTATATATAGCTTTTTAAAAAATCAGTATATCAAAATGTGTACGGTATGTCCTACAGTTTCAGGATTTTAAAAAAGTTATTGAAGTGGAAAGATATTCATAGTATATTAGGGAAATATAAATGGTGTACAGGTGTACAATGATCAGTTTTTTGGGGACAGTATAGAGTCATTATAATACAGTATCAAAAGCACAAAATGATAGAGTCAGACTGCTGGTGGTTCTGCCACTTACGATCCAAGTGACCTTGGGCCGGTTAATTTTCTTCTGTGTCTTGATTTCCTTATTTATAAAATGAAAATGATAGTAGTGCGTCGTGGGGGAGATGTGAGGATTCTATGAGTTAAAATACATAGTGCATTTAGAATAGTGACTGGCATGTGGTAAGCATTACCGTCTTTTTTTTTTCTTTAAAGGTAAATTTCAACATCTAAAAAAATGTTTTGGAAGATACCCATTAAAATATTTTCAGTAATTTTTCTTAGATAAGTAGGATTAGGATTATGGATTTTCTCTTACTGTATAGCTGTAATTCCTTTTTTTCTTATATGGACATGCATTTATTATATAATAAAGTAACATATAATGAAGAATAAGCTTCAGTCTGAATGTTTATATGAATTGTTGAACAAAAGCTAGAATTGGTTGCTAGTACAGTAGTAAGCGGCTCAGCGATGCTCAGTGGGCTGCAGTGGGGTGGCTTTACCCTTGAGTTGCTCACAGTGCAGTAGAGGAAACATGGTAGAAGTGCAGAGACGAGGAAGGTCCGGAAGGCTGGCTCGATCGCCTCTCCATCCGCCTCCTTCACAGTGTCTGTGACAGGTGTGCTGTCAGCGTCAAATCTGCAGTGACTGGCTGTTTATTTTAAGGTAATGTGTTCTTTTTTTTTTTTTTTTTTTAATTTTGGTAGGCATCTAAGTGTTAGGACAGCTTCTTAGGTCAGATTAGACCTACCTCTGTGTAACTACTTGATGTTTATCTTAGGTTTTCAGTTTGGAGCTGGGTGGAATAAATCTACTGCTTCTTCCAGAATAATGACATATATAGTAGAAAAGGGGTTTACCAGGTGGATGCTGTGGGGCTGGAGAATTAGGCTTGAGGCTCAGCTTTTACAAGTTTCTGCAGCTGTGCTGACAAGGGAACGTCCACTGTTGCCGCGGCTTCACCGAACCCTTCAGTCGGTGGTTGATGCCACTTAAGAGCCCAAGAGCTGACCTTGTAATCTCTGGGAAACTACCCCTGTTCTCGTCTCCTGGAGCTGGATTCATCTGTCACCATCTGTGCTGGTGAAAATGGGAGGTAGAGCCTCTTTCCGCTTGTTACTTCCATGTCAGCCTCCCCTGCACACATGCGGCTGGCAGTCTGGGTCACCTGCCTAGGTCTGCAGGGGCGTGAGAACTTGAGTCTTCACTCTTCCTTGGGAAAGCGGGACTCGTGATGGGGGGGTTATTCACATGTAGAAAGACTATTTGAAAGATTATGGGCACAAGCACATGAGAAGATGTTCAGCATTACTGGTCGTTGGGGAAATGCAGATCAAACTGCACTGAAGTCCCGCTCCACACCCACTAGGGGGGCTGTAATGATGAACAAGATGGGAAAGAACTAGTGTTGGTGAGGCTGTGGAGAAACTGCGACCCTGGCACATTGCTGGTGGAGATGTAAGATGGTTCAGCCACTGTGGAAAACGGTTTGGCGGTTTCTTCAAAAGTTAAATACAGAATTACCACATGACTTTGCAGTTTCACTCCTAGGTATGTACTGCAAAGAACTGAGAGCCAGCACTCAAGTACATGTATATGCATGTTTACAGCAGCATAATTCACAAACAGCCAAAAGGTGGGAATAGTTCACATGTCCATCGTGGCTGAATGGATAAATAAAATGCGTGCGTACACACACACACACACACACACACACACACACACACACACGAGAATATTACT
The DNA here is from genome assembly GCF_048773025.1 of Camelus bactrianus. Taxonomy (NCBI): domain Eukaryota; kingdom Metazoa; phylum Chordata; class Mammalia; order Artiodactyla; family Camelidae; genus Camelus; species Camelus bactrianus. The sequence goes on along the minus strand of NC_133572.1, from coordinate 1,581,033 downwards.
CAGGCATAAGAAGGGATGAAGTTCTGATATGTATTGTGTGTGGGTGTAACTCCAAAACATCGTGTCAAGTGAGAAAAGCCAGCTACGAAGCCATGGTGCTGTATGATTCCACTTATATGAAATACCTGCGATAGATAAACCTGCAGCGAGAGGCCGCCAGCCGGCGGTTACTGGGGGCTGGGGGGAAGGGAGACGTGGGGAGAGGCTGCTTAGTGGGTAGGGAGTTTTACTTTGGAGTGATGGAAGTATTTTGGAACTAGATCAAGGTGGTGGTTGCACAACATTGCAAATATACTAAGTGCCACTTGCGATTACTTTTGAGGGGGGGTAGGTAATTAAGTATTTTTTATTATTATTATTATTTTTAATGGAGGTAGTGGGGATTGAACCCAGGACCTTGTGCATGCTAAGCACGTACTCTTCCACTGAGCTATACCGTCCTGGCTTGTTCACTTTAAAACGGTTAATTTTATTTTATGTGAATTTCACCTCAAATTATTTTTTTAAAAGCTCATGTACAGCCATCAATAAGACGTGTTCACTATGAAGAAGATGATTATAACTGTCATTTGTTGAGTATTTGGGCTGGAGACGTCACATATATTGATTATAATGTTTAGGTATTAGCAACAAGAAAACTATGTCAATGGAATTTAAAAATCTTTACAGTTTAAGATTCTAACTTTTAATCTAGTCTGTGGTTCATATTAGGAGTGAACTCTTGAATTCCAATCAAAGACTGGCCAGTAGGGGGCACTCTTGTTCTTATCTTACTCTAGTTATGTGTAGAGCATCTGAAGTTATAAATTTAGATTTGTTGTATTAATTTGATACTTTGGAAACTGCCAGCTTGGAAGTGTCTGGTTATGAACTTGCACTTTTTTTGAATTCTGTTTTATCTTCCAGTTTTTGGTATTGTAGTTGAAAAGACTTTTTTTTTTTGCCATAGAAAAAGTGTGTTTGCAGCCTTATGTATTTAAGTTTGATATTCTTTATTTAAAAGAAACCATATAATATATATACTTAAATAATCAAAACATAAGCTTCCTGAGAAAATATTTGCCTCTCTCTATGGTATTTTAAATTTTATTCTGTTTTACTGAAAAGAAAGGTTATTTTAAATTTTATTCTGTTTTAATGAAAAAAATGTTGTCAACCACCAAAGTGATTTTACAACTCATTTTATATTAAGTCAGCTTGAAAAGTTGCTAGTGTCTATGAAACTATAGGAAAGTAGTTAGGGATTGAGGGAGACTTCTCAAAATGTATGCAAGTTTGTAACCAGCACAGTTAACAGCTGATAGCCCCGGGACTGCAGGTCATCTTGGCTGGAGGCTGCTCCAGTGCATATTGAAAACTCATAAAAATACTCGAGTAGATACCTGCTGTCTACAAAATAGAGAGCAAGGTCCTACCGTAGAGTGCAGGGAACGATGTTCAGTAGCTTGCAATAACCTATAATGAACAAGAATCTGAGAAAGAATATATGTATAACCGAATCACTGTGCTGTACACCAGAGACTAACAACATTGCAATCAGCTGTAATTCAATAAAATAAATCATGGAGGAGAAAGGCTTGCTTGCAGTGCTGAGACAGTGGTGGGTGGTGGACCTCTGAGCACCAGAGCAGGTGCGGCCTGCCCTGAACTGAGAGCCGTGAGTGCCCGGGTGCGCTCCTGTGAGAAGGGCGCCTGGCTGCACGTGCGCACTTTTAATTGTACTGATATAAAGCTGAAGGGATTTCTGTGTGTGCAGCAGCCAGGCCCGGGGCATTCTCTCTTCCTGCCCACGGGGATAGTTCTGCTTCTGCCCTTTGTTGTTCCTTTGCCTTGGAAAAATTCCTGATGAACCCACAGAGCTGTGGTGTAACGATAGTCCTCTGTTTACCCTGATCCTGTCTGAGCTAATTCATAGTAGAAACACACACTTTATAGCAAAAACAGCCTTCGTGTGTGTCCTGCGGAGTTTGCCACTTTCCACTGTATTCCATGTTAGCTGCTGCCTTTTAGAGTAATTTCCATAGCTGGTCGTGTCAGCTTGACATTTTGATTTCAAAGATCCTATTATAGTCTTGCCCAGGTGTCAGACACTGACTTCAGAGTTTCTGAACAATAGGCATAAACTCTTCTTACTGCTTTTGTTGTGGCAGAAGATGATTTTACAGTGTTACTGTGTGTGTCTGTAAACCATGTGTACTGCTTAAATGAGTTTCTCTTGAGTCTCAGATTGCATTCACATTGCCTAATAAAGCTTTTACATACTGATTTTATTTGCTGCCCAAAGTTTACACTTATGTGAACTTTGAACTTGATTAGGACCTTGACACTTGGTGGGGAAGTGATTTTCATAGAGGCAGGTTTTACATAGAGGCCAGATTTCAAGAAGACTGTTGCCTAATAGCTTTTAAATGTCTCTCGTTGGTGTATATTTGAAGAGTCAGTGAATTTCATAATTTTAGTGTACTAACTAGTAAACAGTTCCCTAAATGTTTCTGTGGTTGTAATCAGGGTTTCTTGACTGGAGACTAACTTTCCTCCTAAGAGACTGACTTTGGAGTATTTGGAAGGAACCATTATCAGACTAGTACTGTTAAGAACATTGTTCTGTGCGTTAAGAATTCAGTGTTTTATTTTATAAAGCACAATTGTGTCGTCTTCAGGAAGCAGGCATTGTACTTCAGCAATGTTGCTTCCTTCTCCAAACACAGGGTAGATAATACAATAATTTGTAGAGTCATTTCTCGAACATTTTTTCTCATTACCAAGTAATAAATACATACAGTAAAACACTTTAAGAATACATAAATGTATGTAGGAAAGAAAACTTGTAACTCCATTTGTCATAGACATGCCCAATTTGGATCCTATTTATTTGCCTGTGTGTGTACAAATAGACACCCACATTTTTTTGTATTACTTTTTAAAATGTAATATGAGGTGAGCATATGTTAGTAAATATTCTTATGAAACATTATTTTAAGTGACTACATAAAATTGCTGTATTTTTAACCATTCTACTGTAAGACATTTAGGACTTTTAAAATGTTTTGTAGTATGTATTACTGTTATGGCCATCTTTATTAATACACTTTCACATTTCTGATTGTTTTCCTATGATATATTGCTAAAAAAGTCAAATCTGCTGATCAAAGAGGATCAAAGGGGTTATAGGAGAGTTTTTTCCTATGTAAATTTTATGTATTCTTAAAATGTTTAACATACGTGTTTATTACTTGGTAATGAGAAAATGTTACAAAATGAACCTATAAATAATCTACCCTGTATTTGGAGAGAAAAGCAACATTGCTAAAAGAAAGCCTCTCTGTCCAAAGGATGACACAACTGTGCTTATAAAAGAGATGAATATACCTGTCAACACTGTTCTCCAGAAAGATTGGACACTTTAGATGATCACCAGCAGGCGTGTAAGAAAGCATGTGTTTGGAAGCAACTTCAGTGTCCATCGACAAATGATTGGATTCAAAAGATGTGGTGTATCTGTACAGTGGAACACTGCTCAGCCATACGGAATGAGACAATGTCATTTGCAGCAACATGGATGGACCTAGGGATTATCATACTAAGTGAAGTCAGACAGAGACAAATACATGATATTGCTTATATGTGGAATCTAAAAAAAAAAATGATGCAAATGGACTTATTTACAAAACAGAAACAGGCTCACAGACATAGAAAACAAATTTATGGTTACAAAGGGGAAAGGGCAGGAGGGATAAATTAGGAGTTCGGGATTAACAGATAAGCACACTACCATATACAAAACAGATAACCAAAAAGGTCCTACTGTATAGCACAGGGAACTATACTCAATGTTTTATAATAACCTGTAGTGGAAAGGAATCTGAGAAAGGATGTATATAAATGTGTAACTGAATCCCTTTGCTGTACATCTGAAACTAACAGCATTGTAAATCAGCTCTACTTAAATTAAAAAAGAAAAGTGCGTGTGCCACCTTACCTGTTCCTATGTTTACAGATCTTTTGCCTGGAAAAAAAACCTTTTGCCTGTTTTATAGGTTAAAAGGTTTTGTTTTAATTTGCAAATCTGTGTTTATATTTTCATGTGTTTACTGGCCATTTGCATATTATATTGTCTGTGAATTGTGTATTCCTGTTAATGGCTCTTGGGGACAGGAAGGTCTTTGTATTTCATTGCCTTACATGGGTTCTTTCAATAGTAAGGATACAGTTCTTTGTCACATTTATTGTAAATAATTTTTAATGTGTGTCATTTGCTCTAGTTTTTGATTTTTGATGTAGAGTTTTAGATTTCTAAGTGGTAAAATGTGCTACACTTTTGTATTTGTAATTTGTAATTTCTTACACTTTTCTGTTTAGGAAGCTCTTCTCTATCTGAATATCATTTAATGTCTATTTTTATAAATTTTCTAATTAATCTGCATTTTATACCCAGTTCTTTAACCTTCCTGGAACTTATTTTAAAGTTTTATGTGTGGAGAACATATTTTGATGTTTTCCTAATAACTGAAAAGCTTTCTAAATACTGTGATCAATCATCAGTCTGTTTCCTTTTGGTTTGTGTCATTTCCTTTTTCTTTCTGAAATGCTTAATTATTGTGAGATTTGTTGCATTGGTCTGTTTTTTTTTAGCACTGCACTGATTTAATTAGTACAGGTTTATAATTTGTGTTAATGGCTGATTGGACATTGAAAAAAAATGTCCAAATACATATATGTTCCCCATTCTCACCCCACTCCTTTTATACGCTGACTGCCTCAGGAATCACCTTAACTGGTACTTCTTCAAAGAGTCCTTCCCATACCATCCTGTCTGAAGTCGGGCAACCTGTGCCAGTAAGAGCACAAGTAAATACGTCAGCCTTTCAGAAGTTGTTTCCTTCTGAATCTTCCACACCCACTTCTCCTGTTCCTCATTATTAGGTGAGCTGTTAAATGCAGCCAGCTGTTGGTCCACCATCAGCTCCTGTTTAATTGCTCAGAACTTCCTTATACACTGTGTCATAACAAAACCAAGAGCATTTCAAAAGTATGCAGTTTTAAAACACGTAAAAAGATATAGTTAAAGCCTTATACAGCCTGTCTTCATATCTGCCATTTGAAAATTCTTCTTACTAGCAAGTTCTGTCATTTTAGAGAACTGACTTAAGAGTGTAAATTCCAGAGTTGTAAAGGATACTATACAGTACATTTTTGATTATGTCCTAGGTGAAAAAAAACAGCCAGTGTCTTGGACAAAAAGTCCACAAAGCTCTGTAAAACCTTTGCCCCATTTTAAGACGGAGTGTTAGGATGCCTGTGCCATAAAGTTTCACGCTAGGCGTCCCTGAGAATTTTCTGCTGTACCAGAGGGGCAGTTGTTCAGCAGACTACACTGAAGAGTATGTGGTGTAATTACCACAAGAGGGCCAGACACAGTGATGACATGAAAAGTGATTAATTTTATTATAAATGATGATTAATTTTATTAATTGTAAACAGTCAGCATAAGGAAAGGATATTAAAAGAAAATTTTTAGAGGCACTAATTTCAGTGAGAAAAAAGGCTGGTGAGATTTTGATGCTTTACTTAGCGTTTTCACAGGGCATGTCAAAAAGCAGCACACCAGCTTCATTTTTCATGGAAAATGTGTCATGTGATTTTAAAGCCACTTAACTCCTTCACTGTTCACACAGCTGCAGTCTTAAAAAATCACTAGTGATAAGGCTGTGGTACTTCTGTAGCAGTAAAGTACAATTTTCAGTAGATAAACAGAACTAATTGATTTATAATCAACGTTCTTATTAAATAATTTTAATAAACTATAAGGCTCATGTTGGAGATTATGCTATCAAATGGGCTGTTTTGTTCTTCTCACATATTTTACTTTGGTGAAAAATTATAAGCTGTAATTCACATGAACTGAAGGGACTGTTGAGATAACCCAGTCAGTGCTTTTTGGGAAAAAAAAGTTTTAAGCTGCAGACCTCTTTTCAAATAAATATTATTCATCTATAGAAATAAACCTTATTTTAAGAAGCAAAATGAAAAAAAAGACAGAGCTCTTCTGATTAGACAGGAATGGGGAGCCCAGGTGCCCCAGTAGTGCCCGGCCAGGCATTCCCTGAAGATGTTCTTTAGAACCCCGAGGGCGTCTCAGGGCCTGGTTCCATAAGCCACTGACCAGACCTTTGACAAACAGCAGCAGCTGCCATTTATTGACAATTCACAGTGTGATAGGTGCTCTCTTAGTGCTAGTTACAGTGACCCCGCAGGTTAAGTTCATCCGGAGAGTCCTGCTCATTTACAGTTCCCGCTTTTCTTGGTGCTCCTCAGTCTTGAGAACAAATATTGGACAAGAAGGGAAGAACGTCTTGGACAGAGAGGTTCATCATAGAGTCGGCAGAGGAACTCAGTTTCAGTCTCCAATACTGTTTCCTCCCTCCCTAAATCTTTCAGAGTGACCACCAGTCTGGCTGCTTCCTGCTGAAACGGGGCATAGTCTTACCTGGACTTGGAGAATGGACGCTGAGTTGGAAATATTCCTGAGTTCCAAGTCCTGGATCCGAGTCTGATATGATTAAGATCTCATTCCCTGAGGCGTTCAGGAGAATGAGCCTGAAAACAGGTCTGGACCGGGCACCTTGGTGGAGACTTGTAGCCAGTTGCCTGCTTTTATCTGAGGAGGTTTTAACTCTTGGTGTGGTATTGACATATATGTAACAAGAGCTGTTGGCCACTGCACACGTCTCCTTTTTTACTGCTCACATTCTGATCTAAAGCAACTTCATCTAATTTAATAGTTACGGGAGGAGACCTTGAGGTCATGAGGTCTGACACTGCTTTGAGAATGGCTGGTGGCGTCCTGAGTCTGACGCAGCTCAGAAAATTCGAGTTCGCAACAATACAAGAAAGTGTCTGAAATCATGTCCCAGTGGCCACCCAGTTTTACCTTGGATGTCTGCGCCACAGCTACTCCATTTCGACTTTCAAATGCATCCCCCTCCTCAAGGCCAGAGCAGATGTCCAGTGTGTGTCCAGAAGGCCATAAAACAGGCTGCTTTGGTCAGTAAAGTTTAAATCAAACCAGGCAAAAGCAAGAATGACTTCCCCATACCTCAACATATGTAGATTTTTCCATCATTTCCCCTTTTGATTACAGATCTTTCAGTCAAAAGCATTGATGATCAAAATACCTGTCCCTCAATGCTGGGGTGGTGGCTCCTGCCCCAGGTTTAGGTCATGTCCCTTGGTGCCAGGCGTCCTTTTTTTTTTTCCTTGGGGGAAGACTAATCAGATATGGCAAACAGGCTCAAAGTTATGTTAATGGGGAAACACCTTACAGGCTGTACATTCTATCACTTGTACCCAATTGTTACATAAGCGTCCCACGTGTGCTTTTAGCAGTAGACTTAAAGTAAGCATTGTGATACATCGTGAGTCGTTACACTCTGACAACTCCATTTAACAATTCTCTTTTTCTCCTAAACGTTGGGGGCAATGTTGATAGGGAGACAAACATTTGGTAAGCAGTTCAATTAGAAAGCAGATCAGAAGCCAGTAATAGACAAAGCCAAGAAACCGCAACCATCAGTTGACTTAATTCCATGTAACCAATCCCCCTTACCGATGAATGGTTCCTTGAAATCAGAGTTTTCATTAGACTTTTAAAATATCTTACCCAGCTCCGCAGTATGATCTGAAGGAAACCTGTGCTTGTCAGAAAGTCTTTGTGAGTCTTCTTGAAGGTGAAGCAGTTCTGCAGAGCATCAGCCTAGCTGTCTGTGAATGGCAGAAGGCCCCAGAAGGCAAGGTAAAGATCTGATTACAGTGTTTTGACAAGAAGCTTCATCAAGTTGCTGTAACTTACAGCAGTCCAAGGCAACAGCTACAATGACTGGCAGCACTGTGCCAGAACATCGCTAGGCATCAGAAACTTCATATAATTTCTAGACTATATCAGTAACGTTTATCCATGCCATATAGTCTGAGGGGGCTTGTCATCCATCTGGCAGTGCTTTGCATGTAATTAACACACCAGCCGATCCTAGTTGAATATTCTTCTCTGGGACGTCTCGGGGCCCTCTGAGGGGACATCTCTGAAGCGTCCCAAAGTCAGCTGAAGTCAAAAGAACTTTAATTAGAATTTGACAGGAAGTTTGTCAGAAATACCAAAAGTGTCACACAGTCTGTTATCAGAAGCATTCTTAGTAAACTTGTTCTCTTAACAGAGAGAAGCCAATCCTAGTCCTGCACCAGCCTCCCTTTGGTAACAGTTCATTTACCGAATTAAGTCTAGTCTAATCTCAGCCTGACCACGCACAGAACTCCTTTTTTAGGGCTCCCCTTCTACTAACTTTCTACAACTTTGTTTCCATGTTTGTCCCTTATTTTTTCTCATCTAGAAACAACCAGCTGTAGGACCAAGTCACTTTTCCCTTAACAAACTACAGTTCCATTCCTCATACCTTTAAAAAAAAACAAACCCTCAAAGTGTATATCTAACTTTCCTACTGTATTCTGAAATGTTTCCCCCATTATTTTCAGTAGCTTCAATTACGCATCCAAACTAGAACCCCCAATTCCCCAGAATATCAACTCCCCGTGAATGTTTCAGTATCTTGTTTTGTTTGGGAATGACCTAGCTAGCCAGCTGTTCAGTAGCCTTCCATCATTTAGCCCAGTCCAGCACAACCCCAGAATTTCAAGTCACCAAATACCCAGAGAGATCACTCCTAAAACAACTATTTCTGAAGCGTTCACCCAGAAGCTTAGTTCACTTCCAAGAGTATCATACCAAGTTTTTCCTTGTTTTCTGACAGGCTGCAACAGAAAGAAGAACCTGCTGGCCTTCCACATTGATTATACCAGCAAACGTGAGCTAGCAGTAATATCAGGCCAGTTCAGTATTATTTCCTAGATCACATGAACCTCAAATTTGTTCTATCTAGCTTCCTTTGTACTTAGAAGTGTTTAATTTGTAAGCATTTTCAAGGCAATTATAGTTCATTTACAAGTTATTTTACAGAAAGACCGAACCAGAGATCTCAGTTTTTTTCCACCTGAGTTTTAAAAAACCTTTTTTTTTTCCCCCTTGAGAGCCCAGGTAGATCATTTACATCTCAAAGGTACAGGAAGAGAAGTGCAGATTCCTCCTCCGCTTTTACAAAACTCAACCATCTTGGCTATTTTCAGGGATTTTTTTTTCCAGTTCCCAAATGCTTGTTAGACTATATATATATATATATAAAACTAACATCGACATGCCTCACTTTCAGCCCAACCCGGCAGAGAGAACAGGATTTGGACTCAGATACTGAGACACTCACACACAGGAACCCTCCCCGCTGCCCCCCAGGATAAAAGGCAAATTGAAAAAGACCCACTTTGATGTAATAGAGCCATTAGGGACCATTGTTCTCCAGATCTCAGGGAGTACTGAGCCCACACAGTGTTACAGTAAAAAAATACCATTTGCTTTCATTTATGGGAGCAGAGCTGAAAATCTCCCAGTTTTGCAAAATAAACCCTAGGGGTGACTGTAAGGTGGAGTAGAGCTCTGATCATCTATTCTTAATTATTTATGGCAGATGTTACCAAATATCCAGCAAACAACAATTCAGAACGGCCTCTCGGGCACAGTTCCCTCGCCCCAAAAAAGGGAGTCCCAACCAACGTCCCATCAGAGATGAAGCTGAGTGAATGGCCATTTTCCCTTTCTAAAAGGGCAAATCCCCAAGTCCTGTGCCTCATTTTGAGGTGAAGCCAGTGCAGTCCGGGAGGATGCCCTGGTGTCCTCACCTGTGAGTCCCAGTGCTCCCCAAAGATGCCTCAACAGGCCGACACACACAGTACAGACAACAAACATGGCCCCACAGAGAAAAGACCATACGAGGTGTAGCCCAAAATTTCACTTCCACTCCCAGACGAGGCCTCCAAAGAGACTGGCCCAGCTCTTGAAAGAGAACGGACCCAGAGTGGCTTACTTTCCTCAAGGGAATGGTCTCGGGTGGCGTGCAGAGAACCCCCAGCCTGCTCAAGTGGAGCAACTCACCCTCAAGTGACACCAAACGTGGGCTCTAGCTGCGGACATTTTTCTGCTCCAAACAGCCTCATGCTGTGAGGTGGCTGGCACCTGTCAGGACAGACCCTCGTGGTTCCTGGAGTGAAGTGAGCTCCCGCAGCTTCTGGGGACCCAGGGAAGGGGCTACCTCTGACTGAGGTCGACTTGCCATGGGCACAGACTCCTAGGCTGGCTTTGCCAGACTTTTAACTGAACCCCAGTTTGTGTGCACGACACGCAGCAAGGCCAGGAAATACTGAAATGTTGGTGTTTGGAGCACAGGAAGGGTTTTTGCAGGGCCAGGCAAGGAGAACGGCGTAGCTCCTGCTCCAAAAAACCTCCAACTCCCCCGCAAAAAAAAAGGGTTTTGGCTGAGCCTTTTTAAAGGCCGTCTGAGGGGCGGGGGGCGAGGGGGAGGGCGTCCCAGGGTATGTGATCAGCTGTGCACAATTTCTAATTGGTTGATGGTGGTTAACCCTTAGGCGCCAGAAGGTATGGGGGCCATGTGCTCATGATCAACAAGTAGTTAATTTCTTACATTTGGTGGTAGTTTTTAGCATCTGAAAAACTCAGGAAATATACATGAGTGACCATTATCTGGGTATTTCAGAGAGGGGCTACAGCAGAGGACGTCGGGGCGCAGTCTCCGTAGTGTCCAGGAAGGCCCTGCAGTATCCTGCTCTGTTACACTCCTGCTCTGTTTTCTTTTCCTGGGGAGACTTGTTCACTACTTTGGCTTCAGTGAACATCTGTGTATCAGAGCTTCCACATTTATATCTTTAGCTCATGTGATTCTTCCAAGCTCCAGACCCACATGCCTAGTTGCTCCTTGAAAACTTTTCTCAGCATCTCAGAGGCACCTTAAATTCAGCCCAAGATCTCTCCTCAGTTCTGGTTCTTCCTAATCCCCCCCCCCCCATTTTTGTTTATGGTACCACCAACTTGGCCACGGTGGTTAAGTCAGAAGCTTCAGAATCCTGCTACGTTGCCTCACGTCCTCTTTTCCCACCCTACCAGTCAAATCTTGGTGATTTTTTTGCTCTGAAGTATTGCTCTGCTCCACTCATTTTCCCACCCCACAGCCGCGGTCCTGGTTCGGCCGTGGTCAGTGCCGGCTGAGGTCATTGCAGCAGCCTCTTGGTTTCCTCCAGGCGTTGTCTTCCCCCTGAGGTGCAGCCACACTGTAGCCAGGCTGAGATTTTGAAAATGCACATGTGATGTTTGAATCCTGGCTCCAGCACTCACTGGTCATGTGACCTTGGCAGGCTGCTAAGTCTTCCAAACCTTAGTTTCTTCATCTGTAAAATGGCTACAATAGTTCTTACCTCGTGCGATTGTTGTAAGAATTACATGAGATATATGTGCCTGGCGTGTGGCCAGCACTTGATAAATATTAGTGATGATGATGGTGACCATACTCTGCTCAAAACTTCTTCAGGGCTTCCCGTTGCCCTAAAAGCCCATTAAAACTTGCCGCACTCTCCTTAATTCCTCAAGTGTGCCATGCCCCCTCCTTCAGGGTCTTCACCTAAGGAGTCTTCTCTTTGCAGAATACGTGTTGTATCGTTAAATAATTAACTCATTTTTCAGATCTCGTTCAGCCTCCAAATCACTTTCTTGCATAAACTTTCCCTGAACTTCCCAAGGTGGGTCAGGTCTTTTTGTTATGTATTCTCTTACCTCTTACTACCTTGAAGTTACAGTTTTTATCCCTGTTTGCAGCTATAATTCTGTGTGTTTTGTGTTGTTGGGATTAATGACTGTCTTACCTGCCATTACCTGTCTTCTCTCCCTCTCTGCGGACAGAGACCTGTTTATTACATCCGCGGCCACCGTGTCTCTGGCGGGGAGCAGAATGCCTGTCGCGTGGTAGCTACTAAAATTATTTCTTCCATCAGTGAGGATTATATTTTAGTATTTTCTTCTCTGTTCTTCAGTGTTTGATTAAGTTTATTTTTCAACAGCACTGCCTCCTTTATGGGCAGAACTGTCTGAAACGGACCTTTCATGTTAATTAAGGACTGGTTCTTGATGGAAGAAACTCCCAGCCAGGGTGGTCACAGTCCTCTCAGAATCTGTCATTTTCTGGTCTTGAAATAGACTAGGGGGTAGCTTTTCCCCCTGGCAGGACGTGCTGTTCTCAGGCTCCTGTAGGTTTCAGGTTTTTGTGGCACTGGTCTATAGATTAGAATTCAAATTTTCTTTTGCTTAATTAAGTCTGTATTTGAAATAGGAAATATTTCAGGTTCACTGACATCATTAAATACGCCTTTGTGAACCTCTCGTGTAAGTGTTAAGCATGCATGCAAGGCTGCAATTGAATTAGGACATAGAGCATATTACACGTTAGAACTGGACGTGTTCTTAAAATCAGCTAAATTATCCTCCTTTCTTTAGGTGAAGTCATTCCTACTTGTTAAGAAATTGTGATTATTTACTTTTCCCTTTTCAAATCTGTATCTTTTACTTTTTTCTCTTTTGATATGTATATATTTTTCTGTTGGTGTGTAGTTTACATACAGCAAAATACATGGCTCTTAAGGGTCATGGTTCCATGAGTCTGGACAAACGCCAGTACTCGCATACTCCACCATCTTGCCAGGATTCAGAGCATCCCCGTAAGCGCATGCTGTTCCCTGAGCCCCTTCCCGGGCCATGCCCTTCCTGCCCCCAACATGTAGTGTTCTAATAACTCCCCCCCGGGCTAGTTGGCCTGTTGTAGACATTCCTGTAAGTGGAGCCGTGTAGTCTGTTCTCTGTTGTGTTGGGTTTCTTTTGCTCAGCGTTTTTTGTTTTGTTTTTTTTTTTTTCACATTTATGCGTGGTGTTGCGTGCGTCTGTAGTCACCCTTACTAACACTGGCAGTTTTCATTGCTCTCATTGGATAATCAGTTTATCCGTTCTCCTGTTGACGTGTTTCCAGCTTTGGTTTTTATGAATAAAGCTGTTGTAAACGTTTTATGCAGTTTGTGTGTGGATGTGTTTTCCTTTCTCCGGGGGATGTGTCTAGGAGCGGAATGGCTGGGTCCTAGGGTAGGTGCGTGTTTACCTCTGTGAGAGAACACCAGCCCGGCTTCCAGAGTGCCGGTGTACTTTCATGTCCTGGTTGCTTTCCGTCTTACTGGTAATTGGCTTTATCCGTTGTTTACATTTTGGCAGATTCAGTGGGTGTGTAGTGGGAGCTCACTCTGGCTTTAATTTGCATCTCCCCAATCACTAATGAGTCTGGTCACTTTTTCACTCGCTTATTGGCTAGTTGTATATCTCCCAGTCTTTCACCTATTTGTAAAACGCTGGGTTGTTTGTTTTTATTTGTGAGTCACAGGAGTTATTTACATATTCAGGACACAAGTCCTTGGGTAGTTACCAGTTTCTCCCAGTATGCGGCTTACCAGTTTATATTTGTGGTGGTCGCTTTGGATAAGCAGAAGAATTTAATTTCGATGAAGTCCAGTTGGTCAATTTAAACCTTACCAGTAGCGCTTTCTAACATAGATAGATACTCAAAAATCTTTCCCCTGGAAATATGCAGTTCGCTGAAGTGATGGGAAAGATTTTGTGGTCATAGACCTAAGTATTCGCATAGCAAATACAATGTGGTAAGTAGAATTTCTGCAAATACGGATGTGGGAGTAAAATGTCTGTTTGAAGATAATGGTGACGATTGTATTTATTGGTAATTGAAAGCCACTTGGAGTTCCTAGAACTTGCGCTGAAAGCAGTTTACTGTCACTTAAGTTGCTGATTATCTTGATGAGCCCACAGGAATGGGATGTGTTGTTACCTTAGGACGCCCCCATTTTGATAGTATTTTCGTTTATTCTTTAACTTCCATTCTGGGCTGTGTTAGCATATAGGCCGATGTTCTTATTTTTCCTGAACTCAGTAGCAGAGAGTGGCTGCTAGAAATCTAGTGTGACTGCTTGTTCATTTTCTTGACTCTGACATCTCTTTTAGAGGAGAATAAGCTCGAAGTAGAGGGTGAGAATGGTGAACAGCTTAACTGCCCCTTGATCCCTGGTGGGCTTGTTTCTTGCTTGTAGTGTGTCTCTTGCTGGGTTTAGATCAGTCTGAGAACTTGGTTTTGCTTTAATATATGAGAGTTTATAGTGTGATTTGCTGCAGAGAAAATAAATCCTTGTCATCAACTGAAAGAATACTAGACTAATGATCAGAAGGAATGAATTACATTAGAGGCTATTCCTTTGTCTCAGCCTCTGAGGTTCAGACTCGTTAAAAATCTTTGAGTTTCTTCTAAAATGATAGATGCATGTAAGTCAATGAAGTTAGTTAACACTCCCTTACTCCATACACAAAAATAAACTCAAAATGGCTTAAAGAGTTAAACATAAGACAAGACACATAAATCTCCTAGAAGAGAACATAGGCAAAGCATTCTCTGATATGAATCATAGCAGTGTTGTCCTAGGACAGTCTACCCAGGCAACAGAAACAAAAGGAAAAATAAACAAATGGGGCCTATTTAAATTTATAAGCTTTATACAGCAAAGGAAACGATAAACAAAACAAAAAGACAACCCATGGAATGGGAGAAGATATTTGCAAATGATGCAACTGACAAGGGCTTAATTTCTAGAATACAACAAAGTACCAATAACAAAAAACCAAACATCCTAATCAAGAAATGAGCAGAAGACATAAACAGACATCTCCTCAGTGAACACATACAGATGGCCAATAGGCACATGAAAAGATGCTCAATATCGCTAATTATCAGAGAAATGCAGATCAAAACTACAGTGAGGTATCACCTCACATAGGTTAGAATGGCCGTCATTAAAAAGTCCACAAAGGATAAATGCTGGAGAGGCTGTGGAGAAAAGGGAGCCCTCCTACACTGTTGGCTGGAATGTAGTTTGGTGTAGCCGTTAAGCCATTATGTAGCCATTATGGAAAACAATATGGAGATTCTTTAAAAAACTAAAAATAGACTTACCCTATGATCCAGCAATCTCACTCCTGGGCATATATCTGGAGGAAATTCTAATTCTAAAAGATACATGCACCCTAATGTTCATAGCAGCACTATTTACAGTAGCCAAGACGTGGAAGCAGCCTAAGTGTCCATCAACAGATGACTGAATAAAGAAGATGTGGGGGTTGTGTGTGTGTGGTGGACTACTACTCAACCATAAAAAAGAATGAAGTAATGCAGCAACATGGATGGTCCTAGAGATGATCTTACTAAGTGAAGTAAGTCAGACAGAGCAGGACAAATACCATATGAGATCACTTATATGTGGAGTCTAAAAAAAATGACACAAATAATTTATTTACAAAACAGAAACAGACTCACAGACATAGAAAACAAACTTATGGTTACTGGCGGGGAAAGGGCAGGAGGGATAAATTGAGAGTTTGGGATTTGAAGATACTAACTACCATATATAAAATAGATAAACAGCACTGTCCAACTGTAGCACAGGGAACTATATCAGTATCTTGTAATAACCTATAGTGAAAAAGAAGATGAAAAGGAATATATATGTGTATATATATAATGTGTGTGTGTGTGTGTATATAAAGCTGAATGTATGTATGTAAATAACTAAATCACTATGCTGTACGCCAGAAACTAACACCACCATTATAAACTAACTTCAATTAAAAAACAACAACAACAAAAATGTAGCCTCAGGGAAAGTGAGAGAAAAATAAAATGATAGAAATCGGAATACTTTCTTTTCATATTAAAGATTCATGAATCCAAATCATAGTGATCTTATAGGTTCTAAACTTTGTTTGAATATATTACATATGTGGTAAATACTTTATATGTGTCCCATTTCTCTTTCTTGAATATTGTTCTTAATTTAAAACTTACATGAGAAGGGATCAGACCCAGGAGTGCTTGAGTAACCGGCTGTTTTCTTCCTTCTGCCCCATCCTGTTGTGTAGTGGGGGCCGGTGGAACCATACATGGCTAGGTCTTAACTGACATCTTCTAGGTGTGTTGGGCATCAAGGTAAAGATCTCGCCGCCTTGCGACCCAGCTGGTAAGACTGGCCATAAAAAAGCCCCTGCCTGTCCATGTGAGCACTGTGGAACCCAGAGATGAAATACTGTCCACCGCCCCCATCTCCACCCAGAAGGGTGGGACGCCAGAGCCACCTGCTGTGCCCCAGCCGCTGCCCACAGCGTAAGAGGGACTTCTTAGCAGCTGGATCTGGAGTTGGATGTTGCTCTATAAAGACCTTTAATAAAATCTTTTTAAAAGAAAAAATAAGATAAAATAAAATTTGTAGTAGGATATGGTGCTGGTGAGTGAGTATATGTAGATAATTACTGTGTTTTGCCACTTTGCAACCTTTCTTTTTGGACTCAAACTCTATCCTGTACTTCTTGTATACATTCTGTAGTACTAAAAGTATGAAAGATTCTTTTTGACTTAAGTATTTGAAAATGTTTCTCTTTGCTTCAGATCAAACATGAATAAACCCAGAATGTATAAAATTAACATTTTTATTAGGATTGTGTTTTGTATTTTGGCCAGTTTGTATTAAGGTGGAATTGTTTGTGTTAGCTGGTGACTGACTAATTGTTACAGAGTAAGAGCAGTTCTCTGTATTATAGGGAAGGGTGCAACTTTCTAGGGACTTCATTTGCATCTACTATCCAGTAGCCATTAGCTTTCAGAGTTACTTGTCAAAATTTGTTTTTGTCAATCTCATCAAAAATTTACTGAGTACTTTTTTTTTGGAAAAAAAGTTTTAGGGGGGAGGTAATTAGGTTTATTTATTTAATGAAGTTACTGGGGATTGAACCCAGGACCGTTTGCAGGCTAGGCATGTGCTCTACCACTGAGCTATCCTCCCCACCGCCCCTGCCACCACCATTAGTTTTTTTTAATGGAAGTATAGTCAGTTACACTGTCAATTTCTGGTATACATTGAGTACTTACTATACCAAACATGAGCTGTCCCCCAGAGTGAAAAGATGACAGTCACTAAGTTTATTGAAGTTTTTATTGAAGATAGATACAAAGAAAGAAATTGCAAGTCAAGTCTGGTAAGTGCTGCTCTTAAGAAATCTGATAGCACAGATCAGAACAGCGAAGACCTTGAGGACTGACTTGAGTGTCTTTAGTAAGAATTATTATAAACTTGTTTGCATCTTGCACTAAGTTGACCAATGTATGTAGTTACATGTTTCAGAAAAAAATTGTTCTCAATTTAGTATAATAGTGTGCTCTACTGATATGTTTTTCTAATGGTCAACTTGACAAATAGTGCACTGAGTTCTCTGTGATGTAATGTTTGTGATGATGACCATTTTCATGTCTGCATAGTATTCTCTTTCTCTGACTAAACTATCTCTGGACTACATGGTTCTGTCATCTTGGAAATCAGGGTAAACTGGGTCAAAGCATTCCCTTGCGCGAAAAAACTAATGATAGTTTATTTGTTGGAGGTTTTGCCTCAAAAGAGCTTTTGATATTTATTTGAAATATCTGAAGCGTTGTTGTGATCTTTTGTTGTTTTTGCAGATGTATCTTTCTAGAAAAGGTCATAATCCCTACCAGAGATTTAAGAATTCTCATTAGTGTTGCTCACAATACCCTACCATTTCATTGACATACAGTTTGGCGTAACTGCAGTGCAGTCCTGGGGGTGGATTTTAAGCAGTGGCTTTCCCAGTCTCCCAGTTCAAGCTGAGTGCTAGAGTGAAGGGAAGTGGCCTAGTGAGCGTCTGTGGAGAACTGGGGGCGTGCGAAGTGAGAGATCATTTTGGAGAGTGTCCTGAGTGGAATTCCCAAATAGGAGCTTCCCTGACATCTGACGTCTGAGATCTTCCTGCTAAATTCAGCGTGTCTTTTCTGGCTGATCCTGGTAAATGTCTGTGATCTGTGCAAGTACGCTCACTTTACCTCCTGTGTGAACATGCTCGAGAAAGAGCAGCCTAGCTCCTAGCTTGGTGCGCCTTTCTTCTCCAGGGGAGCTGGCAGGAGTTGTGACACAGTGCAGCTGGCTGGAATGTAGCCTGGAGTAGGGGTGTTGATCTCCACTCTTAGTGGGGAAGACTGCTGTGCAGCCTCCTTGGCTGCGGGGCGCGAGCCGAGCTAAAGGAGCAGGCGCGGCAGTAGCCGTGTTCTCCTTCTTGACCACAGTCGTCACTGCTGTCCTGGCTTAGCCCCAAGTGCTGAAGTGTGTGTGACTCTTAGCCCTAGTCAACACCTGCTTCTCCTGGCTTGAATGAATCTGGTGATGAATGTCCAGAAGACGAAGAACAGTTGTGCCTAGAAATCAGTTTCATTGTTGAATTTAACTTCTGATAGTTCCCTTGGGGTAATTTTGCTCAGGATTTATCTGGATTCTTGGACTTGCAAAGGTAAAGAATAGAGCTAGGGGTTGATGATAGACTTCAGAGAACTAGCATTTTCACACGTGTTTTATGAAGGATTTTGAACCCCAGCAGCTGTTAAGATTCTTTACAGTGTGATGCTGGCAGTTAAATGTATTTAAAAACTCGTATTCGTGAATATTCAAATACATGATGAATTTATTATCAATTTAATTTTTATAAGAAAAGCCAGTGTTTTTCAAGAGTTTGAAGACTACTATAATTGAAAGTTCACTGCTTGCTCAGCATAATACCAAAACCAGAAACAATAAAAAAAAGATTCTTTGTATTTAAACTTTTCTCTATTTAAAATTGACATAAACTATGTTAAACGATGTTAAAAGAAAAATGGCAGATTTGGAGGGGGAAGGGTATAGCTCAAGGGGTAGAGCGCATGCTTAGCATGCTTGAGGTCTTGGGTTCAATCCCCGGTACCTCCTCTAAATAAATAAAATTAGACCTAATTACCTACCCCCCCCCAAAATGACAGATTTGGAAATATATTTGTAACATACACAGCAGGGAAAAGGTTATTTTGCAACTGTAAGGAGATCTTACACTGGACTAGAAGAAAGGTTAAATGTCCCCAAAACAAAACAGGCAAAGAGCGAGAACAGATGAGTCACAAAGGGAGGAACACAGGGGTGCCAGCAGATACGTGGAGAGATGCTTTTACTTGTAATCAAAGAAATGCCAGAAAAAGAAAAAAGAGAAGAAAGAAAATACCCAGTTGTCAAAGGTCTGGGAAAGTGGCCGTGCCCAGACACTGTTTGGTAGAAGTTTAAATCAGTACAGACCCTTTTAGAGATAATTTGTAATGTGGATCAAAAATATAAACTGCGTACCTTCTATTCCAGCAATTCCAGCATTCAGAATTTATCTCCAGGAAAAAGTTGGATATATGCGCAGAGAGACACATATGAAGATGCTTGTAATAATAGTGAAAAATGAAAATGAAACTACGTATTTAACAATAGCTATTAAGTAAATTAAACTCCATACATTGAAGGCAGGCATATTTTTCCCCATTTTTTAAAATTGTTATAAAATGTACCTTACATTTTACCATCTTAAATTTGCCATCTTACCCAGTTTCCAGGTGTACAGTTCATAAGGTGCATTCATACTGTTGTGCAGCCATCACCACCACACCCAGGTCCAGCGCCCTTTTCATCCTGCAGAACTGAATCTCTGCTCCCATTAAGCAGTAACTCCCTATCTCCCGCCTCCCCTCGCCTTCCCAGCCCCTGGCAACCACTGTTCTCCTTTCTGTCTCTATGAATTTCACTACTCTGGATACCTCATATGAGTAGAACTATATAATTTTCGTCATTTGCGACTGGCTTGTTTCAGTATCCTGAGGATTCATGTTGTAGCACGTGCCAGAGTTTCATTCCTTTTTAAGGCTGAAAAATATTAAATTTTTTTTAAGTTTAATTTTTGAGTGGAGAATACATCCACTTAGTCCAAATTCAAGAGGAGGATTAGGAGAAGAGAAAGATGGAAAGTGACTGAACGTGTACGGGTAATTCAGGTGTTCTAGAGTTAGATAGTAGTGATCAGTGTACAACTTTTAATATGCTGAAGACCACCAAACTGTACACTTCCAGCAGGTGTACTTCACAGTATATGGGAATTACATCTCAGTAAAGCTACTGCTAAAAAATTTCAATGTCAGTTATATGTCAGTAAAAAACATTTTTATGCAGAATAAAGTTTTCTTACAAGTTGTCCCTCAAACATTCCAGTTTTTTATTTTTTTGTTACAAAATAACCATTATTTCTTCTGTAACATTCCAGAAGTATTTTTATTTTTATGAATTTTTTTCATTTATAGTAAAAAAGTAAATATTTATTGTTTTCTCCCTTTTAACAAAAGTGATAGCAAATTGAATACAGTGTTCTGCACCCAAGCGGGCATCTCTGAAGTCTTTTTCTCTTTTTTTTAAAGGCAAAAATGCCTCTTTTTATTGATTACACGTGTACTGTAGGAGATTTAGACAGTACAAAAAAGTGTCAGGAAAGATGTAAAACCTGCCCGTACCCGAGATGGTCGTGGTTATTGTTTATGTCCTTTTAGACGTTTCTCTGCATGTATCTACTCTTTCAGAAGTTAGAATTGAGATCATCCTACACTTGCTATTATGTAAACTGCTTTTTTACACTTAAAAACTATGGTCACAACATACTATTTTATCAGTAAATATAAATCTACATTTAAAACACTGGTGCGCAGTACTGAGGTGTGTGGAGACTTTTCGCTTACTTAACTCATTACCTATTAACATCCATTTAGGTTGTTCTAATCTTGTCACTGTTGTAAACTACTGTGAGCGCCCTTGCACACTTGTGACGCCACTTCCTTGAGGTATTAACTACACTGCAATATTTTGCAGCCTGCCAGAAGTTTTAAACAACATACTTTGTTTTAATACTTTACTTACTGTATTATTATTATTTTGTTTCTGGGGATGGAGGTAATTAGTTTTACTTACTTTTTTAGAGGAGGTGCTGGGGATTGAACCCAGGACCTTGTGCACCCTAAGCATGCGCTCTACCACTTGAGCTATGCCCTCCGCCCCTAAACAATGTATGTTTTGACGTACACACCAGAAAGAGTTTGATAATATTATCACGTCTGTAGAGAGATGGCGCAGGCATTTATATCACTCTGAAACCCAGAAGGGTGGAGTGTGTCCCAAATTACGTAGCTGTTTAGTGTGAGAGCTGGGACTAAAACTCACATCCTCTGACCGTGGGTTAGTTTCCTTCCACTGCGGCACACTGCCAGGCCTTGAACACCTTGCATACAAAGAGCGATTTTTTTATTGTTGCTTCTTCATTTCTAAAAACATGATTCTTGATGTAACTTTCTCTTCGGTTCTTTGTATTATGTGCTAGAATTTATCCATTCAAATTAATGGTCCATATACCTTCTTTAAGGATACAGGCTTGGATATACCCTTGCAAACATTTTAGTAGTTTGTCTTCACTAACACTTTCTTCTTCGTTTAATTACTCAGCATTCTGTTATCTTCTTCTGCATTGATAGCTCACATAATCTCAGTTTTTTGTTTTGTCTGTTTTTTGTTTCTGATTTTAAAGCTTCAAGTTACCTTATTACCTTTGGGTGGTACTAGCTTCAGTGGGCTGGGAGAGTGCTTTAATTTGAATGCCAACTCTCTTCCTACTGTGTGATCGTGGGACAAGTTAGGTCTCTGTAAGCCTGCTGTCATCACCAGTAAAACTGAAATAATAGTACATGTGTCATCGTGAGGATAAATGAATTAACATGTGCAAACTGCTTGGCACAGTCTGGCATGCACTCATTAAATGTTTATTATTTAATGTGCAGATTTAACTGTAAAGCATTGAAAGGTCATTTTGTATTTTGACATTCTTTGTTTCTGGTGAAGCGTTTTGTAAGATGTGTTTGTAGACGCCCCCGTCTTTCCTCTCTCCTTGCCTTCAGGTCTGCGTCACACCTTTCATTCACTGAGAACAGGATCTTCATTTGGTCGTGGTTTAGGCCGAGTGAAGAGCTGCCAGACGTACCTTGTTTCCTGTTGGGAATAAACACAAATTAAATTCCTGACATTTTACAGATTATCTCAAGCATTTTTAAAGACAATGTAGAGCAGAATAACGTGAATCCTAATTTGCTAGATGCAGGTTCCGAGAACCCAGGGAGCTACTTTCTGACCGACCCCCCTCCCCTCAAAGCTGCTTCGTTTTGCTCCTTGAGGAGGAAAGCTGATGTGGGTTCCCTCTCTCTGTCTTGACTCCAGCACATGCAGATGACAATCCAGGCTCTCCAGGATGAGCTGCGGATCCAGAGGGACCTGAACCAGCTGTTTCAACAGGAGAGTAGCAGCCGGACCGGGGACCCGTGCGTGGCGGAGCTGACGGAGGAGAACTTCCAGAGGCTGCATGCCGAGCACGAGCGCCAGGCCAAAGAACTCTTCCTTCTCCGGAAGACTCTGGAGGAGATGGAGCTGCGCATCGAGACACAGAAGCAGACCCTGAATGCCCGCGACGAATCCATCAAGAAGCTTCTGGAGATGCTGCAGAGCAAGGGACTTTCTGCCAAGGCTACCGAGGAGGACCACGAGAGGACAAGGAGGCTGGCCGAGGCGGAGATGCACGTCCACCACCTCGAAAGCCTTCTGGAGCAGAAGGAGAAAGAGAACGCCCTGCTGAGAGAGGTGAGGGGCCGCTTTCTCGGTCACGACTTGCTGGTTGTCTTTTCTTCCTGATGGGTCAGTGCCTCAGCCTAGATGAAGGCGCACGCCCTCCTGCGCTGGTGGGTGGGGGTTTCTTCTTGGGCATTTAAGTTCTGCTCCGATTTCTGTTCTGATTTGCTATCTTGTGTGATGTGTCATTGGAGTGTGTGCTGGCTTGATAACTTTCTGAGGGTTTTTTTTTTTTTCCCCTCCTGGTTTCTGTAGACTCATTTTACTGCTGGAGGGACACAGAATTTCCTTAGTTTGTAACTCATCTCTTGATTTGTTCATGGAGACACACAACAACCAGAATCAGAGTAGCTAACTATTGCTCAATTTAAAAATAATTGATAATTGAAAGGAAGTGACTGCCTCAGCCTATCTGTACTTGTAAAGTCCTTGGGAGCAGTAACGGATGTTTGCCCTGTGGTTTCCGTGGAAACTGTTGCCCTGCTGTAAAAGATATGTGATAAAAATCACTTGTTGCCACAGAGACACAGCTAGAAAGAATGATAGAGGCATATTGTCATTTTTTTTTTTTAGAGAGAAAACTCAGATAATAGCTGACCACTGTGGCTTTTGGTAATCTTTTGCTTTTCTAGGTAATGTTTCATTTTAAGAAAGGATAAATAAAGAATCCATCTTACACTGAATTAAAAAAATTGACAGCTATAATTCTCTACATGAGGTCAGAGACTTCAGATAACTTTCACATTTGGTTAGGGGGAAAAAAAATCTCAGAACTACTTTAGTGCCAGTCTGAATAATCCCTTTTTAAATGAAATGTGAGGAAAGAGGTTAAAAGCAGCAAAACAGCAACTTTCCATGAGGATGGAAATGCTCTGTATCTGTGCCTTTCAGTATGGCAGCCACCAGCCACGTGTGACTCTGGAGCAGTTGAAATGTGGCTAGTGTGACTGAGGAACTGAATTTTAAATTTTATTTAAATATAGCTAATTTAAAATTAAATTTATATGTGGAATCTAAAAAAAGAAAAAAAAGGACACTAATGAACTCATCTATAAAATAGAAACAGACCTGCAGACGAAGTGAACAATCTTATGGTTACTGGGGGAAAAGGTGGTGGGAAGGGATAAATTTGGGAGTCTGAGATTTGTAAATGTTAGCCAGTATATATAAAAATAGATTAAGGGGGGAGGTATAGCTTAGTGGTAGAGTGCCTGCTTAGCATGCACAAGGTCCTGGGTTCAACCCCTAGTACCGCCACCAAAAATAAATAAATAAATAAACATAATTACCTCCCCCCCAAAAAATGAGTTAAAAAAAAATAGATTAAAAGAAAAACAGATTTCTTCTGCATGGCATAGGGAACTACGTTGAATATCTTGTAATAACCTTTAATGAATGAGTACATGTATATGCATGACTGGGATACTGCATACCAGAAATTGACACGTTGTAACTGACTATACCTCAATTTAAAAAATTAAATTAAATTAATTAAATTTAAGAATTGCTACATAATGGCTACTGTATTAGATACTGCAGCTATGCATAATGTAAAGTCACCTGCTTTTCTTAATAATTTGTTTCGACCGCCCTCCTTTGTCAGTACAGATATAGTTTTGCAATTTCAATTGAAGTTGTAACGTTCCGTTGCATTTACTTGTGTCTCTTACTGTTGAACATTTAGACCACTATTAAATTTTCATTATTACTAAACTGTGCTGCACCGAGTACCCCAACCGTACATCCCTGTACATTACTTTTTTTCCTTAGGATAAATTCCCAGAAATGGACTTGCTCAAAGGGTGTATACATTTTCAGAACTCCAAGTATCAGTCTTGTGTCCCAGAGTGACTGGACCCCCTGGTCCTCGCGCAGTGTCCACTGTGTTCTTAGGGTTATCCTGTGGCTGTGTAGGTTACACTCTTCCATCGACTAGACCGTACTGTTTTAGAAAATTTTCTGTCAGCTACTCCATTATAGCCACCACGCTGAGTTTCTTTCAGTTTACGTTAAAGAGTATGTATTCTAGTGAGAAAGCCTGGAGCCTGGCCGTGGACACCGGTAGAGAAGTGGTGATGATCTCAGAGAGCACGCAGCATGCGAACCGCACCAGCATCGCGATGAACTTGGAATGTTACGTTTTAACTGCTTCTGTTCTGGATATTTCAGCCTATGCCCCTTTATTTTTGAGTTTTGGAGTTAATAAGTAGTGAATAGTTAAGGACTGTGAAAAGCCGTAGTGTTATTCTGGCAGAGAGCAATCAAAATATGGCAAATTTGAAAAAGTAGTGGGAAAAAAGCATGAATTAAAGACTAATTTTGAAATAACAAGCTCCAGAGATAGCAGGTCCCACTTCTGAACATCACGTGGACAGAAACACAGGCCTTGTCAGTCAGGCCAGTGCACAACTCCAGCCGCCACTCGTGACGCGGTGTCATCGTGCAGCGAACGCTGCTTTGTGGGGTGAGCTTGTTTAAGAGCAATGGAAGTGGTTGCTGCAGGGCAGATGTTTAGAATGCTTGTTCTCTTTCCTCTTTTGCCTACTTGCCTTCGAAATTGAAGACTTAGCTCAAATTTCATCCTCCTGTGAGGTCTTCCTCATGCAGCTCTGTACACATCTGCAGATGAACCCGTCATACTGGAATATACTTACACGTGTGTTTCTTTGTTGTGCACTTAATTCTTTGTGATACGGAGGGATACGTGTGTATATAGGTATTAATCTTGTCAGTGTCTCACAAACACACAGCGAATACTCAAGAAATGTTAGTTGAGTAAGATGAAATGTAGGGAAAGAAATTTAAACCTGGAGCTTACGAGAAAGAAGGATAGCTTTTCCAATTCTGTTTTTCCTGTGTGACGACTGGATACTAAAACCTGATGAAGGTTAGAAAACAAACTAAAACTCAAAACCAGTTTTGCTTATGAGTTTAAATACAGAAATTATTAATAAGACATTGGCAGATAAAATCAGTATTATGATAAAAGGATGATACTCTCACCAAAAGGAGTTTATTCTGGGAATGCCAGAATGGCTCAATGTATCATACACAGTTATTAAATTATAGATAGAAGGAAAAGATAACCCTGTAGTATTTGACAGCTCTCTCAAAGACATTAGGTAAAATGTTACAGTTTGAAAACTAAACCAAATGAACCAAAAATAAGCATTGAATGATACTTTCATAGCATTATTTAAATAAAAACCACTCAATAATTGTGTGTTATAAACATATTTCAAACTGATAGCCAGCGTCATGCTCACTGTGACATACTAGACACACCCATTAAAGTCAGGGGAGGGCAGAGGTAGCTGTGCTCGTCAGTGTTCAGCATCATTCTGGAAGTGTGAGGCCGTGCAGTTAGAAGGAAGCGGGGTAAGTAATACAGGAATGGCGATGGGAGGGACAGGGCTAGACTTTCACTACAGTGTAGATGGGAACGTTAACGTCAAGATGTTGCCCTCCCGCAGATCTGTCACTGTGATGTAATCCCGGGGGAGGCTTCCTTGAAACGTGCCCAGGTGATGTTGCAGTTTGCAAGAACAGTGCAGGAACCCATGCTTAAGCTGGTCTTGATACCTGTATTTGAAACTCAGGGATGTTAAAATGTGTGGTCCTAGCCCAGGAACAGATAGATCAATGAAACAGGGAGGAACCCAGAAACAGTGCGGTTTTGAGTACGTGGCGCATGTTCTGGAATAACGGCCATCTATCTGGAGGACATTTCCCTCGTTACAGCAAATTAAATTCCAGATGAAATAAAGAGCTACTTCTTAAAAAATGAAAACACTAGAAGAAAATGTAAGTTGGAAGCTTTTAATATAATCTTGAGATAGGAAAGACTCTTTTGTTACCATAGCAACAACCTTAAATAATTAAATTTGTAAATGTTAGAAAGTACAATTAAAAGTTAAAATGATACTTTAGGGTAAAACTTTGTAACATGTGGCTAGACTATTGCATAAAGATTGTTTCTAAAATAATAAGATGCTAGAGGCACTTGGTACCACTTTTCTTTTGTCGTTTACCAAGAAATTACCTACTGAGCCTCTAATGCGTATTTGGTCCTGGGATGGGCGCTGGGTGTGCATTTGTCGTGCCAGAACACGTGGTCCGTGCCCTCCGAGAACTTAAAAACCTAGTGAGAGACAGTAAACTGGTGACTGTGAGACAGAGTAAGTTAATTGAGTCTAATGACGTTGGGGGAGGGACTTTCTGTAACAGGGAAGCGTCTCTGAGGAGGGGCCCTTTAAAGGAGAGCTGAGGAAAGATGGATGGTCTTGCCGAACATTTGGGTAAAATCACTTCATGAAGAAGGTTGACAGTTCCAAAGGCCTGATGGGAAGGAGTCTTGAAGCAGCGGGGAGCGCGGGGCAGAGCACGCGGTGTAAGGGGAGGTGGAGCAGCTGAGAGCGGGAAGGGGTAGCCAGGGCGGACTCCTTCATTCCACTCGTCACACGTGTGTTGGGCACAAACCTGTCTGCAGAGCACTGAGGAAGTGGCGGTGAACAGGGAGAGGTCCGTGCCCTCTGGGAGGCAAAGCACTTGCCTTCATGATCCTTGCAGATCATGCAACAGTGTTACTCAAACTACAAGAGAAAACTGTCCCAGTGTTTCATCAAGGGAGTGATAAGATCTAGTTTAGCTTTTAAAGCAGACTCTGGTCGTGTTGAAAATAAACGGGAGAGAGTCAAGAGTGCACGAGCAAGTCTAGTAACAACGTGCCGGCTCTGATCTAGGTTGGGTGGATGGCGACTTGTCCGTTGTGTCACTGGTGCGTCAAGAACGGCAGAAAGAATTGCGAGTTGGCAGCACGGGATGCCCGTAGGTTTTATTGTTGTTGGATTATTGACCATCTTTTACAAAATCGGTATTTCATCAAGTCCAAGGCTCATAGTTTTCCCCATTTTAACAGTACGAAACTGAGTCTTAGCCTTGATGGCATCTGACGGCGTCAGCCAGCAGGGCAGCGGTGCTGCTGATCGCCGCCCATGCGCCCGTGGCCACCGCGCCTCGCCGTGTACCGCTTCAGTGGGTGTTGTGAGCACGTTTCTCATGGTGCCCTTCGTTGTGGTTCGGTGTGTCTTCAGTAATACTGTGCTGTGACTCAGCATTGAAACGAAAAGTTACTGGTACGGAGGAAGTTGTAAAAACAGTTCAAAATGATGTATGATTAAAACTCTATGGTTAAATAAGTAAAATAGAGTCTTGCGGTCAGTGTAAAATGAAAATTCTGAATGACACAAGCTTGGGCCATGATTTATTTGGAGACATGTTCTTCTTTCTTGCCCGCAAATTAAACAGTGGTACTATGTGACCATCCGTGGCGTCTTAGATTTGAAATACAGTGACATAAAAATGGCATTTATATCCAAGAACTTTTGCGATTAGTTTTCCGTTTTGTTTGTAAACATAATTCTGTAGATGGCAGGTAAATGATCCCCGAAGTAAAAGCCAAAGAAGAACATGAAGTGTGAATTAAGCGCTGTCTTTGCTATTTGTGCTGAAGTTACGTTGTTACGTGACTTGTCAGCCTTCCCTTCGCGTCGTTCACTGCAGTGCCTTTCCTTGGACTGGCAGAAGAGGGAAGACACCTGCTGGACGGACGCTGAACTACAGCCAGGACAGCGCCTGGGGCTGGGGCGAGTGGAGTGCGAACAGGCTGCAGGGTATATACCAAGTTTTGGTTCTCAGTCTGTTGGCAGAAAAGACCGAGGTTGGCTGTGGAAGTTTTGGATCTGCAGTCCACATGCATTGTCTATAAGCTGAATAAATAATACATTTCAGAACTGTATGTGCTCCAGCTTTTTAAAAATGTAGATCCTATTATGATGAACAAAATACTAATCTGTTTAAAAACATTTAAATTTATGCTAATTTTTGTTTCTATTACGTTTCAGTCAACAGACCTGGTTTAGTGCAGCTGCTGTCCCAGGAGGATGTGCAGCAGTGTTTGAGGTTGGAGGTCCTGCCATCCGCCCCGGCCCTGGCCGGAGTGCTGACTCTAGCTAGCGTGTCTCAGGGGTGCCTGTCTGCGTCATTGGCAGTGGTAAGGCGGCAGCATCTTTCTTAGCAGAGTGTTTTGTCTTGCAAGGGCTAACTGTGAGGGTTACCGTGATGCTCACGAGCCTTGCTTCTAGGCTCTGTGGGGGCAGGTCTAGATAGCCTTCCCTCTGGGGCTGCAGTCCCTCTGCCCCCAGGACCTGGCCTTGCTGGTGTCTCTGCTCAGTGCCTCGGACGTGCTCTCCACTCGGGCGTTTTGGGCCTTGAATTTTTCCCACCCCAGGCCAGTTCAGCACTTGTTCAACTTGTCGCTCTCTGGTCCTGTGCCCGGTAGTTGTTCTTTGTCTGACATTGTGGTGTCTTGCCCTGTGCACACACACTTAGTGTGTGGTCAGAGGCTCAGGGGGGCCCTGTCAGGTTAGACGTTGCTGCTTTTCTGGCCAGCTTCCTGCTCTGCGCTGTTCCGCTCCGCACATTCCCACTGTCTTTAGGACTCTTATCCACTGAGCTCTGCAAGACTGCTCTTTTCTGTTTGACCTTCCCCTCCCTGCATCACGCGGTGGATAAGAAGTCTGGACCATGACCTTGTTAGTGTGTCTTCTCTCTCAAGGGTCTTAGTCCTATGTTGCTTGTGTTCCGGCGTCTGAAAACAGTTGCATTCTGTCTAGTTTTAAAATAGTTTATGACAGGAGGGCCAGTCTTCCATCTGTGATGTCAGATTGTGTTGACCTTGTAGAGAGTGAGAGGTAAATGGGAAACTCGCTGAAGAATGTGAAGCAGACTGCAGCCGTGATTTGTCGGCGCTTTATCAAGATCATCCCATTGCTTTCTTTAAAGTGGACAGAGGAAACGGGAGAAGCTTAACTAGAGGGCGTTGGAGTAACCTAGGCTTGAACTAGACTGGAAAGGGGCTGAAATGATCAATTCAAGAAACGTTTTGAAGATACAACAGTGAAGACCTGCTGTAGAATTGGTGGTGGGAGATGGAGATCTGGGAGGAATGAGAGGAGACACTCAGGTGTTTGGCTGGGGCCCCTGGGAGCTAGTGCCGCTCACGGAGACGGGGAGACTCAGCGGCCGTCACAGGAGGGGCTGGATCAGGGAGGAGAAAGTCAGGAGTTCTGTTTGGGATAAAATAGGTTTGAGTTACCTAGTGGACACCTGAACAGAGATGCCGCGTGGGCAGCTGGGTGTATGAGTCTTGAAGTCAGAGCGGAGAGCAGGTGTGGAAGTCTGCCAGCATCTCACTTGAATCTTGTGTGGGAGCAACGTAGCAGATGAGAGCGTTTAGATGCAAAAGAGAAAAGAGTTTAGGGCTGATCACCTGGTCACTTTAGTGTTGGGGGGGTGGGCGTCTAGCCACCAGTGTCTGAGGAGTGAAAGGTAGTTTTCACAGACTGGCGTGTTAGAGAAGAAACTTACCCCGGATATAACTCAGCGAGTGCCAGAGGCGGGCCGTGAGGCGCGCTGCTGGGGCGACAAGAGGCGGTGCACGTCCCGCAGCGCCCGAGAGCAGGGCTCAGAAGATTCCCTCTGTAGCCAGTTCTCCAAAGCCCGTGAAGCGCTCACCAGCGTACCAGCCACTGTTGTGGGCACTTTGGATCCATCGGTGAACGAAGCAAAGGCCTGGCCCTGGTGGCACGAGCGTGCTTACTGAGGAAGATAGAAAATAAACAGAACAGGTGACAAGTAAGCGTGTTGTGGGGCATGTCAGAGGACAGATGTGCGGGAGAAGGGATGGGAGAGGAAGGTAAAGGGAAGGGGCAGGTGGATTGTTTATGCTTTCAGTTTTCAGGTGTAAAGCAGGGTAGGTCATACTAAGAAAATTAAACATTACTTTGTTTCTTATGAAAAACTTTAAACTCACACTTCTTTTCTTCATCATAGATTTTAAAGCCCGTCCCTGACACGCTGTCACTTACAGACATGACACTTGCAGACTCTAGTGTGCAGCTCTGAAACAGGTAGACGGCTTCCTGCATAACCAGCGCCATGGTCGCAGCTACCGGTCCTGCTGGTGTCAGAGACGTCGGAACCAGGGCTTGACGGGACAGATGTTGAGGGCAGAACGTTTAGGAGCATCTGGAGCATGAGGAGGCTGCCGGGCCTGGCTGCTGGGCCGCGGGGAGCCCCGTGTGGCTGCCGCGTGGGGACAGAGGGCAGAGTGGCAGAGACGAGGTTGGCGGGCTCAGAGTCACTGGGGGAGCCACGACAGGGTTGGAGCAGGGGGTGGCGAGGCCAGCCAGATTCGCGTTTAAAAGGGTCACTGAGCGTTCTGCTGGGGCCTGCAAGGCCTGGTTAGGAGGTGGTGGTTGCAGCAAAAGGTGCCTGTTTGTTAGTGTCTCGCCCCAGTGGCAGCCCTGGAGGTGGTAAAAAGCTCTTGCATTTTGAACGTGTTCTGAAGGTAGAATTGACTGGATTTCCCGACTGGTTGGCTGGAGTTTGAAAGAGAAAGAAGGTTCATAGTTTTTGTTTTGTTTTGTTTTTTGTCGTCGTTGTTGTTGTTTTTAGTTGAAGTGTAGCCATTTTACAGTGCTGTGTCAGTTTCTGGCGCACAGCACCGTGTTTCAGTCATACACGTACATACATATGTTCCTTTTCATCTTTTCCGTTAGAGGTTCTCGTGGGTTTTTGACCGGAGTTACTGGGAGGATGGAGCAGGCTTGGGGGCCCCACCAGGAGCTTAGCCCATCGTGGGCAGAGTTTGAGGTGTTTTTTACACACGGTGGGTGGGTGGGATGCGGGGTGAGGGGAGTGTTTAAGGCTGGAGTCGGGGAGGGAGGTGGCAGAGGGGGCGCTGGGCAGTCAGTGGTTTGTGTTGCAGTGTCAGCTCAGACGGGAAGCGTGGATGCTCAGACATGACTGGTGTTTAAACTGTCGACTGTTTATAATTTAGAACTTTTGTCGCATCATTTCAGGAAGAGGACTCAGTGAAGTTTGCACTTCTGTTTTCTGTTTCTCTCAAACCATTTTTCCTGGTCAGGCAAGAATGACTAAATTAGGCGACGGGTGTAATAGAAGCGTCGAGCGCTGCTCAGAGGGAGAGTATCCGTCTGTGCGCTCTGCAGTCACCGGGGACCGTGGAAGCACTGACTGATTCAGAGACTCCCCAGAATCTGACGAGGGAATAGCCTGAGGGGGTCTGGTGACTCCGGGTGGTCCCTGAAGACGCTGGCTGTGTGTTCTACCATCTCCTTTATTTCTTCCTGACCCTGAACTGACTGACGTTTGGATAAAAAAAAGCTATGTTTTTCTGACACTTGCTAAACATGGACTCTTTAGGGAACTCGTTCAACAGTCTTACGTTCTTTTTCGTTCTGATCGTAGCCCCTGTGGAGAGAGCTTCCCTCCCGGGCAGCCAGGTGCTGGGGGCCGTGGGCGGGAGCTGAGGGCACGGTGCTCTCCGCGGCTCCGCGCAGTGCGGACCGTGGCTGCTTTGCTTTCTCCTCCTACAGAGGGGCTGTGCCTGACCCCCCTTCTGGGTTGCTGGGGTTCTGATTGTCCGTCTCCCAGTCATAGCACAGCAAGAGCGATGCGCCAGGCTGGGCGTGTGCCGTAGCTTCCCCTGCGGTGGCCGCGGTGTCTGCCTGCCTCCTTGCACGTAACTAGGTGTTCGGAGACGGGGACCCCTCCCCCCGTGCCCCTTGGCCCGAGTGCCGCCTGTGGGTTTCCTGATCTACACGGGAAGGTCAGGGAGACAGAAAGCGTTCGTGTCTCACGAGGCTGGGGTGATCACCCTTTGCACGCAACTGCTGCCCACTCCCCTTGCCTTGTGAAAAGGAGGACGCTTACACTCTTTCTGCTTCTCTTGTGCAGGAGATGCATCGGAGATTTGAGAATGCCCCCGACTCTGCCAAAACGAAGGCTCTGCAAACGGTTATCGAGATGAAGGTGAGTGGGAGCCTGACGGAGGCTCTCAGGTGGTCGCACCCTCTTGTGTGAGTCTTAGAAGGGGGTTCCCTCCTTCTGTGGCCTGAGAAGCAGCAGGAAGACTTAATGAAGATGACGCATTGGAAGAACTTCAGTTTCATTTCCTTTTGTCCCGCATTTCCTGGAATCAGATGTCCTCAGACCTTTTGATCTCAGGACCCCCATTCTCTTAAAGTGACTCATTTCTTTTATTTTCAAGAAAATGTCTGCCAAATATTAAGTCCATCCTCCAGTCCTCCTCTCGAGTAAGACTGGGGCTCCATGAAAAACGTGCTGTTGCAGCTGGCAGCTCGAGGCGCCCCAGGTGCTGTCCCGGGGGCAGGGCCACCTCCGACTCAGAGAGGCGCCTGGCGCCTTCCGGGACCCTCACACAGTGTTAAAAACATGTACCCAAGGGTGCCACATAGCAGAAGTGATAAAGTCACCAGCGACGTTCTTCAGTGAAGCAGTGTTGTAACATTTTTCTTCCTTCTTTTTCTTTGTTTTTTCTGTGGGCCCGACACTGGAGAGCACGGGGGCTGCTGGCCGTTTGGTGCAGTTGGTGCGGCCCTAAGGCCCGAGCCCCTTTGCCTGCCTTTTATACCTTTGGTGCAAGTGTTACCGCAGTGGAAAAGGCACATAGAGTCACAGACTGTTAGGAAAATAGCTTTGACTTCTTAGAACAGTTAGAAGGCACCCCCAGGGTTCCATGGACCAGACTTTGAAAACCTCTGCTTTCAGTTACTGAATAGTTAGAAATCTTTAGGCTGCAGGGACGTTAACCAAGGCGGTTGGTGACTGAGTTGAGCTTGGCTTCTGAGTTAAGTTCCCCAGATTCAGAGTCTGGCTTCACTTAGTCAGGTGTGTGGCACAGAGCAAGGTACCTGGCCTCTCGGTGCCTCAATGTCTTTCCTGAGAAATGGTGATAAAAATGGCACCCATCCTGCGGGTTGTTTTGTGGTTTAAATTAGTTAAAACAAGTAGAACCCGTTAAACAGGACCTGGCGCAGAGGAAACACCCAGCGGTAGCTGCTCCTGCTGCTGCTGTTTTATTAACAACATGTGCTTTCTTACAAAAGCTGGAAGACTTAGAGACAGGGACCCCCGCCCCTACTCCTCCCTCCCTCTCTGTTTCTCTCTAAGTTCTTCATGTCCCTTAAAAAGTTTGGCTCAACATCCTGACATTTCTGGGGAGATTTATAGGAATCTTAAAAGTGAATTTTCACTTAGTGCATTGAAGTAGTTTGTTTATTCTTTATGTGCCGGGATAATTTTAAACGAGTAAGTCAAAATCTTGGTTTAGATTTAGAATGTCTCTGGTTGTATTAATTTAATGTGTTTAATTTTGAACCAAATGTAAATTTCATTTGGATAGATTTGTAAAAGAAATTTTTTGCTGTGTTATTTTTAAAGCTAAGCCAACGCAAGTCAGAGGAGTACAGCCCCCCCCAAGCCTAAAAGCAGCTGTGATTGTCTCAAATCCTTTCCCTCCTGTCTGCGTGCTCTCAGAACTGTGCTAGCAAGTGAACGCCAGTCAAGACGTCCTCGAGGTCAAGTGAACGAGAGGAAGTCAGGCTCAAACTTTCTCCCCGAAGGGATGGTGTCTCTAGAATCCCAGATAAAATGAGTCTGTACTTAATCTGTGCCCTTTAAGGGCTTTATTTCTTAGGTGAATACGCACACACAGCTGTGGGTGTGAAAGTGTCCATTCTACGTAGCTTTTCTGTCATTGATGACATCTGAAGTCATCCGGGGACACGCTAGACACTGTGATGGACAAAGCCAAGAAGATGAGTGTAGAAGGGTGCACCAGGAGTGGTGTTTGTGGTGATGCTGACTTTCAAGGACAGTGATGTTTCTTTTTAAAAACTAATGTGAAATGTTTCAAAGGCATGGTGAAGTGTAGTGAACAAGTAAACGACTAATCCCATACTGCCCCTTGTCTGCAGGGGATACGTTCCTAGACCCTCAGCGGATGCTTGAAACCACGGATAGTACCAAACCCTGTGTGTGTGTGTGTTTTCCTCTACATACATACCTGTGATGAGGTTTAATTTATAAATCAGGCACAGTGTAAGGGATTAACTACAATAATTAATAATAAAATGGAACAGTTACAACACTATACTGTAATAAAAGTTATGTGAAGAATCTCTTTTTCTCTCTCTCAGTATCTTATTGTACTAATCTAATGCCTTTCCCATCTTAACTGAGCACTTACCATTCACCGTGGCCTTAACTCTTGCAGTTTGAGGTGCAACAGCCAAACTAGAACAAATTTCCTTTTCCCTCATCACAGTTTCACTGACGGAAGATCCGTTCTGACCATGGATCTCAGCGACCACAGCATGTGCTTGTTTTTCTTTCCTTAGTGAGAGCTCTCACCTTTTCCCTTAGAAGAAGCGCTTTGCGGCTTCTCCTCGGCAAATGTGAATTGCTAGCATCACTACTCCTTTGCGTTGGGGACAGTGCTAAGTAACACAAAGGTCACCTGAACACAGCGCTGCGATGCCAGGATGGTCCCTCTCACAACTGAGACGGCTGCTAGGTGACCAGTGGCAGGACGTGCCGGACAAAGGGGTGACTCACGTCCTGCGTGTGACAGGGTGGGCTGGGGTGAGAGTTCATCATGTTGCGCAGTTTAAAACCCATGAGCTGTATTATTTCTGGAATGTTCCCTGTGATATTTTTGGACCTCAGTTGACCTTGGGTGACTGAAACCACAGACAGCAAAACCGCAGATAAGGCAGGACCACTGAAAGATAAACCATGGCCGTCAATGTGATTCTTCGCGCCTTTGCTTTCCCGCGGCGGGTGTTGTCAGAGCTTTATGGCTGCTGGTACAGTTACGCACATCACTGTGCAAGTCTTTGAAACGCTCTTACCCTGCTCCCCACTCCTCTTGGGGCAGAAATAAAACTTTTAAGAGTCATCATGTAAAGTGTTAAAATATTATAGCTAGAAAAGATTTTACTACTGTTAATATGCAAAATTTTTCACTAGAAATTTGTTGGCCATAAAGTACTGAGAAACTTTAGCTAGTTTTCCATTACTTCTACTGCTTTAGTTAATACGCTCAGCTTTCATCACAAGGTGCAGAGGAAGGGATAGAGGAAAAATCATGCTGTAGATCTGAGTCCTCCTCCTTCTCCCACCCAAATGGCCATGAAGGATATGTGTTAGAAGCAAGGTTCCAGCTGCAATTTTTCCACGTATTTGCTTATCTTTATTAAGTTTAATATCCATAAAGACAGGCTTGTTCACCTGCTCTGCTTTTTTGAGAATATGTTAACGTCTCAATCTCCCATTGTCCTCAGGATTCAAAAATTTCCTCTATGGAGCGTGGGCTCCGAGACTTGGAAGAGGAAATTCAGATGCTGAAATCGAACGGGGCTCTGAGTACTGAAGAGCGGGAGGAGGAAATGAAGCAGATGGAGGTCTATCGGAGCCATTCTAAATTCATGAAGAATAAGGTAATGGTGTCTGACGCCGTAATTTTTAAAAGGGGTTCGAAAGGTTGACGCACATCCCTGCTTCTTAGTGATGAGGGACTTCACCCGGTTTTTTATCAGGCTTCAGGGAGGAATTCTTGTGATATAATTCTTCCGAACAGAACTTCCCCAGAATTAAAGTTAGAATTACTCGTTTTACATAGTTGTTTCAGATTTCACTTAAAGTTACCTGTATGAGGCTTCCATACGCACCGTCACAGCTGCACATTTCATACCTGTCAGTGCTGCTGAGGCCGTTAGTGGAATTCCATCCAGATGAGTTTTTCTCACTATATGAAACATCACGTTCCCTACCTCCAGTGAAATACTCTAGAAGTCAGAATCCTGAGGCTGAACCTGCCTCCTCCCTTTTATCCCCCGAAGTGGCGTAAACAAAATTGTCTTTTCCCTTCAAACACAGCTCCGTAAAGGAAAGCCCTTCGCGCCTTCCCCTGGCGAAGGTCCCTGTGTGGGGCTCATTGTCGCCCGCGTGCGCTTTGGTGTCTGCGCAGGGAGGGGGCGCCGCTGAGACATTCGGTCGGTACTGAGGACCGCAGTCACAGGATTCCCTCCTGAGATCCAGGGGCATTTAGCTTGATCCTGTAGATGGTTTTAGGCAAATTGGAGGATTTAGTTTATTACCGTTACCAGTTAATCAAATTTGTAGTGTTTTAATTAAAGATAATAGTTTCAGTTATAAAATACTAGCTAGAAAATAAGTGTTCCCTCACCCCCGCCCCGCCCCAGTCCCAGCCATGTCAGTGCCCCAGCTTCTCCGAAGTGGACGCTGTGTCTTTAACACCCCAGTGGTGACTCCCTCTCCGGTTTCTGGCCTCCTGCTGCGACGCCCATGGCTGCATAGAAGCCAGTGGGATACTCCTCTGTGAGGTTAGGGGTCTGCTATCAGTGACTGCGGCCAATTTCGTGTCACTTTTAGAGGGAAAAAATCCACATATCCAACTTAATGTTAGTTTTGATTTTTCACTCTAATTTGAGAACGAAGTAGCATATAATCTCTGCTTCCCATTTGCTGATTAGCACATTCCAGTCCATTTAGAAAACCCTGTGAAACAGAGGAACCACGAGGGGCCTTTGAAGAGGGCGTCAGGGGAACAGATCTGACTGTGTGATGTGTTATTGTTATTTCCAGTTACTGCTCTGGCTCAAAAGCAGGTCATGAGAAGACCTCAGCTGACATATAAGTGAAAAGGAATAACAATGTCGTGGCAGGTAGAGCAACTGAAGGAGGAGCTAAGTTCCAAAGAGGCTCAAGGGGAGGAGCTGAGAAAGAGAGCGGCTGGTCTGCAGGCCGAGGTCTCTGCCGTAAGATGCGCTCTGTGCGGGCAGCGACCCCGCAGCGGGACCCTGCTGGCGCTGCTTCTGGGGGCTCACGCGTCCATCCTCTGTGGCTGGCAGCTCTGCCCCACCCTCGCACTAACCGGCCTGCTCTGCTCTTTAACCGACCCCTGTCCACCGGTTCGACCGCGCGTCGCCTCGTGTGCAGTGAGCCCTCACGCTCTGGAAGCCCTGTTCCTGGTTCTTCCTTGTCGCTCTGTCACCCTGTGGGTGGTCCTTCAAAGCCTGGTTTTCTCCTCAACTCCTTTCCTGTTCCTGGATATTCGTTGATCTATAGGAGCGGTCTCTCTTTCTTCTCAGGTACAAAGAATATGCAGGTGATCTAGGTCCGCCACCCAGTGTTTGTTTGGATTTGATTTCTTGAGTAAAGTGTGTCATCTTCATAGGTAGACATCATTTTTAAATCCCCAGAGGTGATTCTGCAGCACATTTTACTTTCTTTAGGACAGATGTATAGAAAGTGATTAGCTTATACAGAGTTATCTAGTAAGTTAGAAGTAGCATGAATCTTGAAGCCTCCAAATCTAGTTCAGTCTGTTGTCTAAAGAACTTGAAATTCCATTTCAAACTGTAATAAAATAATAATAACATAGCTAACACTCTTATAACCTCCCAAGGTAGGTATGGTATCGACCCAATTTATGGGCAGGGAAACTGAGGCGACACAGTGGCGCTCAGGAAGCACGGCTAGTAAGAGGCAGAGTTTGATTTTTACACAAGCCATCTGGTTCCGGAACCGGTGCTGGTAAGCTGGCCACTCCACTGCCCTGCCCTGGGCCGTGCACACGTTAGTCCCCCGCAGTGTCGGGAAAAACTGCTTCTGAAAATAATGATGGGATAAGACTGGAATGCAGCATTAAAAAAAAAAACCTTGTGCTGATTCGAAGTGTTTGCTGTTTATGGGCCGACTTTATAGTGTAGATAAGAGTGAGATATTTTGTCTGAAGGGGTCCAGCTTGGTTTGTGGTGCACGTGTGTTGTCCAGAGGAGAAGGTGCTCTATAACTTTTCTCGGCTACTGTTGTTAATTTCTTTCTGTGTCAAACAACAGTCTGCACACAGCACAGTGGCACTGGTTTGCTTTCTCCCTCTGGCTGATTAGGAAGCCAAGGCTTAGAGAGGTGGTTACTGCAGAAGTCACTCGTCTTCACAGTGATTGACTCCAAAGCGTTACGCTCCTAACTTCTAAGGAAAGTTTGCGCTTCTGAACTCTGCTTCCCATTTAGAGCATTTTCTTCTCTCTCTCAGGCTTTATGATCAACATAGCGTCATTTGAAGATTATTTAATGGTGCAGGTGGTGGGGAAACTGAGGCTTTATGTTTACGTTGGATCACATGATCAGAGGTGGCTGGAAGTGTGAGGAATCTTTAAGCCATGTTCTTTAGCCGATGAAGTGAGAACATTTTGAACGTTTGTTTCTCCTGAATATTCATTCACACAAGAAGTGCGCTTTTAGTGCATCCTGTGTGTTAGGGATGGAATAGTACAGTGTGTGTGTTCTGCTGGTGGAGGGGTGCCCTGAAGGACGCTGCACCGTTGCAGTCTGCGGTCTCTGCCGGGCGCGTGGCTGTATTGCAGGGTGGAGACGACTGCTGTTTACAGTTGCCTTCCACTGGTGCTCTTAGTGCAGGGAGCACATGGGAGTAACTGTTGAAGGAACGAGTGATTACATCTGTAAGCAGAGATTTCATGCATGTGAGAAAAGTGTTTGTCGTCTTGCTGAAACGAAAGAGTAAGCTAGAGCTTTATTTTTAGTGCTCCTTTAACATCTGATTTTAATTAAAGTAAAATTTATTTCATACTTCCTCGTGGGAAACTGTTCGCAAAAGCTTCGTCCCTTACGCCTAAGATGATTACCGTTAAAATGCTTTAGATACTTTCAGTTTAAAAAAAGTATTTTTTTGCTTCATCAGTGGTACTGAAAGAAATTTTTTGCCCTTAAAGTGACTTCTTGTAAAATGCATAGTTTGAATAATTAACCTTTACTTTAGTGCACAGCTGCCTTGCAGTGTGGAAGCTGATCTGATTTCTGCTGATCTGGCATACATTCAGAGTAAAAGACTGAAAGTTCTTAGAAACACAGTAGAAATGTAAAAGGAGAAGTTTGAAATAAAGTGCTTCCTAAGTGAAGGTGAGAAGAATTTATAGAGGACCGGGCGGCACCTGCTGACTGACGGCCCACTCTGTCAAGAGTCCGCGTGCGGAGTCTAGAGAGTCAGGTTTTACGCGGTCTCCATTTAGGTTGTGTACTTTTATCCATGTAGTTGAGCTGACATGCTGTAGGTGATACAAACTTTGGAGGTGGAATCTTTTTCTAGTTCAATACCCCTACCTCATCAGAATTAGAGGATTTTTTTTAAAAGCACATGTTTATGCTGCCTTGTGACACTGAAGTGGCTTCTCAAGGTGAAAACTTCATGTAAGCTTTCGTTTGAGAATGAAAAGACAAGCAGAGCAGCATCTTTTGAATTTAAATAGCAATCCAGGAAGCTTCTTCTTTTCTCTCTGTGTTCCATCTCCTCTGGTCCTGCTGTGTGTTGTGAAGTTTATTATGACTTAACAAAGTGAAGGTGTTCCAGCCCAGGTGCTTCCTGCTGGCTCATAGTCATCTTAAGTGCGTTGGGGTCTCTCTGCTTCCATTCCTTTCCTAAGGGATTTCAAAGTGCCTAGGAGACACAATAGGTGAAAACTGGAAACTGTGCTGTTAGCTGAATAAGCTTTCTTAGGGGTGGGGGGCCGTGGGGAGGAGTGGTTGTCTAAGTTTAGATGATGCAGAAAGGTGAATTACGTCCTGCCCAAAACTGAATGCTGCGCGCCTTGCGGCGGCTCCGTCAGGGACGCAGGCCGGAGGTGGCGGCTTTACGCTGTTTTCCTGTTTCCTCTCTAGATTGGCCAGGTGAAGCAGGAGCTGTCCCGGAAGGACACGGAGCTGCTGGCCCTGCAGACAAAGCTGGAAACGCTCACGAACCAGTTCTCAGACAGCAAGCAGCACATCGAAGTGCTGAAGGAGTCGCTGACCGCCAAGGAGCAGAGGGCCGCCATCCTGCAGACAGAGGTGCGCGCGCTCGGGCCTGGCGGGGTGCGGGTTCCTGACGCCTCTTCCTGCGCTTTACCTGCGCGCGTTCTGTCACGCTGAGATGTGGGGTCTGTGGATAATGTGGCTAACTACCACCGTCTTGTTTCTTCTGTTCGTGGATCAAACACAGTAAAGCCGGTGCGGTGTATACGTGTTTTTGACACTTCAGGCTTTAAGCCTGTACTTCTAAGTGTACTTTAACATCATGAAGTGAGAAGATAGGTGTAAAAGCATTTGTTCTCACCTGTGGCAGATCTTGTGGTCTTGGACGGCTGTGAGCTTGGTCAGCCTGTGTTGGGTTATTAAGTGTCCTTAATTTTTTTAATTTAATTTTTTATTTGAAGTATGGTTGAGTTACAGTGTGTTAGTTTCAGGTATACAACAAAGTGATTCAGTTTATGTATGTGTGTGTGTATATATTTTTTAATAGAATCTTTTGCATTATATGTTATTACAGGATATTGAATATAGTTCCCTGTGCTGTATAGTAGGACCTTGTTGTTTATCGATTTTATATATAGTAGTGTGTATCTGTCAATCCCAGACTCCTCATCTATCCCCTCCCTCTCCCGTTTGGTGACCATAAGATTATTTTCTATGTCTATGAGTCTGTTTCTGCTTTGTAAATAAGTTCATTTGTGTCATTTTTTAAGATTCCACAAATAAGTGGTATCATACGGTGTCTGTCTTTCTCTGTCTCATGTACTTAGTGTGATCATCTCTAGGTCTGCCATGCTTCTACAAATAGATTTCATTCTTTCTTATGGCTGAGTAATATTCCATTGTGTATGTGTGCACACACACATACACACACTCACGCAGATACACACTGTATCTTCTTTATCCATTCCTCTGTCAGTGGACTGTGTCCTTACTTTTTGATATTGTGGATAGCTTTTCGTAGGCAAACTGTGGAATCTAAGGATGTTCGAGGTAAATCTCGTTTGAACTGTAGATCATTAGACAATAACATGCCTTCTTAATCCTGTTTGAAAATAAAGGTAGCCTTTTTAGAAATCTTAGAAGATGAATCTGTCAGCCTTGATTTGAGATAAGGACACACTGAATAACTGCAGACAGAAGGGAGGCTGTCATATTTGCAGTGAGAAAGAAAGGATTCTATTTGGATTTACTGTCTTAAGGAAAATATTTTCTGAAGATCCATATGAAATAGAGAATTTAGGTAGGACTGGGTAAGCAGTTCTGCTTTATGGAAGGAAAAAAGCATGTAGTATAATTCTTTTCTT
Organism: Camelus bactrianus; assembly: GCF_048773025.1. NCBI lineage: Eukaryota > Metazoa > Chordata > Mammalia > Artiodactyla > Camelidae > Camelus > Camelus bactrianus. Next base: position 1,539,352 of record NC_133572.1, on the reverse strand, counting down.
TTGAAGGACCAGATAATAGATAAATAAAGGCACAGTTTAATGAAAAAATGGACTGAATAGTAAAAACAATGCATAAAAACGTCATAGACCCAGAAGTTCATAACCTTCTAGTGAGGAGGAGTGAGAAAATGACCAAAATATTTCATGTACTGCTTTATTTTTATACAGTCTGAGACTGTTGAAAATTAGAGATTTGGAGAACATCTATAATTTTCCTTACGACTTGCACTTCTTGTACTTTAATCATGTCTCATTTTGTCGTGATGTCAGCTCCCCGGCCTGGAGGGATGTTTGGGTGTAAACAGGCCCTGGCCCTGGTGTCTTTGGACTTCAGTGTTGCCGCCTACACCAGGTGCAGGACCGCGGTCCTGTCCCTTGAGCTCATTACGCCTCACGTACGCGCCTGTAGGACGGAGAGGCGTGCCATCTCTGTTGGGTTGTGGTTAGCATTGAACTTCCACTTGTGCCGAGTGCCTGGCACATGGTAAGGTCTCTGCACCTCAGTTATTGGCATCAGCATAATTCTTGTAATATAATCAGCTAATACATGTAAACCATTAAAATGGTAAGAGGACATAGTTGCTTCTCTTTTCATTGGCATAAATTTTATGTAGAAGGTCTTCTCTTTCATATTTTTATTAAGCTAAATTAAGGTTTATTCAAGGAGTTGAAAATATAAAATTATCTGGAAAATGCAGTTTAATTGATTTATGGCTTCATTGGTGTTTTTCACATCAATAAATGGCGTGCATGCAGTACTACAGAAGGGTCAGGAGAGGGCGCCAGTGCCTTAAGGGTGAGCCTGCTGCCCACTTTCTTGCTGGGATAGTCTTGGGTGGCGGTGGCAGGTGTGCGAACCAGAGAGCCAGGCAGTTGGTTAATAGCAACGCAGACGCTCAGAAGCCTGTCACCACCGAGTAGTCGGCTTTGTCCCCTTGGTAGTGTTCCTGGAGCTGGGTCTCACGCGGTTCTTCTAGCTGCTCAGAGAACACAGGGTGTGTTTGAGGTCGTTCTTGGATAGTCTTTATATTTGTTTTCAGCCATTACGGGAGTAAGTGAGTTCCAGCAGTTACCCCAGTAAGTTCTTAGGACAACTGCTCACGTGTAAGTGTTTCATTCTACAGGATGACGGTAGAAAAGCTAACTTCCCTTTGAATTTGGGGTGATTATACGAATGTAATTTGCTTATTGGGATTTGCTTTTTTTCTTAAATTACCCTGGTGACACTTGGCAAGGGTCACTTTTCCCAAAGCAGCTTTCTGCTGTTGGAGCCCATAAAAGGCAGCTTGAGCCAGCTCTTTAAAAATTCTCACCTGTTTCTAGAATTTGCTCTTTTTATTTTTTATTGAGGTACTGTCAGTTACAATGTGTCAGTTTCTGGTGTACAGCACAATGTCCCAGTCATGCATGTACATACATGTATTCATTTTAATTTTCTTTATTAAAGGTTATTACAAGATATTGAACATAGTTCCCTGTGCTGTACAGAAGAAACTTTTTAAAAATCTGTTTCTATAGATAGTGGCTAACATTAGTAAATCTCAAACTCCCAAATTTCTCCCTTCCCATGTGCTTTCCCCGGTAACCGTAAGATCGTTTACTATGTCTGTGAGTCTGTTTCTGTTTTGTAGATAAGTTCACTAGTGTCTTTTTTTCTTCTTCTTCTGGATTCCACATATGAGTGATATCATACAGTATTTTTCTAGCTTACTTCACTTAGAATGACGACCTCTAGGTCCATCCATGTCCTCTACAAATGTCCTCTAGCAGCATCCATCCATGTTGCTACAAATGGCATTGTTTTATTCTTTATCCAGTCATCTGTCGATAGACGTTTAGGTTGCTTCCATGTCTTAACTATTGCCAACAGTGCTGCTCTGAACATTGGGGTGCATGTATCTTTTCGAATTAGAGTTCCCTTTGGGTATATGCCCAGAATTGGGATCGCTGGATCATACGGTAAGTCTGTTTTTAGTTTTTGAGGAATCTCCGTACTGTTTTCCATAGTGGCTGCACCAGACTGCAACCCCACCAGCAGTGGAGGAGGCTCCCTTTTACTTTGCTCTTAATCGATCTTCTCCTCTCTGCAGCTTTTCTAGCCTTTTCTCTGTCTCTCAAACACTAAATTAAGGACACATGAAAAAGAACATGAATCAAGGAGTTATTGTGTTTTTTTTTTAATTTTAAAGTTCTTTAAGGGAGAACTTAAAGGGATGTGGGAGAACTTTAAGGGATGTGGGAAAAGACCTGACATTCTTCCTGCCCAGAGTCCGGGGGATGCGGTCCTTCTGTGCTGGGCGGCGTTCTGCATCCAGTCTCTGTAGAGCTGCTGCTGCTTCATGAGCATCTCCTTTGATCTGCTGACCTTCACAGAGGTGGTCTGGATTTGGCAGCATGGTGGTCAAAACACGGGCTTTGGAGTCAGACGTAGGCTTGAAACTCAACCTTCGACATTTATTAGTTATGTGACCTTGGATGAGCCATTTTCTCGTGTCAGTGAGGATGCTAATATACCAACTTGCTAAGGCTGGAATAGATGTTTGTTTATGAAGCTGTCATCCGAATTCGGAGGGAAGCATTAAATATCAGTGGGCTAAAATTTAACAAAAAATACTTCACAGTTTATAAGCACTTTTATTTCATTTGATCTCTTGTTTTATTTGATCCTCAGAATAATGGTACGGGTTAGGCAAGGTAAATATTGTGGTCTTGCTTTTTATGTTGAGAATTATGTAAACTTTAATTACCACATTACTTTTGATTGGCACTTGAGGCCAGTCTCGCTAGTAACTAGTGACTTTCAGTGTTGGTTACAGTATTTTCAGGAATTTTCAAATTTTATGCCCACTTTCTTGTTCCTAAATCTTGATGACGGACCGTGGACCTCTCATTGAGTTTATTTTCTGGATGAGTTCTCAGTGTATGGAGCAAAAAAATAAAGTATGTTTTTATCAATAAATTGAAATAATGGAAACCTTACAGCCTCAGTGTAGGACCATTTTTTCCTTACTTCCCCAGGATGCTGAGTTTCGGTGTTCTGTTTATTATAGGTGGACATGATCACCCATATCTCAGTGACAGAGGACGTGGTTCTTTCAGAATTGAGTCAGGGGATCAGCAGCCAGTGCAGAGTAGAGAGCTGGCTGGAGCTCAGACGTTGTTGGACACGCGCCTTCCCACCCAGTGCCCAAGATGCTGTCCCCGTCAGGCTGGAGCTCTGACTTCCTCGGCATGCTCAGAGTTAGCGATGCACTCCTAGCCCTCGTGTACGTTTCAGAGCTCATCTAGTCTTCCCATAATTAACTAAAATAGGCGATAGTATCTAATGTTGAATGCTTCCTGTGTACCATGCAGGGTACACATACTTCATTTATTTTCTCAGTTAGTCCTCACAGTAACCTAAGAAATAAGGATTGTTGTAACATTTCATAGCTGGGCACATTGACATCATAATGGGGTGCACTAACTTTTCACAGTGGGGCGTACGGAACACGGAAGCTCAGAGGGTTTGAGTTCTCATGACTTATTGCCTGGTGACCTGGGATTCAGACCCTGATCAGTTAAAACTCCTAAATCTCTGTTCTTGATCATAAAGTGGTAATACCTCCCTGTGAGGAATCTGAGGTACGGGGAGGGTAGGTGACTTGCTGGAGGCCCAGCAACTGCTTGGCATCTGTTTTGAGACCGAAACCTGTCTTTTCTGACTCTGCAAGTTTGGGTGAGTCAAGGAGACCATGACTCTTGTTGGATGGGTAGGTTGGGAGGAAAGGAAACGATCACGTCAGCAGAGATGAGGAAGGACGTAGCGGAGGATTTAGGGACTGTGGAGCCTCAGGACAGAGGCGTGCCCTTGTGACGTGAGGTTGTGGAAGAAGACAGAGGTTCGCTGACTGAGGCCTTCATTCAGCAGTCACTGGTAGCTGCCTGCTAAGGACTCTTTGTGTGCTAGTGACATAGGGGTGAGTGAAACAGAAGGGCCAGGGGGTCCCTCTCCCACATCCAACCCTGGAGATAAGACAGAAGTGAGGGAAGTTGAGAGATAAACAGGCATAAAATTGTACAGAATGATGGGGATAGGTGTGTGTATATGTAGAAATAAGCAGCTGCTCAGAGTAAAAGTGGACGGGGTGCTGTGGGATGGTTGGGACATGTCTGTCAGATGTGGCAGGTGGACCACTGCCCCATCACACGGGAGCCGTGCTCAGCGCTAGGGTGGCAGGCGCTGCAGGGTGACATGGGTTGCTGTTCAGGCCAGCTTTTGAAGGGGCCTGACCAGCTCCTGACTGCCCTTCCTCTCTCTCTGCATTCCTGCCATACCTGAGCCGGAGGAGAGCTTTAGAAAAAGATCTTTGGCAGAGCAGAGGTGCCGGTTATCAAGTGCACCAGAGGCTGTCTGATCTAGGGGCTTGCTTCCTGCCACCACCACTTCCCCCACTCCAGGTGGTGATAGAGCAGTGACTTCTGGGGGAGGATGTAGATAAGGATAAGCTTAAGAAAATGACAGGAACATCTAAGTGTGAGTATGGCTGTCAGTACACTAGGCAGGTGAAAACGCAATGTGTACATTCAGACAATCAGTTTAAAATCCAACATACCCAGTGGAGAATAGAAAAGAATGGTGCTGGAGGGGGGCACGTAGACGCATGAAAGAAGTTGACTAAATAATTGAAGGAGGGGAAAGGCAACAAATGCAAATGAATTAAACTTAGGTCAAGATGCAGATCTCAGTTAGGCTAAAAAATTAAGATACAAATATGCATTGTCAACAAGAATTAAACGTAAGACAAAGAGTGGAAAACAGTGTGGAGATTCCTCAAAAGACTAGGAATAGACTTACCATGTGACCCAGCAATCCCACTCCTGGGCATATACCCAGAAGGAACCCTACTTCAGGATGACACCTGCACCCCAGTGTTCACAGCAGCACTATTTACAGTAGCCAAGACATGGAGACAGCCTAAATGTCCATCAACAGATGACTGGATAAAGAAGATGTGGTATATTTATACAATGGAATACTACTCAGCCATAAAAACCAACAACGTAGCGCCATTTGCAGAAACATGGATGCTCCTGGAGAATGTCATTCTAAGTGAACTAAGCCAGAAAGAAAAAGAAAAATACCATGTGAGATTGCTCTTACGTGGAATCTAAAAAACAAAGAAACAAACAAACAAAACAAACAAAGCATAAATACAAAACAGAAATAGACTCATAGACATAGAATACAAACTTGTGGTTGCCAAGGGGTCAGGGGGTGGGAAGAGATAGACTGGGATTTCAAAATTGTAGAATAGACAAACAAGATTATATTGTATAGCACAGGGAAATATATACAAGATCTTACGGTAACTCACAGAGAAAAAAAATGTGACAATGAATATATATATATTCATGCATAATTGAAAATTTGTGCTCTACGCTGGAATTTGACACAAGATTGCAAAATGATTATAAATCAATAAAAAAGGTTTAAAAAAATAAAACAAAGAAAAACAGCAAAATTAAAAATAAAAGGACAGAAAAATATTTAAATGTAAAATAAAATATATATCAGGGAAGTGTCCCCCACAGTCTGTTTTATGTTAACACTAATTTATCTTTTAAAGCAGTTGCAAAGAACACAGACTAGTGTTACATACTGATAAAAGAAACTATAGGTCAAGAAAATTGAATGATTGTGAACATTAAATCAATAACTGCAAAAGATCATTTGAATATACGCCTTTCAGAATTTTATCAAAGGTAAACAGCAATTTAAAAAATTTCAATAATATTTAAGCTCCAACTAATAGATGTGTATATAGAATCTTGCTGTAACAGGTAGAGAATAAGCAATATATTCAAGAACTTATTGAACAGTCGTAAGAATCAACCATGTGTTAGGTCACAGAGGAAACTTCAGAATTCCCAGGAATGAAGGTCACATGGAACGTGTTCTCTGACCTCTGATGCAGCAACATTAGAAATCACTGTTAAGGAATTACAGCACAAAACTGAAACAAGTTTGGAATCTGAAAATGTACTATTGAATGAGCCTTGGGTTAAAGGAGAAATAGAAAAATTTGGAAGTGAGGGACCATGAAAGCTGTCCAGGTTTGAGGTGCTTATCAGAAAACGAGAGAGAGCGAGCGAGCGAGAGTGCGCAAATACGCTAAACATTCAAATCAGGAAACTAGGAAAAAAACAACAGAGTTAAATCCAGAGATGGAGCAGTCTAGATATTGTCAGAAATCAGTAGAGTAGAAAGTAAAGCAAAAGCAAACCGAGGTTCACCGTCTTCTGTGTCTGCCGTGGATTTTCAGGAGAAAGTGGGTGGACCACATCGCCATTTTTTTTTAGATTTTAAATTTGTCCCCACCCTCCACTTTGCACAGGTAAATGGTGTGCTGTGGACTGCCACCTCTCTGCCCTGGCCCTCCCCATGTTTCTCTGAGCTCTCTCACTTTTTGTTGGATGAGGTGTCAAGCAGAACTCAGTGCGGTTTGTTGAAACAGCCTTTTATGAAAGGTTGGTTCGTGTGTGCTGTCAGTCTCGCGACCCGGTGCCCTTCATTCGGCCTCCTTTCCAGAAGGGAATGATGGGCGATAAGGGTCAGGAAATCATACTTAGTGATCTTGGGCGAGTCACTCAGGTTGGGCTTTGATTCCCTCAGCTTTAAACTTAGGAGTGGTTTAGATTATTTGATTTTTAGAAAGCTTATGAGAGACTGCCAAATACAGGCAGAATGCAGAAAATAATACAGTAGACAGCACCCGCGTTTAACTTACATTAATGTTGGCCATATTAGGTGATTTTTGAAGATCCTTTAAAAGAAAAGATGCTTAAAAAAGTAAAACTCATTCTAAATGAAGTTCAATGGCAGATTTGGTTTAAGCAGACAATTTTGTTAGAATCTCAGGTTTTTAAAACTGGTTGGGGACGGGAATAAACATTAGGAAGCTGTCATCATAAGGGGTGGGGGGGAAGCCTCAGGACTGACTTGTCTTCTCCGGAGGAGGTTGTACAGAGTGAGGAGTGAAGACGGGGAGATGACAGAGGACCCCGTGGAGAAGGCTAGCTGTGGTCAGGGTTAGAAAGGGAGTGAGTCGGGTCATCCCAGGAGGGGAGTCGTAGGAAGCACGCCGTCGCACCCACGTAGTTACGGCTGCAGGTGCGCACTTAAATCTGTTTTTTTGATGTAAAACAAAAGCAGGTTAAGATGGGTCGAGAAAATGAATAGTTTTGTGATCAGAAGTAAGAGGCCAAAACAGAAGTAAGAGTCCGTTGGAAGAGAAAGTCTTTAGATAAAAACCAACTCTTTCTGTTGAAGTTGGCATAACCTGTGTGCCACAGCCCTGGTGCTCGGCCAGCTGGGTGGACGCCGGGCCTCCAGGTCAGTGCATGTGAATAAACGGGGTCCTATTCCTCCCGCCAGGAGCGGCGTGCGGGGGATGCCTGTGTGTCCTGCTGGTCTCTGAGGGGTTTTCCTGGATATGTTTTTGTGGTTTGCAAAATATGGACCTCACGCAAAATTATACTGTGGATTTAGTTCACTCCAAACCAAAAGAGCAGTGTAGAATTCGGAGCCATTAATCTCGTAGTAGCAAAGTGGTTTCTGTGGTGGTTTTTATCTCAGATCCCACACGTTTAAGTTCTGCGTTGCACGGAAAAGCAGACCAAGAAAAAGTGTACACAGGTGATTTGAACTGAATACTTAGTAAAGAAAAGAGCGTTTAGCAATTAGACTGTGGACTTGGGTAGTTTCTGTGCCTAATATTCCTGACTTGAAATATTTTTAATATCAAAGCCTGCATTTCCAGCTGCTCTTACCCCAAAGGTTTGGACGTTTGTAACAAGAGTTTTCATTCTTTACCTTTTCAGTCACCCATTCCTGTGGGTCTGACGTTCCCTCAAAATGGCAGGCAGGAGTTTACGCCTCGTTGCCGCAGGCTCGCTTCCAGGTCACGTGAGGGAGTCGGAGCTAATGTAAAGGTGCGGCCGGGGGGACTTGCGTCTGGGGACCTGCGGTGAAGAAGCAGCAGGGTGACGCCTCGCGGTTCCTACCCTGTGAGATGCTGGTCCCCTCGGATGAGAAGTGTGTAGAGGTGAAGAGGGGTGTTTCTGGTTCCTGACCCTCAGATTAAACCTTTCACTTTTCGGAAATTAATGCTGAGAACTGAGACAAGGCAGTTAGGACTTGTTTGCAGCTTTGAATGTCTGGGCTTTTGGCTTTAATGATAAGAATTTAATACTGTATTTTGGGATACTGGGTAAAATGGCTTTTAGGTGAGTTGTTGCTTTTATGCTTGTGGTTTGGGGACTGTACAGTACCCGTGTCAGGGGTGGAGTCTGCAGAATATAAACTACAAGTTGTGTAGGGAAGGGGTGGACGCGAGTTAGTATGTGATTTACTTATTTTTAGATTTCTGGCGTGTGCGCTCTCCTAAGACCGTGCCCTCCTGAACTGTAGCCGGCCAGGGCTGCAGCGAGCACCCTGTTGGCTGGTCCTGCTGACGCCCTGTGTGGGTTCACCGACAGGAACCACGTGTGATGCTGTTGAATAGGACCAGAACCCACGGAGGCCGGCTTGCCCTGAGCCTCAGCGAAGCCCAGAGGGCAGGGGTCCGTGGGTCCCTCTGGCATCTCAAGATGCCTGGTTGCTGAGTTTCCTGTTCCTCAAGGGCCTTCCCTCTGTGGTGACAGTTCTTTTCTCTCTGTTGGATCAATATTCAGTCTGTTCTGATATTTCTCTTCAGGACCTTTTTTTATCTTATTGGCATGGTGGAGTGTTTCCTATTTTAATAGGCAGATGAAGGAAATCCAGGGGAAACTTGAAGAGCTTTGTCATCTTGCACTTTAGAAAGGACGGTTGGGGAGCTCAGTGGCAGTCGTGTAACTCGTCTTTGTTCTGCATTGGATTTTAATTCTCGCTCTGAGCTCTTTGTGCCGAATTTAGGCACCGAAGCTGGAAATTTTAATGTAACATCCCTAAGACTCGCTGGGCTTGAGTTTCCGTAGTTCCGTTTTGTCCGAAAACACATCTTCATTGCTGCTGAGTCATCTTTTCTTGTTCCTCATCTTCGAGGAACATTTTAAGTAGGCTGGCTGTCTTTACACGTGTCAAGTTTCCATTCTGTACAGTGTTCGTGGGGAGAGCACTAGACTTCACAAAAATACAGGTGAAATACTAAAACACTGTAAAATGCTATAATGATGTCC